>NC_090928.1:152511397-152814427 GCF_040938575.1 Ambystoma mexicanum
TTTGGACTATCTGCAAGGGCGTCGGTGCTGTCATGTGCCACTCCGATCTCAAAATGCAGTCGGTGTTAATTGTCACCTTTCACCTGGAAGCACTTTTCAAGCAAAGAAGCCGTCAGCCTGTATGCTCATGCTGGGTAAGCCTGTGAATTCCGTAAAGCTGGTAAGCGACACGAAAGCACATTGCACCAAGAGCAGATAGCTGAGAGCAAAATAATATGCCTTCCAGAAGATTATGAGCTCTAATACCTAATTGTGGTACTGTGATTTTTATCTCCACCAAAAAACGAGGAGGTAAACTTTATTAAAACTCTGCATAAGTTTTATGACTGTTTTCTTGCACTGAAGTTTACTAGGATCAATGAAAGTGAGTCAAAATGTAGGCATCTCTTATGCTCACCACCTTTGTGGTGTAACGCACACAAGGTTCAGAAGTGACTCGAGTGCATTTAAAAATATCGTACAGTAGCAGAGCTCACTGTGAATACACACAATTCATTTCCATCCTCGAAATGAGGGTGGACATGCTTTGAAAAAAAAATACACAGCAGGATGTGGATTTCCAGATGATCTTACCCCGACCATATTGCCTGGACATTTGAAACTGTTAGCACCCACAAGGTGCGTTTCTTGTAATGAGGATGATTTGGAGAATGGTCTCATGTGGTAATGGAAATTAAGAGATATGTCAATTCTTTCAAAGAAATCTGCTTCCGTGTTAACGAAGGCCTTTCTAGGCCTTAACTCGACCATTCACACCTTCTAAAAACAACCAGGTCAAAATCTATTCCGGGACACTATTCTACATGAGAAAATGCTTGAAGAAATGTGGGGAAGATTTCTAGAGCTAGTATGAGATTAGCACTTTAGGAGAGGGAGCGGTGAGGGAGGATGGGGTGGAATAGGGTGCGGGCATGGGGTGGCGGGTATTAATTTGTGTTTGTTGATCTGATATGTATTCTGAAATTAAAATACATTGTCAATACAACAAAATGTCCTAGACCTTTAGTGCCATATGCTTTCTAGGGACAATTAGGTTACATTAACTGAAACATCATAGACTTCCAATTGACATGCCTGTCTGCACAAGGGGTACCTTCTGTAAATAGTGGAGACGGCAAAAAGCACAGGGCATGTGTGAAACACAGGCAAAGACATCATAGACGAGAGCTGATGATCGTAACAGGAAAGGAAGAGTATTGGAAGTAAGCCCCTGAATGCTCACACCAGAGAGAATACAACCCGCTAGGGAAGAAAGGCCCCAAGTCGATCTTGTAAGGATAACAAGTTTAATCTCATGCGCAGATGAGAGCAACAGCGAAGAACTCTGCTGGCAAGAACGTTCTGCCAAAAAGAGGTGCACACAGAAACATTTGAAGCAAAACATTGTCATAAGTGACGCAATACATACAGTGACAACCCGCGTGGCTGATTGGATGGACCCAATACAGGTGCTGCCTTATCCATATGGGATAACAGTTTATTGGTCCCAGCCCAGTCCGTCCGTCTGGATGCTGCAGGGCTCTTCTTCTTCTCACATCGAAGGTCAGACAACAAATTAACTATACTCCTACTATACAGCTTGTTTATCACTCACACTCTGCACTTGGCTGGCTTCAACACAGACACACAGGAGGTTCCTGGGCACTATAAACTTCATACACACATTTCACTCACTCCCTCCGTGGCATCCGGCTCCAAGGTCTCCGCTCTCGTTTTGAACTATAATTTATCCCTCCCAGCACTTCGTATTACAAATAACATAATTGTTGCTTCCACAATACACCCTGCCCATCCTCGTTGAACATTTCAGGACCTGTTACTTTGGGGTTGGTGGTCAAAGGGAATCTGGTGTCATGGAATTCGGGCATCTTAGGATTTAGTAAGTAATATGGACTCTAGCTCGTGGTTACTTGGGAATGGGCTCGGTCATGCTTTGGTCAAAGCAAGATAACGTGCACATCAGGCGCCAGCCTCTGATCACAGCCTTGTAGGGTACATTCCTCTTGGTGAAAGACACATCTTTGCAACACTTTCAAGAACAATGAATAAACAGTGCAGCAAGTGGGGGTGTGAAGATGTCCCCATGGGAGCTCGCTCATGACTGGAGATTTCTGTTGCCTCGTGGATTTGGGCCTAGTGCATGCAATGCCATCTTTACCGTGCTTACTGCGCAAGCCTTCACTTCCGCCTAGAAATAGTAATACCTACACAAAATAGCGATCTGCCCGCACCTTGAGCCATGCCATATGAATACACTATAATTGACTATGCTAGCATGGGGTCCTTCTGGATGGGAAAGCATCCCTTTTACTGACCCACCTCCCCCTGGTTCATTGCAGTGCCTCGAATGCATCTCGCTTAACTTTAAAGGGGGACCTCAACTTAGGCCTCCAGGATAAAAAGGACCCAGCAGCCAAATCCTTTGACTTAGCCCTAACAACACTAGGCTATAAGAACACCATCTTTAGCCCAACGCACACTCAGGGCAGAACACTCGACTGGATTGCTCAGCACAACTGCCCACTCATCATCACTGGAAACACTCCCACCCCATGGTCTGACCACCATATCATCACATTTAGCATCCTCACCACCAGCTCCTCTACCCCGCCACCCCAACCCCTACCACCTTGCCTCACAAGAAGCTCCCGCCAGCTCACTAAGGAAAGACTACTGCCCTTCCTACAAGGCCCAGCTTTCAGACCACCTTTCTCCGCAGACCCAGAAACTCTTGCATCAACCTACGATGCTGCCATTAAAGCAGCTATCAACTCCATTGCCCCACTAAAACCCCGTAAATACAAACCCACCACCCACTCTAACTCCTGGTTCACCCCAGACTTGCTCGCACTCCGTAACGAGAAAAAGGCAGCACTTTACTCAGTGGCAAATGTCCCACACTGACAAAGACAAGCTGATCTTTAAAGCCTGTTCCACGGAGTACAAAAAAGCTATCACCCGGGCAAAATCCAAATCCTTTGAATCCAGAATTTCGGAAGCCCAATCCAGCACAAAAGAAATCTTTGCAATTTTTAGGGAGCTAGAGACTCCTACTCCCACCCCCCAGAACTTCACCAAAGACAAAGCCTGGTGCGACGAAATTCAAACGGCAATGCTAACAAAACTGAGCCGCCTCCAAAGCAAAATACAAGCTACCAAACAAGCCCTGCCCAATACTCATATCCCTGTCCCACCACCAGCCCAAGACCCTCCCCAACCCTTCTCCTTCAAATCCATACAGGAAAAGGACATCATTAACATAATGAAGAACATCAAAGCATCCAACTGTAAAGGTGATGCCTGCCCAGCCACTCTCATAAGGACTGCACTGAAGCACTTGCTCCCTTCCTGACAGCATTTGTTAATGCCTCCTTCGGAACAGGGAAAGTCCCCACCTCCCTCAAGGAAGCATGGGTCCGCCCCCTCCTAAAAAAACCTACTCTCGATCCCACCTCCCCCAACAACTATAGACCCATCACCACTGTCCCTTTCCTCCTCAAAATACTCGACAAAGCAGCCTATCTGCAGGTTCAGCACTACATCGAAGAAAACAAACTCCTGGGACTCCGCCAATCTGGCTTCCGCCCTAGACATGGGACTGAAACCGCCCTACTTGACCTGAAAAACCAAATGGACGATGCCAGAGACATGGGCAAATCAGCTCTTCTCCTACTCCTTGACTTGTCTGCAGCGTTCGATCTCGTAGATCATGACGTCCTTTGCCATCATCTCTCCTTCACTGCCAAGTTCTCCCCTGACGCCACAGCATGGATCAAATCCTTCCTACAGGACAGAACCATGCAAGTATTCTCCGACCTAGCCTCTGCCTCACCCACTACCATACTCTTTGGCGTGCCCCAAGGCTCATGCCTCTCCCCCACACTCTACAACATCTTCACACGACCCCTCTTCCTCATCCTCGACGCTATGGGTATATCCTACACTAACTACGCGGACGATACCCAGATCCTCCTTACCCTCACAGGCAACTACGACACCGACTCCATGACCCTTAACAACCTCTACAACACCATCCAAGCCTGGATGGCAGACAATGGACTATGCCTCAACTCTGACAAGACAGAACTCCTACTGGTAGGTTCCCCCGAAACGCTAAAAAAACTTGACTCCCAATTCAGTCACTTCACCATCGACACCATCAAAATACCTGTTTCAGACTCAGTCAAAACTCTTGGAGTCTATCTAGACTCTAACCTCTCCATGGACAGACAAGTCAACGCCATTGCCTCCTCAGCCGCATATCATGCTAAACTGATCAACGCAGTGTCACACCGCTGAGACCGTGGAAGTTATGGGCAAGATGGAGGCGTTATTAGGTCCATCTGGTCTGTCGGTGAGCGGTCTAGTCTTTCTGGTTGCCGCTGCATTTAAGGAAGCCACGCCCCCCCTGCGAGTTGCGTTGCAACTCGCTATGCTACTTTCGGATTTGTGCCGACGAAAGCTTTGACCTCCCGAGCTCCTCTTTAGTTTACCTGGGTACTCTCACCGGCCCGCCGCCCTCTCGCCTGGCGACGGCCGTTCTCTCTTGCCTTCCCCCTTTTCTTTCGGTCTTTCCATCCTTCTCTTTCTCCCCTAGTTTTTTTTCTTTCGCGTACTCTCGCATTCATTCGACCGCGCATTCGCGCGCTCTCATAGACACTTGCTCTTTCATTCAGACTCTCTCGCATTCACTCTACCTCGCATTCGCGCACTCACATAGTCACTTACCCTTTCATTCTTTCTCTCTCGCATTCGCTTGCCTCGCATTCGCGCACTCACATAGTCACTTACCCTTTCATGCTTTCTCTCTCGCATTCGCTTGCCTCGCATTCGCGCACTCTCATAGTCACTTCTCTCTCATTCTTACTCTCTCGCATTCTCGCTCTCCCACGGACTCTGGGCCACTCTCACATTCTCTCCCTCCATCCCAACTTACCCTATCAGCAGTCTTCGGAGCCGCTGTTGGATACTTCGGAAGCCTGTTTAGTCTTCCTTCGTGGCTCTTCACTCCAGCGCCTCATCCAAGGCACCCTCGTTCCTGCCAAGGAATCAAAGTCCTGTTTCCGGTGATATTTGGAGTTATCAACTGGACATTATTCTCAAGACTTTTAGTACTTCTGGAAGTTACCCAATCCATCCCCGCCGGCAGCCTCACAGGGTTTTTTCTGCCTTACTAGCTTTTTCCCTGTAGTAGGAGGGGCGGACTCCCCAGGGTTCACCTGACGGTTTAGTCTAATAACGGTCAAGGTGGCCTCCGGAGGAGACCGTCCCTATCTCTTCGAACGCAAGAAGGGTAAAGGACTCCTTAAGAAGGACACGGAAGAGGAGAAGACCCAGAAAGAATTGAGGAGAAGACAGAAAGCCACCAGTCTTAGTGAAGATCAAGGTGAGGAGACTCCGGGTAAAGAAATATTGGGAAGTGGTTTTGACAGATTGCAACGCCCAACAACTACGATGGCCTCTTTGGAACAATACCAGGAGATGGTAACGGCTATTCAGGGTCTCCAGGCGGAGGTTCAGAACCTTCGAACAGAGAACATCAACTTACGGCAGCAGGTAGCCACTCGAGAGGATTTCCGAGGCGACCTGCCTCCCCTGACATTTTCCTTCGGGAAGTATGATGGCAGTCCACGACTCCTGAAAGAATTTTTGGATGCCTGTATGGTTTATTTTACCTTTCGACCTAAGGCCTATGAACTCGATAGGGCCAAGGTTGGTTTTTTGGTCTCCAACCTAGTGGGCAATGCCTTGGCGTGGGCTACTCCATTGATAGCGCAAGCTAATCCTGCGGTTAATGATTACGCACAGTTCCTTCAATTGATGCGGAACAGATTCGAACGACCGGAGGTCCAATACTCCTCATATGAAGCTCTTCTGGATCTCCGTCAGGGGAATCAAGGTATACAGACATACGCCTCAGCATTTATGAAGTTGGCGACTGAGGCAGGGTGGCCAGACTCTGCCCAGCAGACCCTCTTCCGACGAGGACTACATGATGAAATTAAAGACGAACTAGCCCGGATGGCACGTCCTGCTTCTTTCCCGGAGTTGGTCACGCTGTCCCTGCAATTGGAATTTAGATTACAAGAGCGAAGATTAGAAAGGAGGAGGTTCAGACCACATCAGACCATCGGAGTACCCGCCTCAAACCCTTCTACTCGATCGCAGCCAGAGGAACCTATGCAAGTAGGATCTACTAGGGGCCCGTTGACTCCCGAGGAACGAAAGAGACGCAGAGAACAGGGCCTCTGCATGTACTGCGGATCCTCTAAGCACCTACTTCGGAGTTGTCCCGAAGTTCCCCCGAGACGGTCGGGAAACGCGTCTCCCCGGTCTTAAGCAGGGAAAGGTACCGGGCGGAATCGATTGATCCCTGCAATTCCAGACAGCCGGATAAACCGAAGGAGGACCATAGACTCATGGTGTTTACTGTCCATCTAACATTCGGATCTCTTGCTTCATTAGAAACATTGGCTATGCTAGACTGCAGAGCTGCTGGAAATTTCATAGATATTCAGTGGGTTCAAGAACAAGCTATTCCCCTAATTCAGAAGGATTGTCCTTTACCGGTAGAGGGAGTTGACGGAGTTCCTCTCTCTTCAGGACCCATCGTTCAAGAGACTAGTCCAGCCACTATGTCTTTGTTCCAACACCAGGAACAAATTACCTTTGATGTTATCAGAGCTGCCCATGTTCCAGTCATCCTGGGCATACCCTGGTTGCGCAAGCATAATCCCAGGATAGACTGGGCTACTAATACCATAGGCTTTCAGTCTTCGTATTGTTCCACTTCGTGTCTTCCCCAGACATCTCATTTCAGGGGGAAGGGAGTTGCTATTCCAACGTCCTCGGCTGTGGTTCAAACAATCCCTCCTTATTATCAGCAGTATGCCGAGATTTTTGAGGACAAACTACCTCGTACTCTTCCTCCTCATCGAGCTGAGGATTGTGCCATCAATTTGAAACCTGAAGCATCTGTACCCTTTGGACGCATGTATCCGATGTCACTACCAGAAAGAAAGGCTTTGAAGGAGTATCTAGATGCAAATCTACAGAACGGCTTGATCCAGGAATCTCACTCTCCCGCGGGGGCTTCAATGTTCTTCATCCCAAAGAAGGGTTCTACCGAGCTCAGGCCGTGCATAGACTACCGGGGATTGAACAGCTTGACTATTCGGGACAGGTACCCTATGCCTCTCATAAAGGAGGTACTCGAAGCTGTAGAAGGAGCCTCTATATTCACCAAATTAGATCTTCGGGGAGCCTACCATCTGCTGAGAATAAAGAAGGGGGATGAGTGGAAAACGGCCTTTCGAACACCTTTGGGACACTTTGAATATAGAGTCATGCCCTTTGGACTGGTGAACGCCCCGGCAGTCTTCCAGCGCTTCGTTGATAAGATTTTCTCTGACTTGCTGTATGCCTCAGTGGTAGTCTACTTAGACGATATTTTGGTCTTCTCCTCCTCTCTGTCAGAACACCGAAGACATGTCTCCCTAGTCCTCCAAAGATTAAGGGAGAATCAGCTTCTGGTCAAACCAGAAAAGTGTATTTTCGAGGTTACCTCAGTGTCATACTTAGGTTTTATCGTCTCCAAGGAAGGGGTTCAGATGGATCCTGAGAAGGTAAGGGCAGTCCTTAGGTGGTCTGTTCCGAAGAATCCTAAGGACATACAGAGATTTTTGGGTCTTTCCAACTTCTACAGAAGATTCATCCCGAACTTCTCTGACATAGTCTTACCCATCACTCGTCTTCTAAAGAAGGGCCAAAGGTTTGATTGGGATAAGGATGCCGACCAAGCCTTCCTGGTACTCAAGAAAGCCTTTACTACAGCCCCCATTCTGGTGCAACCTAACCAATCTCTCCCCTTTGTGGTTGAAACAGATGCCTCTGGAGGGGCTATCGGAGCCGCCCTTCTACAAGCCGGTAAAGAGGGAGTTGAACATCCGGTGGCATATTATTCTAGAACCCTTACACCTAGTGAAAGGAATTACTCGGTTTTGGAACGAGAGTTATTGGCTATCCGACAGGCTTGTATCGAATGGAGACATTTGCTACAGGGAGCTGCCCATCCCTTTTTGGTTCGTACTGACCACAGGAATCTGAAGATATTGCAGCAAATGGAGTGCCGCAATTCCAGACACGCTCGATGGGCCTATTTCTTTTCCCAATTTGACTTTGAAATCACATATCTTCCCGGAAAGGAGAACGCCTTAGCGGACGCTCTCTCTCGAAGCCTGGAGTACCAAGAAGAACAGAAACAGGGCCAGAATGAGATACTTGCTGGCAAGAGAATCCTGGGAGTGGTCAGCTCGTTCCTACAAGAAGTAGAACTTGCCACTAACCTTATCGAGGTGTCTTCAGAGTATCAACCGCTTTTGGTGAGGAAGGGTGGATTGTACTTTCATCAAGGCGCTCTATTACTACCATCTAAGGAGTTCCAAACGCAAGCCCTATATTGGTGTCACGACCTGCCGTCTGCAGGTCACAAGGGACAGAGGGCAACCCTAGGCTTGGTTTCTAGATATTTCTGGTGGCCGACAATGGTGAAGGACACTAAGACATATGTGATGAGTTGTCCAGTATGTGCTGCCAACAAGAATACCACTCATAGTCCTTTGGGCCTGCTCCAACAAGAGCCTCTACCATCCCAGCCGTGGATACATGTATCTACCGATTTCATTGTGGATCTTCCCCCCTCGGGGAAATACACAGCAATTATGGTGACGATAGACTCCCTGAGCAAGATGGCACATTTCTCTCCCTTACATGGCTTGCCTTCTGCCCCGGTGACTGCCGAGGTGTTCCTGAGAGACGTTGTGAGACTACATGGCTTGCCTAGGACCATAGTGTCTGATAGGGGTACCCAATTTACTTCCCGTTTTTGGTCAGCTTTATGCAACTCTCTGGGGATTCAGAGGGCATTGTCGTCGGGTTACCACCCCCAGAGTAACGGCCAGACCGAACGCCTCAATGCCACCATTGAACAGTATCTACGCTGTTTCTGTAATCAGGAGCAGAATAAGTGGCAGTCCTATCTAGCACTGGCAGAGTTTACATATAATAACACCCAACATTCTGCTACAGGTATCAGTCCCTTCTTTTTCACCTACGGGTATCACCCGAGACATATACCTCTTTTCGAGAGTCCCTCTACTACTGTGCCCTCGGTGGATTGTCATCTTCATGATCTCCGTATCATCCAAAAGGAAGCGGTACAGAAGTTGGAGGCAAGCCGGATACGTTACAAGAGGTATGCGGATAAGAAGCGCTCCCCTAACCCTAACTGGGTCGTAGGAACCAAGGTTTGGTTATCTACCAAATTTCTCCCACGTTGGGTTCACCCAGGAAAATTCTCGGCCCGCTTCATAGGTCCATTCCCCATTTCATCCCGAGTAAATCCTGTGGCCTTTCGATTACAATTACCACCCAAGATGAAGAGGATTCATCCTGTATTCCATACGTCTCTCTTAAAGGCTTATGTCCCCGATCCTACGAGTCATCGTAAACCCTCCTCTTTAAGGATTGAAGACCCGGACCCTGACGAGTATGAGGTGGAGAGACTGGTGGATTCCCGTTACAGACATGGCACTGTACAATACCTGGTCCATTGGAAAGGATACTCCGCCGCAGAACGCTCTTGGGAGCCCAGACGTAACATCCATGCCCCACGCCTTCTCAGATTGTTCCATCGCCTTCACCCAGGGAAGCCTGGGGGAGAAGGGATAAGGAGAGGGCATACTGTCACACCGCTGAGACCGTGGAAGTTATGGGCAAGATGGAGGCGTTATTAGGTCCATCTGGTCTATCGGTGAGCGGTCTAGTCTTTCTGGTTGCCGCTGCATTTAAGGAAGCCACGCCCCCCCTGCGAGTTGCGTTGCAACTCGCTATGCTACTTTCGGATTTGTGCCGACGAAAGCTTTGACCTCCCGAGCTCCTCTTTAGTTTACCTGGGTACTCTCACCGGCCCGCCGCCCTCTCGCCTGGCGACGGCCGTTCTCTCTTGCCTTCCCCCTTTTCTTTCGGTCTTTCCATCCTTCTCTTTCTCCCCTAGTTTTTTTTCTTTCGCGTACTCTCGCATTCATTCGACCGCGCATTCGCGCGCTCTCATAGACACTTGCTCTTTCATTCAGACTCTCTCGCATTCACTCTACCTCGCATTCGCGCACTCACATAGTCACTTACCCTTTCATTCTTTCTCTCTCGCATTCGCTTGACTCGCATTCGCGCACTCACATAGTCACTTACCCTTTCATGCTTTCTCTCTCGCATTCGCTTGCCTCGCATTCGCGCACTCTCATAGTCACTTCTCTCTCATTCTTACTCTCTCGCATTCTCGCTCTCCCACGGACTCTGGGCCACTCTCACATTCTCTCCCTCCATCCCAACTTATCCTATCAGCAGTCTTCGGAGCCGCTGTTGGATACTTCGGAAGCCTGTTTAGTCTTCCTTCGTGGCTCTTCACTCCAGCGCCTCATCCAAGGCACCCTCGTTCCTGCCAAGGAATCAAAGTCCTGTTTCCGGTGATATTTGGAGTTATCAACTGGACATTATTCTCAAGACTTTTAGTACTTCTGGAAGTTACCCAATCCATCCCCGCCGGCAGCCTCACAGGGTTTTTTCTGCCTTACTGGCTTTTTCCCTGTAGTAGGAGGGGCGGACTCCCCAGGGTTCACCTGACGGTTTAGTCTAATAACGGTCAAGGTGGCCTCCGGAGGAGACCGTCCCTATCTCTTCGAACGCAAGAAGGGTAAAGGACTCCTTAAGAAGGACACGGAAGAGGAGAAGACCCAGAAAGAATGGAGGAGAAGACAGAAAGCCACCAGTCTTAGTGAAGATCAAGGTGAGGAGACTCCGGGTAAAGAAATATTGGGAAGTGGTTTTGACACGCAGTCAGGCCTTTCCTCTCCAAAGAGAGCTGCACAAACATAGCCAGAGCCATCACCGGCTCCAGGCTAGACTACTGCAACATACTCTTCCTAGGAACCTCAAAAAAAAACTTGGAGAGGCTACAAGTCATCCAGAATAGTGCTCTCCGAGCAGCCCAAGGTATTGCCAAAAGGGACCACATCTCGGAAGCCAGAAAACTAGCCCACTGGCTCCCAATAAAGGAAAGAATAATCTTCAAAGCGCTCACACTGACACACAAATGCATCCATCTCACTGCCCCCGATTACCTCTCACAAAGAATCCACTCCGTCGCCTCTACAAGACCAACAAGATCACCCTACACCAACATGCTCTCTGTGCCATTAGTAAAAAGATCCAGAGCAGGTGGATCCAGCTTCCCCTATCTCGCACCCACTCACTGGAATGCCCTACCTCCCACCATCCGCGGTGAGCCCTCCCTCCTAGCCTTCCGCAAAGCGCTGAAAACCACTCTCTTCTCATAAGGTCCCTCGCAGCTGCATAATACCAACCATATGACCCATTGCCTAAGTTGTATTGACCAACCGCATAAGCTGTAATGATAACCTTGCTTGTTCCTATCTGTATTATGCCTCTTACTGATACCATGCCTGTAACTAAGCTCATGAAAGTAACAGCGCCTCAATGCCCCTGGGCTGCCTGCGCGCTATACAAATTTAAATAAATAAATAAAGCGCATGGGGGGCTGCCGCCTTCTCAACATTCCCCACTTCCCTCCTACGGCCGTACTCTTCAGGTGAAAAAGTCATGTAAATACAACTCCCCTCCCCCGCCAGGTACACCTAAACCTCTGTGTAATTTTCTGGATCAGGGGGTTGGGAAATGACAGTGTGGTATAAAGTATCAGCTTCATCTCCATATGGGATGGGAGACATTTCATACTTTGGGAAACCCTGTGGGACATTAGTTTGCACTTCAATGTTTTTTGTTTCGTGAGGTGCTTTTGAACCCCCAATTGATACCATCATTCTTGCGCTATCAGATGCCAAAGTGTCACAGTATCGAAGAACCTGCTGACAGGTGCAGAAAAGGACCAGGATGAACACAATGATGGGCATTAACATCTTCACAATTGCTCCTAGCCACGATGGGGCCCAGTTGAAAGTCATGCTCAGTCAATCATTGTCCTGAATTCCTTCTTCCTTCTTCACACGAACGCATAGGCCATTTATTTGCAAACCCCACCCTCTATCGCTGTTAAATTATCGAGCATGTATTTGTTCTGCACTGACAAATGTCTTAGTGCTTGTAACTTAACTTTGATCACATTGAACCCATTCTCTGTGTTGTTCGCAAGCTGGACCAGTTCTCATCGCACAATTTGCAGCCATTTTGCATTGGCTGCCACCTGCACCCCTGACAAAAGTAGAGAAGCGAAGAAGGATTCTGCTGAGCTGAAAAACTGATACTCTTCAGTTATCTCAGAAAGCAAAGTGGAAGAGTCTTTAGAAATGTAATTTGATCTTTTCATTCTCTCCAGTTGATGGGATTGTCCTTTTTCTATCTGGATGTGAGGCACCAAGCTCCTATCTTCAGGTTGTATTGTGGGGAAATGCATTGGCCCCTCTGCAGTCAGCACTCCCCTCTTCAGGTGCTCTTGTCTGGGATTGACCAATAGCGCTGAATGCAAGGTGGCCAGCGAACAACAGCCCCTCCATGAAGCTGGGAGGTGCAAGAAGCTTGCCGGCCACAGATCCAGTAGTAATCCATCAGTGATGCTGTTCCTTTCTTCATGTCTGCGATCAAGCGAGTTTTATTACAATGTTTGTTTGTGCCAACAAAAACTGTACCATTGCTGTGGAAACAGAGCTTATATTCTTCTTCCTTGGGTACTTGCACCAGCTTTTCCAACGATGCAATATATGTCAGCTGTGTGATATGCTCTGTCCAGATGTGAGCCCTCATGTTATTTTGTCATTGCTATATGTTACCAGTCCTTTGCCAAGCAAGGTAGTGTGCTGTCCTTTCAGTTATCATTGACACACTTCTACCCCTTCACCATCAGATAAGGTAGCGCCACACATTTGATGTTTCTTTGATTGTCAGAACACTTTACGAAATCTGGGCCCACCATTTGTAATTCCACACTGTGTGCCTGGAACGTTACTTTTATTCTGCATAGCACAAGATGAATCAGGCATTGTGCCTCTATAATTGGGACTGCTTGTGGCACTTACACCTTGAGAGCCCCTGATGCATGCAGAATCAGTGCACACATATAACCTCTCCCATTTACAGCCTTTCTCCATGCACCACTCATATCAGTCTACCATGAATTAGAGAATTTGGGGTGATGAATATCCTCAATCACATCAAACCCCAACACTTGATACGTGTCATACTTTCGTCATACTTCACTTTTCATTCTTCTATGCACATTCTCAAGGACAGCCGCTTTAGTAATACTGTCAGAAATACCATTATACCTTTCCATAGTGGTAGACAATTCCCTAATTATTGTAAACAACTTGTTTGCGGCTTCCTTCACAGACGGAACTTGCATATTAGAGTCATTGAATTCGTTTCCATTATTATTATTTGTATTCACATTAGTACTAATATGTCTAACTCCACTTGTGTTATTAACATTTATATGTATTGTTCCATTGGATAATATACAATCCTATTTCCTCCATTCCACCCCTTTATATGACCTCCCCCTATAACACCCTACCCCCAAAACACTCCCAGAAGTATTTGCAATATTATACACAATCCTCCAGCAATGGCTGACCCACAATAATATATATATATATATATGTCCACAGTCTCTCATTCGTGTCTCCACGTCTCAGGTCCCTACTTAACAAGCCATATACATTAGTTGCATCCAGATTCATATGATTTTACCACAACAACATTGACTGCAACGGAAATTACCGTAGGATAAATGTCTGTATATATAACGTGATCGCATGGAATGCAGTGCCATTAAAAATGTATTTTTCATGACATTGGCAGAATGGAAATTAATAAATATGTGAAACACGATACCTGAATAGATGAAATAAACAGATGTCCTTCACAGAGAAAAAACGATTCTAATACTAAAAACATTGCCCTGTATATAGTGAATAGCGACAAAACCGAGCATGCCCTGGAACTAATATTTGAAATTAACTGATGAATTGTTTGGTAGAAAATTAATAAAAAGTTGACCAATTGTTTAAATCATATTTTGACGGATTTGTGAAGTGCAATTTGATTGATAACATTTTTAAAGTGATTAAATAAATACCCTTTTCATGCATTTGATAGTAAGTCTCTATGACTTGTGATCACCTGTGATTAAATCAAAAATTAAATGACAAATACAAAAATAACAAAAGTGATATGACTTACCAAAGTGGTCTTCCTGGCTGTACAAATCCAGTGTGACTAGTTAGGCAATGACAATCAAAATCCAAAGGAAAACCCGTTAAAAACAAATAATCCATAAGAGAAGCACAGAAAACCCTACAAAAATATTCCAGGAAGAGATTCCACCAAGATAAATCCATGAAAAGCCAGACAAATCCCCAAAAATAAAATCCTTCAGCATCCAGGTAAATCCATTAAAACCAAATAATCCATGAAAAAGACCAAAAAATCCACAAAAAACGATCCTTTGATATCTGAAAAAAGAATAATATTTCAAATCGAAGTAAGTCCTCCCGCACAACCGATTGCATCCATAAGAACTGAAAAAAATGGCGGATAAGAACTTCCGTTTACGTCAAAATGAAGAAAAAAAACATAGATGCTGGTGACACCCAATGGACAGATATAATATTACAACTATTGTTTATATTTCAAATGTAATTATATGACATCCAATGGACACATTTATTATTACAACTAATGGTTATATTTCCAATGTGTTTAACTGTTAAACAATGTATAGTAGGTCAAAATGTATAGTGGGTCAAAAAGTACATGTAAAAGTAGGTCAACACTGCCATCAAATTGGTCAAACCCTTGCGTCCATCTTCTTTCCTGAAACAGAAGCACATACTTTTTTAAATTTATTTTTTATTTATTTATTTATTATTTATTTGCATTTTTAAAGCACTCACACAGCCCGTGGGCATCGAGGCGCTGTTCCAGGAATTCTTTGTTTTTAGTTGCGTAGTGGTTTGTCTTAGTTGCGTATTTATAACGCGCTTAAATACCCATAGGTTTCTAAGCGCGGACCTGGCGATCGAACCTGTGTTTCTTCATGTCGTCTTGCTTCCAAGGCGAGCACGTTGTCACTGAGTTATCCTCGCGGGACACTTGTACACACAAGGCAATGAATTAAACAGAGAGGCGTACAAGACATACACTGTACACAAGGGAAAAGGAAATGGGAGGGAGAGAGAGAGAGCAAGAAAAAGAAAAAGCGTTCCCAGGAAACGTACGGAGTTAGCAGCTGAACCTTGGCCTGCCACTCAGATGTGCCACTATGCGTGTGTCACCTCTGGACAGGTCGGTAAGGTGCTTGGGGTACAGGTGCTGTTACACCTGTTCTCAAGACAACTGATGCACCACTGTGCTCTCTGGAGTTGCCCTATGAACATCTGAGAGTCCCAGTAACACAATTCCTTATCCTTTACGGCGAAGGGAGTACAAAACACCACCTTGCATGGTCCTTGAAGGTGAAATTACAAACATAGACATAATCCCCCAGCAGCAGTGGTCTAGTCGTTATGTGTTCAGGATCTGTCCCCATTGTCTGTGCAGCATCGGGAGTCTCTGAAGTCATGATCCTGGGAAGTGCAATCTGTGGGGAGACACATTTAATGGCCTGAGTTAGTGTTGTCAAACATTCCTTGAATTCCTCTCCTAACAGCGCTGCACTCCTATGCGAATCAGAACCCCTTCTCACAGGGGATACGGGAGTATGCATGCACTGACCAATGACCACCTCGTGATGTGACAGATGATGGTCTTTACTTGGCTGCGTGGGTAGATTAAAAAGGGCCAGGGGCAGACAATACCCTAGTTTTTCTTTAGCGTGTTGCACAACTTGGATATCTTGCTCTTAAGGAGGCCATTTATTCTCTCCACAATGCCATTGGCCTGTGGGAGATAAATGGAACACATCCGATGCTGGATACCAAGTAGTGCTGTAGCATATTGGAATAACACATTGAAGACATGTGTGCTATTATCTGATCTCAACACATCGCACACACTGCAGTGCAGGAAAACCTCCCGCACTAGAAACCTTGCAGCACACTTGGCATCCGCGTGCACACTTGGCCCTGCCTCCATCTAGCTCAACAAAGGACATACCACCACAATGAGGTACCTAGATTCATTGCAACACTCCCCCATATCGTCGTAGTCTTTATCTAACTCCCGGAACGGCCCTGTAGGTCGGGGCAAAGTGCCCTGTAATGTCTGTAGTGTCATCCATGTGCTAAATCTTTGACATGTGGTGCAGTGGGCGACCATAGCTCGATGCTTTCCTGAATATTTGGTGTGAACCAGTCCTCCTGCATGTCTGCGGTAAAAGATCTGTCAGAGACTGCTTACATCCTCTCAGTAACCACAACTCCTTTTCTCACTCAGGCGCTCTTCCTTGTAGCTCAATAATCTAGGAGATGGGTAATGCGGTATAAGGCACTGGACGCTCTTCTGTTGGTGGGGCAGCCACAACATACTCAGTGGCTGTTTTGCTTTTCTGGTACATCGCCATTTTGGCACCCTCATTAGCAGCTGCATTCCCCCTTGATATTTCGTCCATTCCGTGAGTATGGGCGGTGCACTTGAACACAATGATAACACTCCTATGAACATCTCCAAGAGTTATGCGTGCTGCACTGGGGACCCGTCTGCCCTCTGAAACCCCCTCCTATTCCAACGGGAAAGACTGGCATGTACCATTGTTGTAAAGTACGCCGAGTCAGAATATATCATGACCTGACGCCCTTGTGACTCTCTCAGTGCTTTGATGAGTGCCATGAGGTCTGCCGCTTGTGCAGTGTGTAGGCAACCTCTTCATAACTTCTGTCTTGTACGCTCCTCCTTCAAGTCGTGCCACTGCTGTCCCTGTCTGTCTCTGTCCTTCCTCCTGATCAATTGTGGATGAATCATCAACAAAAAATACTTCACCTTCCGTCAATGCCCTAACCCTTGCTTTGGGGATATCATCTTCCTATCCTTCGTATGTGGCGCAATCATGTGCCATCAAGTCCTCTGCCATAGTCATGGCTGTTAAAAAGGTGGTGGGATTCACCTTCTTACACCTAACTACGTGAATGTGGGGTTTTGAGATGAAGATCTCACATGCCGATGACCTTTGCATAGTCGGGGTGGACTTCGACCATTCTAGGATGGCAAATAGAGAATGTTCTATGTACAACATCACTGAACACCCCATTACGATCGTAGAGATTTTTCTCTATAGCAAAGGCAGCAGTGAACTGCCTTTCCATCATGGCATCCAGAGTGCCAATATAAAAGGCCAGTGGCTTATGGCCCATAGTGCTCTTCTGTGGCAACACTGCAGTCATAAGCTGACAATCAGAATGTGAAAACAAATAGAATTCCTGTGTATAGTCCGGGGTAGCCAGAACGGGTGCTGAACTGATTACTTCTTTTAAATCATCAAATTGTCTAATGATTTCTGTCATCCACAATAACTTGTGGTCCTTTGTTTTCTGTGCTTACCTTAGGGCTTGCAAAAGTGGCCTCATGTATGCCGAGTAATCGAGGATCCAGGCCGTGCAGTAGTTACAAAGGCCCAGAAACGTCTGAATCTCCTTAACTGGGGCGGGTCTTGGGGTGGCGCGTACAGATGCTACCCTATCAGATAGTATCCTCTTCTCATTCGCTAATATGAACTGCCCCAAATATATTACTTCCTGCTGGCAATATTGCAATTTGACCTTATCAACTTTGCACCCCTTACAAGCCAGTAATTGTAGCAGTACAACCGAGTCTCTTTGACAAAGTTGTTCTCTGTCACTAGACACTAGCAGATCGTCCATGTACTGGATAATCACGATATGCACCTAAATGTTTCCAAGATTAGCATGCAGTATTCTGTTAAATATGGTCAGGGTCTCACAGTATGCTTGAGGTAATCCAGTATGTTGGACCCTCATCTGAACCTGCATAAATGCCGTAAGGTACCTCAACTCCGGATGGAGTAGAATCAAGAAAAATGCATTTTTCAAATCCACCACAGTGAAATGTGTAGCCTCCTTGAGGATGCTGCATAAAATTGTTGCAGGATTTGGAACCACTGGAAACTCTTTCTGGACCACATCATTTAGGGGGCACAACTCTTGGATCATTCTGCAATTGCCCGTTGATTTTTTTTTACCGGTTATATCGCTGTATTGCACAGGGAGGTAGATGGCACGATAATCCCCTGGTCCAGAAGAGCCTGTATTGTTTTTCTAATGCCTTCCTCTGCCTCCCTTGACAGAGGGTATTGTCTTACCCGGCAGCACCGCACCTGGCTTTAGGGTGTAATGCACAGGTGTTACATCCTTTAACAACCCTACATCCTGTGGATTTATAGTCCACAACTTTGGGGGCACGTGCCATAAATCTCCTTTGAAAAATGGGGATGGTGTTAGTACTGTCATTAAGGGACACTGCACTCTTCGGTACTGTATCATTATGTCGCAAGGGATGGAAATGTCCAGTATTATTTCCCCCCTTTGTCATTTTTCTCAAATAATCTTTCATTCGTCACCTCCTTTAACTGCACTGTTGGATCTACACAGAGAACTGTGCGCCACTCACACCCTTCCCTATCCATTCCTAATGGGACAATCCTTCTTTCTGACACTAACAAACCCTGCAGATCCAGCAATTGTATACTTCCTGCCACCACCTCGGGCGACATAGCTGGGTGAAATAAATTAAATCAGTGGGCACTCACCAGCATTGCTTGGCAGTATTGGGCACCATCTTCACAAGTACCGTGAAACCATGAATAAACATGTCTGGGTCTACGGGAATCATGTGGATCGCCACCTCCCTTACCAGTGTGTGGATTATCAACATCAACTTCACAGGGCACATCCCAGGCGTGGAACAGACTACTTCATGATCTGTGAAGGAGATACTCATGTTTAATATACTGAGCAGATCCCTACCCAGTAGATTGACTGGGGAACTCTCAGAATATAGTAGGGGCACCCGTACTACCTTCCCTCCCACCTTCACTTCCAGCTCCTCAGTGTATGGAACCTTGGAAATAACCTCAGAAAACCCCTGCATGTCAAGATATTTTCTGGATAGTGGAAAGTTGCCTTCCATAATACAAAATTTGGTTGCATCAGAATCCACCATAAATATGAATTGCTTGTTTCCTATCTCCACCTCCACCAATATTTCCAATACCAGTCTCATCTGTGCGGAATCTTGGTGTGCGGATCTCGGCCACACTGACCATGGATGAACAGGACAGTGCGTTATGTAAATCTGGCCACTTTAAACTTTGGATTCTCTGAAAGGTTCTCCCCTTCATTCCAACAGTAAACAAGGCACCAGTGGTTGCTGCTTCGGTCCTGAGTGCTCTGGATTACTGCAATTCGCTCTATTTAGCTCAACCCGGTAATTTGATTGGGCGGCTGCAGCTGCTTGAAAATGCTTTGGCCAGATCTATCATCCACCCTCCGTTCGGTGCTCATATGACCCCTCCGTTGAGGTAATTGCACTGGTTCCATGTTGCTTATCGGATTATCTTCAAATCCATGTGTACAGCGCATAGAGTCTTTTATGGTACAGGAGCGGAGTTCTTGCAAGTCAAATTCCCCTGCTACCTACCCACTTGTGCCCTCCGATCCCAAGCGGCTCTTTGGGTGGCGGTGCCTCGTTTCAGGCTGGCCCGCAAAGGCAGCCACGCTTTTTCGGTTGCTGCCTCTAAAATGTTGAACAACCTGCCCTTCTCCCTGTGGGGTACTACTGACCACTTCACTTTCTGGTGCAACCTAAAGACTTTGCTGTTTTAATCAATGGCGTCCTGGAATTTACACCTCAATGTCTCCTCTAGCGCCATGATGCCCATGGACATAGGTGCGCTCTACAAATGACATTAACATAACATAGTAACATAACACCAAGGGCTCCTCCGCACGGTGGATTGTTGTTGACAGGACCAGACAGGCACGTGCTCTCTGTGGGATGTCCAAATCTGGATGCGTGCTCATTCCAGGGAATGAGAAAGGGCTAACGCCTAATACTGCTGCTCCCCCAAAGGGAGCGGCCGCCCCACCTGGTGCCCTGATTTCTGGGGCAACACCACCCTGCTGTTGCTGCGGCGGGTGTCGTGCTTGTGTGTCCGGCGCTTGAGGATGCTGATTATAAGTTTGCTATTGCCCCCAAGGTTACTCCTGGTTTTGGTGCCCTTGGCCCTGTTGCTGGTACCCTAATCCATGAGGTCTTTGGGGCCCTTGAACAAGCTGCTGTCGGCCATAATTATACCCCACTGTGGATCTGCTCCTGCACTCCCTTCCAAAATGCCCCCACCCTAAACAATTCCTCGAATTCCCCCTCTCCCTCACTGTGTTCCCTCCTTGCTGCTACTGTGGATCAGGGTACTGTTGCCCCATGCCCACTGTCCTTGTCCTCCTTCATCCCAGAGCACTGCAATAGTGGCACTCACAACTTGCTGTCTACTCTCTGTTCCCTCCACCTGTACTGGCACTGGCACGGGCACCTGAGCTGCCACTTTTGCCAATTGTTTCTCTACCAACTTTTCTTCATCCCCCTGATGCCTTTGCGCTGTTTCCCTCTCCCGCTCCTTAATCGTTTTGCAGTGATGCACTAGTATGCTCTGTATTTCCGGCCACCCCTCTGCCTCAATACCCACAATCTTATACAGTGCTTTTTGAACTTCCTTCGGCAAACCGTGCTTTATGATAAAATAGAATAACAGTATTGATTGGTCCCATGGCCCTCCAGGCTCTGCTCTCCATTTCTCTTGCATTTTAAGAATAAATCCAGCTGGGTCCTCATCATCTCCCATGGTGAACTACATCAAAAACTGCAAATCGGGAGTGTACGGGAAGGCCCTTCGTACTGCGTCCCATACCAAAGCTATGACTCCATTAAATGATGCCCCATCATGCGCATCATCCCCCAACGTTACTCCTGGGTATCCAGCCTTAACCCATACATCTCCAGCCTGGTCGCAAATTACGGCAACCAATAATCTCTTAAGATCCCATGTTGCCAGAAGCACCCTTGCTGTTTGTTTTTTTAACGCATATATCCATTTGCTCGCTCCTGCTGTGAGCTGTGGCAGTGCCTTAATTCAATTATTATCCATTTGGAGACAAGGCACCAAATGGATAATAATAATTCCTACCTCCCTCCTTATGTATCAGGGGCATCTGCATTTTTGCCCTACTCCCCACACCCTTCTTCAAAACACCTCTTCTTTTTACCAATGCCATCTGGCCAGCACTATTCCTCAACCTGCCTCCTGCCAATATACCTTCTACTTGGGTGGTATTTTCATCCGCCTCTTCACAGCTCCCTTCTTCTTCAATCAGTTCCTCTGTAAACGTACCAGAATCCCTTTCTTCCTCATTCTCTCAAAACACTGTATTCTCTTCTCCCAGGATAATACAACCACCCAGGCTATTTTCCTTCTTAACCCCTACACATTGTATACCTTCAATGTCCATCTTGAGCAATATTTCCCCTGACCCACTCTCCCGATCGCTCTCTTAGTGCACCTATATCCCTTCCTGTTTCTGGGGATGTCTGTAACCTTTGCAGTTCTGCTAGCAAACCTGACAACCTATCCTGAAACTCCTAGACCTGTACTCCTTCGATGCTGGTACTTCAGGCAATAGGCATACTGGGGTGGAGGAGCGGTAGTCTGTGATGTTATTAGTACAGTGCGGGGGCTCTACTGCAGCCGAAGGGGTCCCCACCACAATGGGTACATAACTCAAATTGGTATATCGTTCTGCAGGATATGGTTTTAGGGGTTTAATCCCCTACTCCCTACCTGTGCCCCACCTTCCCCTTCTTCCTTTTTTGCACTTCTCACTTTTCTGTCTCTTCTCTGCGCCTCCACTCCATTACCTTGATCCTCTGTATGTTCGAACAGTTGCCAAAGGTTGAGAATCTCTTTTCGCTTCTGTAGCTGCTTCCCCTTATGTTTTGCTACTAAAAATGTGGACATGTGTTAAAAAAAAAAATTCTTGCTGTGCAAGCACTGTCTTGGCAATGGGCAGGGCATCCCCCCTTCCTGTCTCTGCGATCCACTGCTTATGATACTTTTCCATTGTGTCATGATACAGTGGCAGGGCCTTATACATGTTAAACCAATGCTCCACGCTAACAATGGCTAGGTGTTCCAGGCCTCCTACTTATATAAGACCAATATTTTGTATTTAAAAGAACCTCCTTTAAATATTATTCTGTCTAGTGGTACCACCTTGCCTCCCCTTCCGAGTAGGGGATCCCTACCTTTCCTCAGCTTTACCGTATAATGCCTTACCTTATAATGCCTTGCCAACCCAATCATCTAATAATCCAAATTTTCACCAGAAATAACCCTAACCATATCCACGTTATATGAATGACCTCGCTCTCCATGGACTCAGACCTTTCACACTTCCCCATACATCTGTCCCCTACTTGTTATCTCTTACAAGAATCTATTCACATGTGCATGCTCACCTGAACTCCTCCATCACAGATTTCCTACACCGGCCTGCACTCTCCTCTGGCCAAGCCCCACTTCACAGAGAGGACTTTTCTTAAAATGGTTTGTACTAGACCACTCAGAGCATGAGTTTTTTTCAGGGCCAGTCGCTGTAGGTGGGTGGGGCTCCTTTTGGAGAAGCGGCCTGGAAGCCTCTGCAGGTATATGGGGTGCTGGGATCATGTCAGGGTCACCAATTGAAAGTAAGCCCCTGAACGCTAACAGCAGAGAGAATACAACCCACTAGGGAAGAAAGGCCCAAGTCGATCTTGTACGGATAACACGTTTAATCTCATGCGCAGATGAGAGCAACAGCAAAGAACTCTGTGGCCAAGAACGTTCTGCCAAAAAGAGGTACAAGCAGTAACATTTAAAGCAAAACATCACCATAAGTGACGCAATACATACAGTGACAACCCGCGCAGATGATTAGATGGACCCTATACAGGTACTGCCTTATCCATATTGGATGACAGTTTATTGGTCCCAGCCCAGTCTGTCCACCTTCCATCATGTGGGTACTGTGGGGCTCATCTTTTTTCACATTGAAGGTCAGACTACAAATTATTTATACTCCTAATATGCAGCTTGTTTATCATTCACACCATGCACTTGGCAGGCTTCAAAACAGACACACAGAAGGTGTCCGGGCACTCTGACCTTCTCACATGCATTTCACTCACTCCCTCCACACCATCTGGCGCCAACGTCTCAGCCATCATTTTGAACTATAATGTATCCCTCCCAGCACCTCGTGATACAAATCACATGATTGTCGCTTCCACGATACACCCTGTCCATCCTCTTTGACCATTTCAGGACTTCTTACTTTGGTGCTGGTGGTCAAAGAGCACCTGGTGTCATGGAATTCAGGGATCTTAGGTTTTAGTCAGTTATATGGGCTATAACTCGTGGTCAGTTTGGAATGGGCTGGGTCATGCTTTGGCCAAAGTAAAATAACATGCACACGAGGCATGACCTCTGATAGCAGCTTTGTAGGGCACATTCCTCTTGGGTGAAAGACACATCTTCGCAACACTTTCAAGAACAATGAACAAATAGTACGGCGAGTGGGGATGTGAACTGTCCTCATGGGAGATCAGGCATGATTGGAGATTTCCGTTGCCTTGTGGATTTGGGCCTAGTGCATGCAATGCCGCCTTTACTGTGCTTACAATGCAAGCCTTCTCTTCTACCTAGGAATATTAATATCTACACAAAATAGTGATGCCGCCCGCACCTTGAGCCACACTATATGAATACACTATAATTGACTATATTAGCATGTGGTACTTCTGGATGGGAAAGCATCCCTTTCACTGACCCCCCTCCCCCTTTGTTTATTACAGTGCCTCAAATGCATCTAACCTTACTTTAAAGCACCTAGGCGGGGCAGGGGGCTTCCCCCTTCCCAACATTATACATTTTTAGGGTGCTTAGAAACGAGTATGTGTTGAATTCAGGCACCACTGTCCTTTGAACCTAGTAACATGCACACTATTGTTTTTTTTTTAATCAAGTTGGCGAGTTAATTGATGCATCCTTGCTTGCATCTAGCTCACTTTTACCTTCTTGCCATGAACTCAAACTACCTGTTTTGCTCTGTCTGTGACACCACCATGCCTTGACCTGCCAACAACATGTCCAGCGCTAAGTTTATCATCCCATATCACACTTCTTAGTAAACCACTAACTACAGAGTGTGGTGCCACTTGTATGCCACACTGCTCAATCACCACAATCCAGTTATAGAGCATTTTATATGGATTAATTAAGCTTCAAAAGGCTAACCGTTAGGAGAATTGTCTAGCATTTCGGTGCTGGACTGCCCCAGGGCAGAACAAAGATCAACATGTTTTGGATATTTCTCCTCTGTGAAACATAGTGAGCTAAATAATCTGGGTAAGTCTCTCGTAATCAGGACTAATGTCTGGCAGAGGGACTCCCAGGACCCCCCTAGTTAATTTGCATTACCCCGTTGGCCCTGCAGGTTGAGGCTAATTTTGTCACTTATACATCTCTGACCATTAGCGATAGGCAGGCCTGGGTTGGAGCACAGTATGTCCTTCTTAAGTTTCTCCCTGCCAGATTTAGTGAGAGGAGAAAGATATGAAATACAGAAGCAGTTAGAGAAGATAGGAGAGATAGAAAGGACCATAGTGCTAGGCACAGAGTGTGATACACTAAGCCCAAGCAGAGCAGGTAAGGTGCATGGGAGGAAGTAGGCAAGGAGGGAGCAGGCACACAAGGAGACACAACAGGACTGGACAGAAAGAGTGGGAACTGAAGAGGGTGGGGGAACAGATAACAGACCAGAACAGATAGCAAAGTGTGTAAACAGTCAGTGCAGTATAAGAAAATGCTGGATTAGCACATGCTTTAAATAACAGAAAACAATGCAAGATGAGCACACATTTAAATTCGATTTTCGATAGCAGTGAAAACAGTGCACACACCTATATTCGATTTTAGAATGAAGACATGCCAAGGGTATGGGTTATCCTGTGGTAGTTAGCAGAAGGACAGAATCCCGGTACCAACTAGCATCACTTCCGGAAGTTGAAGAATGTGTGGCTTGATACAAGTTAGATGTTGCCCAGCCCTTGGTGTCAGGGTTAAGGCGAAGAACTGTAGTCCCGAAAAGGTATCCAGTGATTTATTTGCAGAATTGTCACTGCACTTTTGTTAATTTCAGAATTTCATCATCAAGAAATTCACTTACAAAATGTAATTTTGAAAAAAAGTACAATTAATGGATGGGTTGGGCTTTGGGGTTATTGGGAGTTTGTGGAGCATTTAACACACATTTGGGTGGCTGCTATGAATTTAAAAACGGTAAAAAAAAATCAAAAACGAAGCATTTTGGGATGAAGGAATTGGGGGAAAAGTCATTTTGTATGTTGAGTAATATTGCAACACCCATTGTGTATTTCATCAACAGAGATGTGCCTGAAAAGGCTGGCATGATGCATGCAATGCTCACAGACTCAGTTAATAAAAATTGCATGGTTTTCTTCATCAACATCAATACACTTAATTTTGCTCAAACACCCATAAACGTGCAGTGCAAAGATACAATAATTTGTGAGGCAAGGGTTACATTCTATTTCATATCAACATACAAATATTATACATAGATATAAACAATAAAAAAGGGACAATGTACAGAATACATTTCTTCAAAACCAAGATTGCAGTGTCACAATAACGTGCAGGACATACTGAAGCAATATGGGAATTGAACGTGATGTTCCTTTGGCAGACACACTTAAAAGGAACATGTGCCTTCAATGCAGAGAGAAAGTGGGGGCAGAGCAACACGCAAAAATAATGTGTAAGCAATACTAACACTCTGGTGAATACTGAGGATATTCTGACAAGGATATTCATGGTGGCGTCTAAGCAGACCAGGGGTGAAAGAACATTGTGTGACCCTAATCAATCTGTTGTAGGGGTTTTCACCAGTTGTTGGCTGGAAGGAATGAGTACTTGCCAGAGAAAAAGAGAAAACCCTCACCTGCCTAAAACACTCCAAGGGTGCACTTCCCTCACCTGGAACACATCAAACAGCTGAAGCACTGGCAAAAGGAGGTTTAAGATTAACTTGATCCACTTTATCCTAATTCTCCTTTGCCTTTGACACTGTTGATCGCTCTGATCTCCTTAATACTCTCTTTCTTCTTGGGACTCGTGATTGAGCCCTTGCCTGGATTAAATCCTAACAGTCATATCAGCAATCAATTCTGTGTCTCCTGGAGCAACAACACCTCTCAACTCACTTCTCTGACCGGTGGTGTTCCACTGGACTCTGTCTTGGGTCCTCTACTCTTTACACTCTACACTTCTGTTCTTGGGTCACTAATCTCCTCCTTTGGATTCTTGAACCAACTCTTTGCGGATGACACCCAAATCTGCTTCTCTTTTCCTGAACTCTCCTCTAATCTCTCTATCAAAATTTCAAACTGGCTCTCTGCCATTAAACAATGGATGGCTTTGCACTCTCTGATGTTGGACTCTACTAAAACAGAGGTGCTCTTCTTCCCTGCCAAATACTCTCTCTCATCCCTTCCCCTGCATATCCAGTTCCCACCTGACACTCTCCCCTACTTTTCTTTAGCTTGAAAACCTCAGTGTCATCTATGACCCTTCTCACACCTTTGCCACTTTCATCTTCAAAACTGCAACGACGGCTCACCTCAACCTGCTAAATATTAGGAGAATCAGGCACCTCATTCCTTTCAACGCTGCCAAGCATCTTTTATCCACTCTTATATTCTCTAAACTTGACTACTGTGCCAGCATCCTCTCTGGTCTCCCCAACTATGTTTTCTCTCCTCTCAACAACATTATTAACTTTTCTACAAGGACTCTCTTTGAACTCCCTCACTTCAAACCCACATCCTCATATTGTAACCAGGCTGGATACCAGATGATCCAAAACAGGGTCGGATTTAAATTGTTGCTCCTGGTACACAAATCTATCTAAGGAAATGCACCACTGTATCTATCCTCATCTATCCAAATCTACAAGCCTTTTTATAATTTCTTCTCTTCATCCTTGACTACTAGTGTGGCACATCACCCTCCTTGTGCTCCCTCTCATTTCTGCTCTTTCTCTCTTCTTGCTCCACTTGCATGGAATGCTCTTCCTCTAGAAATCCGAGAAAAAGTACACAATCATTTGTTCAAAGCCAAACTAAAACCTTTCTCCTTGCCTCTGAATTACCCTCTTAACCTACCTCTCATCTGCCTTCTAACTGACATGTTTCCCTCGCCTATACTTTGTCCCTCACATTCTACTGTCTACTGATTTACTATCTATTGTACGTTCTTTTGTGATCAAAAGAGCATTGTTCCTTCCTTTATACATAAATAAATAAATATACTGGGATGCTTGGAGAAGGGTTCCAGTGATGTGGGACAGATATAACTTATGGGGTTTGTTGGACTGAAGCCAGTGATGTTTGCATATGTAATTCTTGGGATTCCAGCTGAAGAGACAGGCTAACCAGAGCAACTGAACTTCCTGGCAAGTTGCATTGTACCATGGGGTTTTGCGTAACCTATAAAAGGTCACTGTCACTTTCCCATTCATATTTTTTGGGCTACAGTAGCACATGTGTACAGGGCAACTTGTGTTGGTGATCTCTTGTAAGTGTATTAGATTTTAGATGTATTTCTTGCCAACTTGTATCTGATGTTCTGTTTAATAGCCCCTCCTTATCGCATTTTTCAGCTTATCCATAGTTCCACTTTGCATGGCCCCAACATGTTTACAAAATCTAAGAAAACCCATTTCCCCTTTTATATCACTAATTTCATTTGGCTCTGTGTTTGCCCAACTGTCCCTTAGTGGCTTCTTGCATTTGTTTCCCTTACCTTACCCCCGCCCCCACAAAAACATCTATTTTGTTGTTTCACTTGTTTGCAAAGCTTCCTGTTTGTGTGTGAATCAGAGAATACTTATTGTGTGAGGGAGCAGGCACTAAAGATGATGTGCTCATCAGACTCTCTACATTCCTCCCTCTGGTCAGAAGCATAGACATGTCCAAGAGCCCTCTCTGATACACTTCTTTTCCTGAGTCAGTCACTTTTCTCTGTTATTGTTATCTAGTTTTAGCCATTTCTTGGAAAATAATTTAAATAAGCAGAGCAAGGATTTGTATTTAGCGGAGAGAGATGTTTAGGCAGAGGATTGGATGCCATGACTCTCCTTAATGCAGGCATGTCAGTTTTCAGTGACCCCTTTTCCACAACAATCTCCAGTGGCGGAGAAAGCAATGGGGAAGAGTTCAGACTTTCACACAGGCGGTCAGAGCAGTGCAAGCAGCCCACACTCCTCTGTACCTTTGACCTGTCCAAGGACTGCTCCTCCATGAATACTGTGCCAGTGGCACCATCCATCAGCAAGACTTGTTGCTACCAACACAGTACGGATTGACCAATTGATGTGTCAATCTGACAAATGCTTGCTTTATTGTCAAATGAGGATCAGACGTGGGAGTGGATCTCCACAGAAGAAGACAATCCAATTGAGAGTAACACTCTCCAGAATCATCCTACCCTTCTTTTAGGTGACTTATTGGTCATTCGGATGGAAGATATGTAAAGGCCAGGTGGAATGAGTTCCCTCAGAGTTAGAAAGATTGTTCTGAAATATTCAGGGAGTGGCTTTCATATGCCAATTGTTTGAGAACTTCCTGAATAGTAAAAAAATGTGTGTGTGCAGTTGCACCTTGAGCATTCCAAGTGTCAGATGGAATGACCAATAAACGATCTCAGACCCAAAGAACCGGACAGACTCAAAGAATATGGCAAAATTCTACTTCATTATCAGCTCAGATAAAGTAGGGAAACCTGGTGAACAAACAGATTGCAGCTTGGCAAACAGTAAAAAACTATCGAAAGGAGGGTTTTTTAGGGCAAAAAATATACCCATACTTCATCTAGGGGCTAGTAACACAACTGGTTGCCCCTTATCTGGTAGGCACACCTTGAACTACCTCCAACAGTTTTGGCCAAAAAGACCAAATCCAAATGACCTAACAAACCAAAAGTCTGAAAGAAGGTACCTTCTAAAAGGTTGACTTTTGGTTGGGTAGGTCATTTGGATTTGGTCTAGGGCTGCGGGTGCTGTCCCCCATGACCCCTGCTCACTACACTGTGAGTGGGGGTGGCGGGGGTGTCCCCTGCAACTGTCCCACAGTCCCAAAAAAATTAATTAATTTCTTTTTTTTTAAAGGGCTGTGGGGGCTGCAGGGTTTGCAGGGGTTATTCTTATATATTTTCAGTGTGTCCTCGCATCTCCTCTTCATAGCATCACTTTACTTTTGTCAGATTTCACTTACAGCTCTTCTATGTTCAATGGTGTATGCAGACATCCTTCAACCACATCATTGCTAGGGTACATTTGATAGGGTTGTCTGAGCGCATAACATCTCTCATATCTTTGATGCATTATTGGTATGATACCTTGTGTCACGCACAGTGCCTTTTTGTTGTTTTTCCAATATGACAGAGGTGATGGGGCAGGCACTAGAGATGATGTGCTCATCTGACTCTCTACATTCCCCCCTCTGATCAAATCCTTAACCACCTCCTCAGTCTTCTTCAGCTTTTCTTCACACTTTGGTTTTGTTGGAAATCCACATCTTCATCACCACACTCAGGTCACATGCATTCTTTATGTGCTCATCTACGCTCCAAGTCATATGGCAACATTCCCCATTCGGTTGACAGAATACACAACCTCCCACACAGTCCTTATGATCCTTGATGTAATAAAACATCATTCCTGGGGTACTAAGGGACTTCCTTTCAGGTGCTCACGGGTGGTACATTCAGTCTTTGTGTGTTCGTCAGTCACAGCATTCAAATCTATCATTATCTTCATCCCAATAGCTTTCTTTGTTCTTTTTTTACACTGTCCTATAATTATTCTTACAAGACAGAATCCAAGCAATACTAACACTATTATTGCTCGAAGCAGCTTGAAGGCATTTGCTAGCCTGGTTGGAACCCACGAGAACAAAGATAAAAAACCAAATCATCATCTTCGGTCTCATCTACTTCTTCCTCCATTTTCGTGTGCAGGGTTCACAGCATAAATAAATAAATAATAACTTTAATGTGACATAGTTTAAATAATAAACTTTACACATATTAATCTTGTCAATAAAATCGTGCAGTGAATAAAATTACAGTACAGTATAAACGATAAAAGATCTGGATACAAACAATACAATATTATTATATTTAAAAAAAAACATTCATTGTCTCTTAAATTTATCATCATCAATTTAAACCAAACATACTAATCATTCTTACCTCATAATCATAAACATTATCTCATACATTATAGCTTTCTTAACAATAACACGATTTCCAAATTGAGGCAGAGCCTAGCCAACTCCTAGCAGTCCTTATATAGATATACCCAGCTTGACTTCCACCCTTAACCAGATAGTATAGAGTGCAGTCAACAAGCACATGCTATTGGTGTTGACACACTGATTCCAGAAGAGCATATTCCCTATGGTTTCCCAATTATGTACATGCTTTCCCAGATGAGTTGTTATATCGTCTATCATTGCCAAACATTCCGTAAGCACATGCTTCGCTGTCTCGAGAAATTCCTGGTTCTTACAAAGACGGCAATAGCGTTGTTCTTTGGGTATCTTATCTATCACCCCCGTAGTCATCTTTATGGGAAGATGTTCAACTCTTAGTAGAAGTATACATCTCCTAAGCCTGAGGGACGGGCATAACAACAGATATTTCTGTGGTTTCTTAAATAAGGATAGCCTATTTTGCACAAAGCTATACATTTTTAACTTACGTAAATGTTCATAATTTTCGAGCCAGTCCCAAAGCTCTACCCGTCTCCCCATAAGAGACTGCATAGCTTCAGTATAGAGCCTTTCTTGATGTCTCCAGCAGATGTCCTTAAGCAGCTGTTCCATTTGATTTTTAAATTCACTAATGGTACTCTCTTTATTACTTTTCAGAGAAAATGACGTTAATAGGGCATTTCCCATGCCGGTCACCATTTTTAAATAAAGCCCCACTCTCTTCTTCAATACCTGTGCTTTTAACGATATAAGCCCCAGCTCGAGTCTTAGCAGGGACATAGGGATGCATGCCGGAAGTCCCAAAATCTTTTTCCAAAATTTTCCCTCTATAAATTGTAGCCAATTTAAATCCATTTTAATCAAAGATTCAAGGCCATACACCATCATAAGGGAAAGAACCTGGATGTAAAGATGACGGGTTCCCCATAGGGTAAAACCTCCCTTTTAGTTGTAAAGCTTTTAAAAAGGACAGTAATTTGTGCTGCTCTTGTTTTTTCCGATTGCGTCTGCATGTGGAATAATCACCTTTGGGTTCAAGCTCTATCCCGAGATATTTATATACCGGGGCATATGAGATTTCAACACTATCAACGTTAAGTAAGACACGTGCAGATCTTTTACTTGTATATCTCATCACTTGTGTTTTCTCAGCATTAATAGTGAGCCCATTATGTACAGAATATTCCCAGAGGGCTATAGCCGATCGACGTAGGGCACTAATAGTATGATCGAATATAACTAAATCATCCGCATATGCAAGAACCAAACAGGGGGTTTTACCTATACTGGGAGGGCAATTTTTTGCCGTAACTATTTTCGAAGGGATGTCATGTACATATAAATTGAATACAAGTGGGGCAGTCACGCATCCCTGTTTAACCCCTCCATTCTGTAATACTTCCTCCAACATGCGACCTTCCTGATCTAATTTTAATTTCACCTTAGTGTTCTGGTGTAACAGCCTAAGGTAATAAAGCAGATCTTCTGGGCATCCTAGTTTTTGTAGCTTCAACCAAAGTTTTTCTCGGGGGATGGAATCGAATGCTGCTTTAAAATCTACATAGAGTGCGTAAAGGGGAGGTTGCCCACTTTGTAGGGCACTACTACGCATATAATCCATAACCAAAAGGTTGTGGGTAGTAGAGTACCCTTTTCTAAAACCGCATTGAAACTTACACAGTATGTTGGCCTGATCAACCCATTGCTGGAGTTTTTTCAATAGAAGTGAGACAAATATTTTGCTTGTGATGTCTAACATAGAAAGTAGTCTATAATTATTAGGATCCATTCTATTTCCCTTTTTAAATATAGGTATTAAGATGGCCGATTGCCAAGAGCTCGTGATTTTTCCTGCACTCAAAATTTTCGTAAACAAGATGTTCATTAGTACAGACCAAAACTCCGGATTACTCTTTATTATGATATTGGCCAACCCATTTGGACCAGGTGCTCTGGAGGATTTCAGTAATTTGAACGTAGACAAGATGGAATTGTGGGAGATGTCTATGGTGGGATCGGATGGTGTTTTACCCATCACAGTCATCTCCTCGCATTTAAGTTCTACATTACGCTTCTCCAGAAACCTGGACCACTCTGCACTAGATATGGGGTTAGCCAGCTGCTGTGACTTATTCCCCCTAGCTTCATTAAGGAGTGTCCATATGCTACTAGTTTTCCGAGAGCAAATAGTCTGCACTAACCTTTGCCAGGATCTATTTCTATCAAAGCTTCTTTTTGCCTTGATATCTGCCCTATGTTTATTCTTTAATTTCTTGGAAATTGAATTATATATCTCCCAGGTTATACTGGTTTTCTTGGCCCGTCTTAAATTTGCCCTCAATATTCTTTTAGCATCTCGGATATATCTGTCATAGGTAGGGCATTTCGCTGATCATGACTCCAGCAGAAGTTGAAGCATGTTTATCCGAGAACTGGTGAATCCAATTCTCTACTTCATCGATGGACATCTTTTTAAATTCTTCTAGATTAGGGTAACAGTTTTTATAGAGGGTTTCATCTGCTCGTAGCACATTCCTATCCGACCAACGGATACAGGTCCCTGCATGGTTAACTTTTAGATCCCCTACCGTACAAAATTGAATATGAGCTTCTAAGATGTCAAACTAACATGCCAGAATTGCATGATCGCTCCAATTATTTGAGATTACTATCATGTCTTTAACCAGGAGCAGCATGCTTGGAGAGACAAACATATAATCCAAGGTACTGACCGCTGATCCTTTCTTCCAAGTATGTCTGCCCGGATGGTCACTTTTGGTGCGACCATTTAGCATCTCAAGGTCCCAATTACAAAAAAAGTATACCCAATCTAATCCTTCACCCTCTACTTTCTGATGCTCCATTACACATTTAGGATATAACTTTGGATTAGCCGTTCTCTGTTCACCCCCTAGCATATGGATGTTAAAATCTCCCACTACACAGACATCAACATTCCCTTCAATGGTTAGCCAGCTGGCCAATAGCTCATGCAATGCTTCCTGTAAGGACTCTCTAAATCCTGCCCCCGGAGGATTATACAGACAAACGACTAGCAGTTTACCAGAAAACTCCTTGTCTTTATGTACTATTTCAACTGCTAGCATTTGTTCATCTTGATTCACGTCAATCCTCCTTGACCAAAACCAATTAGATACCCCAATCCATAGCCCTCCATAGGGCCGTCCCCCTTCTCCTCTTTTAGCTAATACCTGATGACCCTTGTAACCGTCCAAAAATAAAGAGTTCATCGCCAGAGTTTCTTGTAGGCAAATACAATTGTACTGAGATAATTGAGCAATCAGCCCATCTCCATTTAGGATATGGACAAAGCCCCTGCAGTTCCATGAAGCCAACAATAATTTTCAATGGCTAGCTGAGACCTTGGGCAAAGCCTCTGTCAGCCATTTCAGTACAGACTGCACCTCTGTCATGTCCACCTTCTTTCCAGTTGGCAAATTAAGGCAAGCAACGGCACAGCTATCTGTCACAATTTCCGGTTCTGGACCGCATGGCTCGTTATACTTCAGTTCAGCATCTATCTCAATATCCACCATTGTCAGTTCTTTTTTATAGATCCTTAATAGTTGGGCAGTAGATATAAATTTGCAGTGCAAGGCTGACACCTTGGGATATGATCCTGACAGGGGCTCTAAAAATTGGAAGTCCTCAGATTGCAAAACTCTTAACTGAGGAACAAAGAACAGTCTCTTCAGGAATTTGGAACGAGAGAGCCAGGCGCATTTATCAGATTGATATAAATTTTTGATAATACAGGTACAGTTTCCCCAGACAGCATCATTCTCTTTTATAAAATCTAATATAGAGAATGCAGAATTATGTGGACTACCATGGTCACTCGTTGTTTTTGGAATATTCGCTGGAATGATGTCATCTTCGAGTAAAGACTCAATCGTTAAATTTTCAAGTTCATCTACCCCATCCGGGGCTTCTGCATTTTCAGCAATCAACCAGCTCGTTAGTTGGCCATTACCTAGATCCTTCCGTTGCTTTGCCCGGGCAGCTCTTTTTTTTGCTTTTTTGGAGCAGTGAGTAGGCTTCCCCATCACCGATGGTGAGCACCCATGGCTACTAGCTCTGGCCCCGCAGGATACTTGCTTGGCCATCTTGCGTTGCTTGCGCTGCTTACGTGAAGGTGGTATCTCTGAATGTTCCGATGTAACTGTAATTGGAACTGGAGTTTGTTGTTCATGTATCTCATTTCCTATTGAGATGACTTCAGATAAGTTACCTTCTACCTCCTCTGCCAGATTCTGTCTTTGCGCATAGTCACTGATCAATGCATCTGTGTTTGCCAATATGCGCCCAGACATCTGCAGCAGTATTTTTAATGCAAATTGTAAAGATGCACAGATGCTTGTAATTATACAATTTCATGGCACAACCAGAAAATTACTGTTAGTTTTCTCTGCTTCAGTGACCAATGAGGTGTCAATAATTAGATTAGGTGAGGCTGATAATCTCACCGATGACCCAACTTGGTGGGACGGTTTACCATGATCTTTGGCATGGCTCTCCAACATTGAGAGATTCCTATTTTTTGAAGGGACCACTGTCTGAGGGGTCATGCCTCTATGGATATTCAGACACAAATCCAATAAAGAATTATTGTCAATATCTTCAAAATTCAGCGAGCTGGCCAAATTAGAGATGTTAGTCGCTGGTTCCATAGGTATCTCAAGGGCTTTGGAATTAATTTCCGCTGGCACATTTAAAGGGAAGAAACCTGTAATCTTTCCTTGATCTACAGGAATTCCCTTCTTGGCTTTATTCCTCTTACTTTTAGTTTCTTCCATTATAGGCCCCATGGCTGACTCCAGTTTCTTTTTCCTTAGGTTGTATTTGGAAGTTGAGGGTTTTTTAGATGGTGCCATCTATTCTGGGCTATGTATGCTGTTTTCAGGACAACAAAACTAGATTGATCAGATTTCAGTATCAAAGGGAATAGATCCCCCCAGTCTCCTGAAAGATCAGTATTTTAAATCAGGAGCAGATGCTGCCCCCGATCGTCAGGATTCAGCGTCAAACTATGTTTTGATGCTTAAGGAGAAGAAAAGGCATGGGCGGCAATAGCTACAAATGCGCCCAATGAGCCCAAATATGTTGCTAACAGGCTAGTCACCCCTGCCACAGGCCCTTCTATATCAGAAAAAGGGTAGTTACAGGGGAACTGACATCATCTTCAGATACCACAGAGACACCTCCTGTGCTCGTAGCGAGAGTGCACCGATATCTCGTCCAATGCACCCTCACAAATAGGCAACCAGGTTCGCTGATGGCTCCTTGCCTACAGCACAGCCCACCTGCCATCACCTACCCCAAAAACCTTGGAGGCCCGTGGCTAATGGCTTGCTTCCAATGCCCTCTCAACTTCGGTAGGGCTGCCCCACTCAGCTTAGCCGCAGCTAGTGTTACTCACACATCAGGAGCCGGCAGGGTAGCCACTCTTAGGCACTTTAACGGCCGTCACTGCTCCAAGCCACTCCAAGCCACTCCCTCTGCAGATCAGGCCGCAAGATAGCACGTATAGCCCTTAGCAGGGAGAGATTCGGCGGACAGCCACTTTACCTCACAGCCTGAGCCTCTGCTGCTCGCTGCTCCACTCCGGATCACAGCACCCCGCACACGGTTCACACGGTCCTTGTCGGGATCAGCTGGCGGCTTCGCTGGCGGCTTCACTCATGCACTACCTCAGCCCCCCGCAGCCCCGAGCGTTGCACAACCCGTTGCACAGCCCGCGTCCGCGTCCTGGTCCGGAAATCAGAGAAAAGGACCTTGCATCAAGCCGCACCAGTAGCACTACCAAACTCTGCAAAGAGGCCGCTTCCGATGTTCACAGCATAGTTACTGCCTCTACACCACCTTCCATTTCTGTAATTAAGTCCAGGACATACCTGTTCATGTAGGATCATATTCTGATGGCCCTCAATTCTTCTCTAATCACATTGCATCCTTTAATTGTCATGTTTATTGTTTGTAACAGCTCCCACTAGGAAATTTGTAACCACGTGGTGTTCACTGCAGTCTGAATTCCTGGCATGAACATGGCTGTAAATATTACTGCGTTCCATTGAACTATATATGCTCAGCTGGAATGCCATGAAAGGATTGTATTGATTTTGCTGAGAAAGCAAGCTCTTTTTTCTTTGGTGTGCATCCATTTTCTGAAAATCATCAATATGGCGATAACTTTGGGGAATCACCAATGCAGGAACATGTATGATCACTATAGAGAATGTTCCTCACCACTTTTTAGGCACCTACATATAGACTTTGGATCCACAGGCTCAATAGTGATCTATTAGCATGACAGTTCATCCATTCATTCCTGGTACATCAATTATTTGCTTGCATCCTGTATTTTCTCCAACTTTAGTCAGACCGCTGTTTCTGAAACACAATGCTGTATTCTTCATTGGCAGTATGTATACAGGTCCTGGTTCATTTTCAATCCATGTTAATCATTTCAAATACTTGGCCAATTCATTCAGGCATTAGTCATTCACTATTTGCACTATCTGTACTGGTTCTGTCATCAATAAAGGTGCACTGCATGCTAGCATTCGTTCTTCCCATCATGTGCTGGTTGCTCATCATCCATATACTAATAGCCGAGGTCACTCCCAGCATCCTGGTAATCCGGGCATTTCCCATGCATCTGTACAACCCAGTCTCTTTTGTTCAACAATCGTTATCTGGTCTCTAGTCATACCACTGAGTGAGTCCATAAGCATTCTGGTTTTCCAATATGGGTCCTTTTCCATTTTCTGTGTTTTTATATATGCATCTTCGTATGGAGATGTCTTTCTCAACCTCTATCATAGGTTCGTCCTTCTTTCTTCAAATTGTCCTCTTGTTGTGCATGCTGCTAGATGGCTGAGACACTTCGCATCATGTACAGGTATTTTTCTTGCGATAAATGTCCTGGCTCTATGATGGCATAAGCGATGAGAGAACACACATAGCAGCACTCATTTTACATTCTTCTCCCTACCTCCTTCATGTTCTGATACCAAATGTTATTCTTTAAATGTGATGAATTATCAAGGTTTGTATTTATATTCTCATGATCTTCTTCGGCATCTCTCTTAAATCAGATAATTTGTTTGGAATATCAGGAGAAATATCACTTGCACTTTTGTTAGGGATAAAAATAGATGTCTTATTGCTCAACATTTCATCTATATTATTGACCATTTTTTGATGAAATGCCATGATAAGAAAGACAAGACAAATCATTGTACAGAATGTGGTTACCAGAAGAATTCCAAATGAATGTATCAATATTCTTGCTGTCAGTTTAACTTGGAAAATACCCATTCTTATTTATCAACGTGTAATTCTTGTTACTTTTTCATGCAAACACACTCTTTTATAATAGAAATTGTAAAATGATTACATTGATTATACTTAAAATAATAGGACTGTTTTTAGGATTTCATAAAAATGTAAGAGCATTAACATGTCGTCTTACTAAAGCTGGGTAAGATTGCAGTATGTGAGTAAAAACGGCATACAAGAATGTGTGCACCATTATTGTTATAAGCAAAATAAAGTGTTGTGTGCAGTCTTCAGGTTTTTTGCTGATCAACGCATTGTCACTTTTATCCTAAATGACATGTCTGTGAACACTGCAAGGTTAATTTATTTCCCTTCAAACTTGGGAACCTCTGATAGTTCAAGTTGTTTTTTCTTCTTCCGCTCTTTGTTGGCTCTTGGTAGCCGATCTAGTCTGCATGCATGGAACCTCTTTTGTTTCACTGTCAGTGGGTGCAGGAGGATTCAGGGTCTCTCCTTTGTAAAGCTTTACATAATTCAAATGCAGCCAGGCTCATCTTTCTTCAAGATTCAAAGCAGTAAGAGTGACCCCCTCTACTAGGTAGGGTCTTTCAAAATAGGACTTATTCCAAGTGCATACGTAGCCCCAAAAAAGCACTTGGTCCCCAGTGTAGAAATTAGGTTGCCTTAGCAAGTCAATGGGATCAACTGTTAGGCTGTCTTCATCAATCCTCTTTGACCCTTCCCTCCTATTTTTGATTTGTAGGGAAATAAAAGAAATACTAGCATTCATATTTGTTAAATAATCATGCATCTCATCACATAATGCTTTTGCTACAATGTAGGCATCACTTTACAATACAATAGTCAACTGTATTTCTGGCTATGGCTTCACTTCAATCCCTACCTGTTTCTTCATCTGCCATTGCACTGGCCGTGCAGTCCCTGACATAGAATATGGTAGAATAATGCTACTGTTTTATCCCACAGTTCCCTCTTCTCAAGACACAAATATTTTTGAGAATCTCTTCAATGAAAGCAAAAGCATCCTCGTCCTCACCCATTCTCCTTGTCATAATCGCAGCCATATCTGATGTGTCAGGATATTGTACTCTAAGCGCCCTCCAAACGTCTGCTATGCAATTATTAAATAGTGCTCTATCATATGTCATGGATTGCACTGTCACACACGCATATTCTGCTTGTCTCCAATTGTCATCAGTTCTCCCCCGTAAGATAGCTGCTAGTAGGCCTTTTATATCAGCCACTGCTAACATCATTCCCGCTGTCATTCTTTCTAACTCATTAATCCATTTTCATGCACCTTCAGTCAAACTAGGTAATTTACATTTCAGATTATCTTTGTCCATCTGTGGCCATGCTGTATATTGTGGTTGTCCTCCTCCTTTCTCTAATAATGCGAATTGTGTAATCCCTTGCCTGCAATCATTTGCACCTATACTTCTTGTCTTCCATGTGTGGCTAGTTTCGCCCATTCGTCTAAATCCTGGCAATGATCTTAATCTTCTTACTTAAGGTGGTATATCCCCTGCACTGCATGTCCATGCTTGCTGTCGTTCAGAATATGGGGCCTCATTACACGGTAGGCGGTAAGGGTTTACCGGTACCGGTATTTTACCAGTACTGGTAAATCCTTACCGCCTTACTACGAGGTCCCTTTGCGGGTTGGGGAATTTAATGCCTGCTTTTTGCAGGCGTTAAAAACCAACCCGCAAAGGGACCAGTGGAGCTAATTACGGTACCGCAACTTGCGGTACCGTAATTAGGGCCTTCTTCATTCCCATAGAGCCCTATGGGGCAAAAATGGGAATGCGGAAGGGCAATGGTGGAAGGGGGAATTACTGCCCCGCCAACCTTGGAATGGGGCGGTAATTCCCCTTTCCACCAAGGCGGTGCCGGTATTTTACCGGCATGAACCATGGCGCTAATAGCGCCATGGTTCACCGCCTTCCGTGTAATGAGGCCCATGGTGTCAGTTCTGGTGTTTCTTCTTTTGCTTCTTCTAAATCTGTCCACTTTACCCCTCTTTCTATACTTGGATCTATCAAAAAAAAAATACGCTTTCTCTTCGCACTCTTTCATTTCCTCACTTTCTTAGTCTGACATCATTATACCTCAACTTGTATTGCTGTCATCCCTTTACTCGTCATCAAGATCTGGTCTACTTAAGGAATCTTTCTCCTATTTCCTTTGGAGGAGATTCTTCGATTCTCCCTTTGGTTTCATAACCATCTGTCTCCCTCTTTTACCTGCATTAATCCCAAGTCCTTCTGTTACATGCTCATTAGCCCATGTCTGTATTCTCGATATCCCTTGCAGCTCTCTGCAGAGCTGTTGTGATACTCTCTTCTTCCCATCGCTCTCTTGCTTTGATCAGTACTATACATCTATTAACAATGTGATCTATTTCATCATTCCTGTGTCCCCTACTCCTTCTTATTTTTTCCCATCTTCTCATCTCCCTTTTCTCTTCTTCCTCTGGCCTTCTTTGCAACCTACATTCTTTCAATCTCTGTGTTTCTATTTCATCACGTTTCTTCTCCTCTATTGTCTCATTCTTATGTTTGTCATACTTTCTCCATTCTTCCTTTTGCTTCCTCTATTTTTCCTTCTCCTCTTTGTATGCCCTTTCTTGTTCCTTTTCCCGTTCCTCTCTTTCTTTTCTTTCTCTAACATCGTCGATATTCTTTCTGTCTAATTTGATTAATATCTGTCCTCCCATCCACTCATTCTGCACGATTGTCATTTCGCCGGCTTTGTACTTTCCTTATTTTTATCTTTTAACTTCTTCTTCTATCTCTATCTGTCTATCGCTTCTATCATCACGCTCTTTATTTTCATCACATGCTGACATATATTTTTGTTTTTTTAATCATGACCTCTTCCACATTGTCCTCACTATTAAAAGCGGGGGCGCGTATGTTAGATCAATATACCCTGCTGCTGCTTTCAACTCATTTAAAGGATAGAATCCCTGTTTCTCAGTATCTGTACTCTTGTTTTCAGAAGAAGAAATATGAGCCAAGAACATTGGGTTCTCCACTTTCGGGCGAGTCTTCTTCCTTGCTCTGATACATTTTCCATAGTTCTAGAATGGATAATATATTCTGTAACTTCTTCCCTGTATATGTGGCATGTAAGTAGGTTGTCATGTGTTGCAATACTGTCCTTGATAGCAAACCTTCTTGAGACCACGGCATGAACATTTTATCAGCCATGCAATTTACCCATTTAGCATGCTACTTCCTAATCTTGGGTGTGTATCTCGGTAATGTTTTTCACAAATATAGAAGAGGAGTGTCCCCCATAATGACAAGTCATTTTTAACAGTCAATACTTACCAGATCTTTTATTTCATTATTACTTTAATCAATTCTACCACAACAATACACTTGGGCAAGCACCATAAATCCCCCACTATTTATCAAAAAACAATTATTTAATCAATATTAAGCCTATACAATAATGTTCTCTTTATTATTTCATTCATAGTCCTATCGATTCTTGCTGTCCTGCTATTTTATTGTTGACACTTTAGGAATCTTATTTCACTTACTATTTTTTCTCAACTTTGATCTTTCTCTAATTGATGTCAATGGTTTGATTTTAGAGTCTGATAACTAGCTAGATCATTACTATTGTTTTATGTCTCTCAGTTTAAACAAATCAAACGTTGTACACTGATATATTTATAACCCCAAACAAATGTGCACTTTAATTTCCTATGACCGTATTCTCCTATTTTCTCTAGTAAAGGTAGCTCATCTTAAGTTTACACCATCTCGTCCTTGCCTCGGCAATCTAGAAAAAATACCCTCTCTGGGAGTTTAATGTGTGCCCATCTGTCCCTTTGGGTCTTGGGATCGAGGTATCTCTCCCTTTCTCTTAAAACAAATCCCATTACTATATATATTTACACTTACACTATAATCCCTCCTCTTTATTTGCTACTCTCAATGCTCTACTTACATCTGTTGCTCCGCTCAAGTCCCTCGGTATCGACTATTCCCCAATCTAACCATTCGCCTTCAGTTTGCAGGGCGCCCGTGGGCACTGGACAGGAATTTCTTCAAAGAGGTACCTGACGACCATCTTGTTTTCACATGTGTGTTTTTCTCCGCTTGCCACAGGAAACTCTGGTATAATCTGGCTAATGGTGGAAGGCATACAATATCAGAGAGTCTGAATCTGGGCCAGGGAGACTGGATCAGAATCATCCTCTGCTACCAAAATGTGCAGTTGCACCTGAAGCATTCAAAGTGCCAGATGGAACTACCAATACATGATCTCAGACCCAAACAACTGGGCAGACTCAAAGAATATGGCAATGTACTACTTTATTATCATCTCAAATAAAGAAGGGAAAGCTGGTGAACAAACAGATTGCAGCTCACGCACTCTCAAACAAATTTCTATTACACAAAAGCTTTATACCTTGATGTCCATCAGCTACGACATATACTACATGGTGAACAGTAAAAACCTATCGAAAGGAGGGATTGATTAGGGGAACATATATAACTATATATCGTTTAGGCGTCAGTAACACAATCGGATGCCCCTTATCTGGTAGGCACACCTTGAACTACCTCTAACTTCATATAACACATATTAAAAGCAGAATAACAGCAGCGGATTGGCTTCTACAACAATGTATCGTCCATTAATACATAGGCCCTTATGATTGGTAGGCATTCTTTCCCAACCATGGACATTCGGCTCTTTAGCAGCACGTAAGCAAAATGAAACTCAGGTGCGGGGAACAATATCAGACCAGTGCCCGCTTTGCCAATTAGCCTGCCATCTCTCATCAGTTAGGCCCTAAGCCAAGGCTTTTTCTTTGTAGTTGACCTCTCTGACTGTTCTCTTACTCAGGAATTTTTAAATGAGTGAAGGTACATTGCTATCTTCGTCTGGAGCTTAATCAATAGGCCTTGTTTTCCAGTCTTGTACCATGTGTGAGGAGGCCACGATTTTGTCCATTCTGACCTTTTATTTAGTGCTATTTTTTTCAATTATACTGGGTGCTATTACTCCCCCTGGCCCCTTGAGACTTGATTGTTCTGTCTTGCATATGCTTTCTGCATCTTTGATAGTTCAATACTTGGCACTTGCAAATGTTCACTCCTTTACTTAGTCTAAGATAAATATGTTGTATTTATGTAGCTTATCCTGTTTGACCCCTCTTGTGCCTTGCAATTACTTCTTGATGTGGCAACCTTGAGCCCAAGCCAAACAGATATTCTGTACTCCTTTCACAAAAGATGTTTTCCAATGTCTGTCAGCTTCTGCAGCCTTGATCCCTCTCCTTCAGGCTTCTTGCTTATTATTTATACAGAGTCAACGTCCATCTTTTGATCATGGCCACTTTACCCCTGTTATATTTTCTACTGCAGCAAGCTTCTATATGTCTCTTCTACCTTGCATTTCTGTGTATGTACATCTACAGCAGCTCTTCTCACTTACCTTCACAGTGTTTATGATTTATTCATATTTGCATAAATGTTTACTTCATTACTTCAGTCACATCTTTATTATTTAAGCATTCTTATATAGTTTCAGTGCATCCTTGTGTCTCCTCTTCATGAAATCAATTGACTCTTGTCACATTTCACTTATATCTCTTCTATGCTAAATGGTGTATGAGGACATCCTTCTACCACGTCAGTAAGGGGATACATTTGATACGGTTGCTGCGCGCATAATGTCTCTCATATATTCAATGCAGTATTGGGATGATACCTGGTGTCATGCACAGTGCCTTTTTTTGTTCTTCCAATATGACGAAGGTGGGGGGGTGCGCACTCGAGATGACGTGTACATCTACCTCTCTACAAGTAGAAAAATTAGAAATTATTTAAGGAGTTCATTAGAGGTAAAATAGCTAATCCTGATGGAGACAGATTAATGAAGCAAATGTTGGCCTGTGATGGAAACTAGTTTTGACAATCAAAATTGACTTGACACACTGGATTAAAATCCTCTGAAAGCAGACACTAAATTACTTAGGTTCCATTTTATCACACACATTAGCAGTATTTGGTATGGTGCAGAGTTATGGAAAATGCATATAGCAATGCTACTGAATTCAAAGTCAATATTATCTGGGCTGCCAGAAGCCAAAAATCTAAGACACTGATGAGAAGGTAAACTAATATTACAGAACCTCTGGTCTAGTAACACTGCTTAAACATCGAATTTGAGTAGTTCTGTATATTTGCTATCTTGTTTTTGATGACCAGGTGCTCATGGTGTGGTATGTAAAGCATTTATTTTATACGCTTGCAATTAATTATGGGTGTCATGCCCTCATGCAACAGGGATTGCACAGTCCAAACAATGCAAGCAACACGTATTCTGTCTCAGCACAAAAAATGACACACTGAGGTACAGCCACTGAATATAATCTGCTGTCTGCCTCCGCACAATTCTGTGATGGTCTCATTGACAAGAAATGCCACATGTGTTTAAGACATGCAAGGCATTGACTAGGATTCTCTAACTCACTTCTACTAATGTGGTGCAATGAGCTACAGCCACTGAACATAATCTCCCTGCTTCAAAAGAGGTATAAGTGTCTTTCTGTGGAAGCAAAACATAATTTTAGATTTAATTTACCACAAAATGACGACACACTGAGTCAAGGCCAGTGAGTGCTATCTCCAAAGAATTATAAGACTTTTTTCCACACAGCAAGAATGTTGTTTTTAAGCAGAAATAAAATGCCCTGTGTTACATTCACAGATTGCACTCTCCTGCCACCAAAGCGTTTTAAGAGTTTCTCAATGCAAGTAACAAGCAATTTGTCTCACCACACATAGATTTACAACCTCTGAATATAATTCCTCTTACCTCCAAAGAATTGTAAAATATTTTCTGACCAAACAACAAGTATTTTGTTTCGAGACAAAGTGTGCGAATGTGAACATAATCTTCCTCTGATAAAGAAATATGCATGTTTCTCTGAAGCTCGTATTTTGTCTGTAACAATAGAATGACATGCACAGTTATACCACCAAAACAATCTTTTACCTCCAAATAATTCTAAGATTCTTTCTATGGACACAACTGTTTTACAGCCACTTAAAACAATTTCCTAGTACCTCCTAATAATTGTATTCGTTTTTCTAGGCAGGAAACAATTTGTATCAGGTAATATTATCCCCACCATTAATATCGCCCTATATATGGTCGTCTGGATCGGCCATAGGTGATATTATTTGTGGGGATCATTGTTGGGGTAAATGGGAGTAGGGGGTTGTGGAGGATTCCCCTGCTCCATTTAAAATATATGGGAGTTGCAGGTTTTGTCCCCGCAGGTTCAATGAGTCAGTATCACTGCAAAAATATGGCGCCATTCTTGTATGGCAATATTTTTGCGGGGATATTAACACATGGAACCTAACAAGTGCCTGTCTTCACACAAAATTATGTTGCACTGAGATATAGTCACTGAATGTAATCTCTTAACTCCACATGCTCATAGACCTTTCCATGCAATCAAAATATATGTCTCACCACTAAAATATTGCACACCGAGTTGCAGTCACTGAACATAATCTACTGCTGCCCCAAAAGTACTACACGCCATTTTTGTCTGCAACATGTTTTCTCTCACCACAAAAAGATGGCATCTTCATTTAGAGCCAATGAATGCATTCTTGGTCACCAGCACATTCTCAAAGACTTTTTCTATGAAAGCATCAATTATTTTGTGTAGAAAGATGTCACATTCAGTAGTTACAGGCACTGCATGTAACCTTCTGACTGGCACAGCACATCTAAGATATTCTTGTCGTCTCTCTGACAAGGAGTGTCTCAGATCTTTCTGACATTCAAAGTGGTCATTAGAATGTATTTGCGATAATTAAAAAATATGGCATATCCTTTTTCAGTTTTAGTCTCCTCCCTCCACTAAATCCTATTTTCATTTTCTACCTCTCCCAAAACTTGATTTGGGAGAACTGCTTATTGTTTTGATCTTTTGGAATATGACTAAACAAGTTAGCCTAGGTCTACTTTAAGGATGTGATTTTGTGTTGCAGTGCTATGTTCACTAAAAGAGTGATTCCCTCACTTCAGTGATCATGCAGTATCTTTAGTTTCAGTCTGGTTGTACACTTCACATCACTATTGTAATTACAAACTATGGCCTGAATTCAACAAATTAATGTGCAGTACACTATTGAGGTGACACAGAGCCCAATTAATTGCTTGTCTTACCATTAAGCTAAGGGTTCACTTGCAGCACTTCCACATAATTATTCTGAGAAACACTACCCTGCTGAATCATACCAATATTTTGAGAAGCCTGCAGTCCTCCACCCGTGCATTATTCAACCAGGAGTTCAGAGGTCAAAATACATACTGAATTTCGCCCCAAGACTCACAATAGTATTGCAACACAAGTCTCTCAGAAAGTTGAAAAACTCTGCGAAATGTGTTCCTAGAAACAGTTGAATGCTATACTAATTGCAACAAGCGATGACACATTTCTAGTATATTGTCATTGCCTGTCCTGAAAGTCTGCCATGTCATATGGTGCCTGTGGTGTGCCTTCACAATGTATTAAATGTCCTTGTTTAACCCCCTCCCCACCAAGGTAACGTGCCTGTCCGGATACTCTGTTGAGTTAATTGGGCTGTCCATAGCATATTGATATTCATCACTGTCATTGATGTTACCCATGTGATGACGATGCCACGATGCCTCTGGGCCGCTGCGTGCTTAACAAATGTGAATAAATAAATAATATAAATAAATAAATAATAACAGAGAAGAATGCATACCACCTAACAAAGCCAGAATACATTAAAGAGTTTCAGAAATATGCACTGGGAAGATATGATATACTTATATATATGTATAGATAAAAAACTAGGAATATTTGGACACCTAGTATGAAAAGATCTAAGTTTTCCTGTAGTAGGATGAAGTACAATGCATTAATATAACATCCTGCTACTGTAATAGCTTTCGATGAACTTTCATCATGTCCCCATTTTTGATTTCCAGGATGCTTTATTCATAAACAATGGATATTGTATTGCAAAACAACATTTTAGTGTTTTGAAACATACTAATAGATTAAGGCCATGTTATAGAAGTTTCTCTTCACAAAAATGTGCTGCTATTAGAGAAGGCTTACACGGATGAGGATCCCTTCAGGTTTACTCAACTTTTAGTCTTATACTAAAATACATAGCAATTGTTAGAATCTTTTAAAATCAGTCAACTCCTTTGTTTCAGTGGAAAGGAGTGCAAAGAAATAATGACCTAAAAACCGTACAAGAAATATAATCTGTGTTAGGCAGAATTATATGCAGTACCCTTTGGGAACACCACACACAATTAAGACTACAAGTAACAGTACACATTTATCTTTGGCACAAGCCTGTACCATACAGTAAAGTGGTAGCGATGGCTGACTAGCCAGAAGTATCTGAAGAGTAAAGTGAGCAGTATCAATAGTTACACAAAGGACAGCAATTACTATGATTCAATCAAACACTGACTCAAGGTTTCTGAGTAAAAGAATATACATTTATTTACACATCAGTCATAAAACATGTAACTATTATCAAGCAGTTGAAAAATCACAATCTTAATACACTACACCACACCCAATAGATTCTGGAGAAGTTAGGCTCAAAAAGAAGTGTGAGCAAAATGGCACTCCAGTAATTTAAAAGGGAGGGAAAGACAAAGTTAGACAAAAGTTGAGTAGCACCAACAAGTAAGTAAGCAGGGCAATCTAGAAAATGGAACTGCAGTGAGGAAATCAAATCAAGCAGCCTGTGCCAAAGTCAATGGACCAAAGTCTTTGCAGAGGATCACACAGTTCAGGGTAGTTTGCGGTTAAGTCTTTGCATAGAGTTCAGAACGAAGTTGGTCAGACGAAAAGTTACTTTAAAGAATAGAGAAGAACAAGCCCTCGGATTGGCGAAAGATTTCAAATACTTTCCCCGTGGTTGGACGAAACGAACAACCGGGTTAGCACAGTACCTTTAGAACGGAAAAATGCTGTAGCTGAGGCAAACGTTCCTGGCAGGGCCTGCAGGCTCACGGTTCCTGAAGCGACTGTCGGACTGACAAGAAGGAGGAAGACTGGAGGGCCCTGCACTGCCCAGGGAAGAAACCAGCAGCGGAGCAAAACAACAAATAAAATGTGTGCTCCTTAAAACCCAAACAGGGTCCGATCCTCCTGGCTATCCGGTTCACTGTAGCTGTGCACAGCAAATTCGACCAGAGGAGGGAGGCCTGGCTTGCAGTTTGGCGAACTGGTTGTTCCCACCAGCTCAACGGGAGAAGATTCCTTGCAGATCATCCCTGTCATCGAAGTTTGGAGATTTGGAACCGCAGCAGGGCTTCAACGGGAGGTTCAGTTGTGGTAGAGGTCCTCTTCTGTCAGCTTCTCTTTGTTCTCTCGATCCACTGGCGACTCTGCCTTCTCAGTCCCAGAGACCTGTTCTCAGTCCCAGAGACCTGCTTTTTATCCAGTTTTCCCCCATTCACACAGCCTGGCTGTCAATCACACAGCAGGGAGGCTGTGCTGGCGGGACAGTCACCCAGCCAATCAAACAGGAGTGCGACTTGGGTTACCAAGGGAACCCATGGCAGGGGTCTTAAAACCCCTCCCTCACATCCTGCCTACCCAGACTTCCAGGCGCCTAAAGAGGGCTTCTGAGCAGAAGCCAGCCAAAGGTCGGCAAACGAAGGGACAAACCTGGTTTGGCACGCAGAGTAAAACACCAGAAAGACCTTCACAAAAAAGAAATGGCGAATAAACCCAGACGGAACCAAATAAAAGTAAATGTGGTCCAGTGGATTTAAGTTTGAGGCTACTAAGGTAGCCTAAAGCAATACCAAGGCTATTTAAAATAAACACGGTATGAAAAATAGGGTAGATACCACTGCCACCAGCCAAATCTTAATGAAACTGGAACGAAACAATGTTCCATGAGAGACAGACAAAAAGGGATAACTATTAACCCTTTCCAGTACTCTATGTAAGATAGTTTGTACTGGGTCTGTGGTTTTAAAAAGACTAATAAAGTCAATGGCAACTTAACATGTTTTGGGAAACAGTAGTCAGTCCTAGAAAATGGAGTCTGAGTTGGGAAGTCTAAAAAGACAACCCTGTGCCACTGCACTGAAGGTGCTGTGTAACACACAGTAAAAAGATGATGCCTATGGAGTAGGTGAGGCTCCATAGTCTATAAACACACACAGCAAAACACATGTAAGAGTGGGGGAAAAAAGGCTCACAATCTTATCAGGTGAAAGAAAGAAATCCTAGAAATCAAGCAAAGCCGATGAGGGACTCAATACATAAGGGGAATTAGCCATACTGGAGAATTCTCCCTAACATTCGCCCCCTCTCCACCCCCAGACTATGGGACAGGAGGATGTAATCCACTCCTGGATGAATCTCTTCACTCTAGTCGGTTATAAACATCCTAGAGAGACCATCAGCATTTTGGTGGTGACATCCTGCTCTGTGCTCAATGGTGAAATCAAACCCTTGCAGGCAGATTGACCATCTTAGAAGTTTTGTTTTTTCCCATTTAATTGCATTAACCATCTCAAGGGTTGGTGGTCTGTTTGAATCACAAAAGTAGATCCACACAAGTTTGGTCTAAACTTCTTTAGAGACCACACAATGGCAAAACATTTACGCTCTATGGTTGCCCACCTTTTTTCTGGTTCCTTCAGTTTCCTATTGATAAAGCAAATGGGGTGCTCGCTACCTTTTTCATCCAGTGGACTAAAGACGGCACCTAAACCTGTATTGAATGCATCTGTCTGCACAATGAAGGGTTGGTGATAATCAGGAGCTCTTAGGACTGGAGCTTGATAAAGGGCTTTCTTCAGGTTTTCAAAGGCTTGAGTGCACTCCTCATTCCATCTAAACTTTCAAAGGAATTTTGGAGAGGAGATTACATTCAAAGGAAAAGCTATGGACCCATAGTTCTCTATGAAATTCCTGTAGTACCCAGTGAGACCTAAGAAGACTCTCACTTGGGTTTGAAAAGTAGGGGTGGCCCAGATTTGTACAGCTTGTACTTTGCTAGGCAATGGCCTTATTTCACCTCCTCCTACCTCATGACCAAGGTAGACCACTTTGCTCTGACCAATTTGACATTTGCTTGCCTTCATGGTCAGATGGGCCTGCTCAAGAGCCTGGAAAACATATCCTAAGTGATCAACATGTTTTTTCCAAGTAGGGCTGAACAATGCAATGTCATCCAAGTATGCCATGCAGAAGTCCTCCATCACATTCAGAACTTGATTGACCATCCTTTGGAATGTAGCAGGTGCATTCTTTAATTCAAAATGCATAACCTTAAACTGGTAGAGGCCTGCTGGGGTTGAGAATGCAGTTTTCTCCTTGGCATCGTCTGTCAGGGCTATTTGCCAATAGCCTGATGTTAGGTCAAATGTACTGAGGTACTGGGCTGCACCAAGCTTATCCACCAGTTCATCTGCCCTTGGCAAATGATGGGCTTCAGTCTTGGTGACTGCATTCAGAGCTCTCTCGTCCACACAGAATCTCAACTCCTTGGATCCTGCCTTTGGTGCTAGAACAACTGAACTAGACCATGGACTTGTAAAGGGCTCTATAACCCTGAGATCAAGCATCTTGTTGACCTCTCCTTTGATGTGGGATCTCACATGTTCTGACATTCTGTAACCTTTGCTTTTCACATGTAAACAGTCACCAGAGAGAATATCATGCTGGTTCCAAGGGGTCAAGCCTGGTGAGAGTAAAAACGGGGAGGCAAACTGATTTAACAGGACTTTGCCCTCCTCCTGTTCTTCAGATGTCAGTTGAGAAGAGAGATTGACGGTTACCAGTCATTTGGTCGAAAATAAATGGTCGAATGACCATTTGATCGATGTAAAATGGTCGAAAACAAAAGGTCGAATTTTTTTTAATTTTTTTTAATTTATTTATGGGGGGGTTCCCCCCAACCCCCTTTTTCTTTATTACAAAATATTTTTGTAAGCAACCAAACTAAAAATAAATAAGTAAATAAATAAATAAATAAATAAATAAATAAATAAATTCGACCTTTTTTTTTTAACCATTTTGATTCGATCAAATGGTCATTCGACCATTTATTTTCGACCAAATGACCGGACACCGAGATTGACTCCTTCCATGTTCTCATCTAAAGGTTGGCCCCTGAGTAGGTCAGGTAGAGATTCACTCTCCACCTCCACTTGAGCTGAAGCTAGAAGCAAAGCTCCCACCTCTGGTCTCGAGACATATGCCTTTAAACGGTTGGTGTGAAAGACTCCGGGAGCCTCCTTAGGTCTACCTAAGTCCACCAAATAGTTCACCTTTTGACGTTTGCCCACAACCTTGAAGGGTCCTATCCATTTATCCTGCAAGGCCCTCTGCCTTGTTGGCACCATAAGTAAGAAAAGCTGGTCTTGAGTAAACTCAACCATCCTGGCCTTCTGGTCATGCCAATGTTTAACCAGAGCCTGACCTGCTTTTAAGTTATCACTAGCTTCTGCCATCATGTGTCAGTCACTCTGACTGGCTTGGGGAAGGAGCACTCTCCAACCCCTCCTTAATCAGGGCCAAGGGGCCTCTGACTGGATGGTGATAGAGAAGTTCAAAGGGACTGTAAACTACTCCCTCCTGAGGGACTTCTCTACAAGCAAAGAGAAGGCATGGCAGTAGAAGGTCCCACTTTCTTTTGAGGGGTTCCTCTAAAGCACCTATCATACTCTTCATAGTACGATTGAATCTCTCTACCAGTCCATTTGTCTGTGGATGGTAGGCTGTATAGAACTTGTAAGTGACACCACAGTTTTTCCAAATGGCTTGCATGTAGTAGGACATAAAATTGGATCCCCTGTCGATATCACTTCCTTAGAAACCCTACTCTGGTAAAAATACCAAGTAGAGCCTTAGCCACAGCCTGAGCCGTAACAGTCCTATTAGGTATTGCTTCAGGGTACCTAGTAGCATGGTCACCTACAACCAGGATAAACCTGTTCCCTGAAGATGTGGGAGGGTCAAGGGGACCAATAATGTTGATGGCCACCCTCTCAACAGGCACTCCCACCACTGGGAGAGGCACCAGGGGTGCCACATTCTTGGCTCCACTCTTGCCAGAGGTTTGGCAAGTGTGACAGCTCCTACAGAATTTGTTAAATTCTGAACCCATTTTAGGCCAGCCAAAGGTATCTCATGGGCCAACTGTAGGAACTGGAGTCTGTTTGCTAGGGGCACTACACGTTTTTTGCAGTCCCCAGGGATAGACTCAGTCGGTTCACTGTAGAAGAGGCCATCTTCCCAGTGCAACCTATGCTTCCCAGGCTCGTGCCCATCGACATGAGAAGCTGCCTGTAGGCGAAGACCTTCAAGAGTAGGACACTCTCTTTGTCCTCTGCTTACGTCTGCCCTGTTGAGTCCACCTTCTGCCAGTAAAGACTGCAGCTCAGGATGGTGAACATGGTCTAGATCTCCAACTAAATCAATGTCTTCCTCCAGATCTGACTCTTCAGAAACTGGATCAACCACACAGGGTTGTACCTCACACTCTTCCCCAGCAGGTGGAGGAGTCACAGGTGTGACTTTGGACAATCTTGGGGATGTCCTTGTTGGTAGCACAGGGGTGCTATCTGTCCTTTTCTTGGAGGTCTTGGGTTTATCCTTTCCCTCTTTATTTCCAGAAATAGCAATGAGCAACTCCTGTGGAGTGGGGTGATAGCTTCCTCTATCAACTCCTCTGGAGAGCCCCTCAAGTTCCTCTCCCTTTCAGGCCTAGTGAGCTCCTGTTTCCTTTTACTGGGAGGCCTGGAGGTGCTAGACACAACTCCAAGAGTTTTCAGGTCATTACCCAACAGGACTCTCCCAGGCACTTCACTCTGCACAATAACCAGTATCTTGACAGTCATACCATTACACTGGATGAGAGCTGGTAACTGGGGAAGCATTTGCACAGGGCCTCCAGCTAACTTGGTTAGGCATTTGGGTGCCTTAGCAACATCCTCCAACTTGAAAATCTTTTCATCAACCACAGTTATGCTGACTCCAGTGTCTCTGATGGCAGGGGTCTCCTGGCCATTCACAAGAACACTATCTTTATAATACTCTTTAGTATTATCTGGGATGGATTATAGACATCTAAATTATGTTATTCCCACAATCCCAGGGACACTAAAGAAACACTAGCTGAGACTCTCATGGGTTCATCAGCCAGTAGGTGAACGTTTCCACTTGCCATAGGTAATTCTTCCTCTGGGGAGAAGTCTAAGGAGACAGTGTGGACCCCTGAAGGTTTACCCTTACATCTGGGATCCCCTTTCACATGGTCAGTTGACCCACAAACATAACATTTCCCAAATGTTTTGATGAATGGGGGCTTGTTCTGACCTCCTTCTGGTTTGGTTCCAGATGGTACACTAGCCTGATTTGGTTTCCCTTGTGGTTTACCCTTGTGTTGCTGTTTGGGGCCCTCTTTTGGATGAAAGGTATTTGAATTTGCTGTGTTATATTTCCTTGGCTGCTTTCCCTCACCATTCTACTGAATTGCCCCAGAATCCTTGTGAGTAGCCCTGTTGGCAACCCACAAGTCAGCAGCCTTAGCTAACTTCTTTGGATCTAACTCCTTAGAATCAGCCAAGTGCTGTCTGAGCTCAGGAGAGCATGCATCATAAATTGACACCAACATAACAAGGTTTCTCATACCTTCATAAGTGTTTACTCTGTAACCCTTAACCCAACCATCTAAGTTTTTCAAACATTCACATACCCAGGTAGCCCAAGGGGTACCATCATGCTTTTTGAGGGTCCTAAACCTCTTAAGGTACTGGGAAGGGGTCTTCCAAAATCTAGCAATTAAAGCTAACTTCACACACTCATAATCCATCCTATCTACCTCCCCCAACTCCATCACAACATCATATGCAACAGTGGGTAGCCTAGAGAAGAGCCAAGGAAGCAACTGATTCCATGTAATGTCTTGAATCCCATGGTTATAGTCAAACATTGCCAACCAATCCAAAATATCAAGCTTAGTCCCATACATACCCACAATTTCTTTAAGCATACAGGGTCTCTTAGGACTGACAGGAAAACCTAGAATACTCTGGGAGGGAAGCATTTTCCAAAGGCAACTTTGTCATTTCTAAAGCATGGTTCATCACCATTTCTCTGAGTTTAAGTTCTTGATGCTTTTGTTCAGTTTCAGCATTTCAACATTTAAATTCCAATTCAAGCCTCATCTTTTCTAGAGCAATGAATTCCGGACTGAGTGTAGGACCTGTAGGCTTCCAAGTGGACAATGGTTGAGGTTGCTGAGCAGGCAGAGAAGTGGTCGAAGTAATGGAACTATGTTCCCTACTGGCCTGTACCGCTCCCCACAAACTCCATCGCCACACCTCTCCCATGCAGAATACAAACCCCAAAAGTGCTGTCTGAGCTCAGGAGAGCATGCATCATAAATTGACACCAACCTGCTGTTTAAGGGAAAGTCCAGTGCAGATCACTGAAAGTGCAAGTTTCAACTACTTCCTACACTTTTATTGTAAAACGAAAACATTCCGGAACGGTTTCTTTTTAAAATAAAAGTATAGGAACGGTGAAACTTATTTAAAAGAAGTAGAGGAGCACCGCTCCTGACCGCTCCCACCCACTTCGACCACTGAGGCAGAGGAGCAGTAAGGCCTACATTGTGGTACCCACCTGCCTCATCTAACTCATCAATAATAGACACATTATCATCCTCATCATTTTCCACATTTGCTGAGTGGTTAGGTATTTCAGACCCACCCTCCAGACTTTGTTTCTCTAACAACACTTCAATCAATTCAGACTTTTTCCTTTAACAGAGAGATTCCTATCTCTACACAGATTTTTCAGATAATCCACAGTGTAACTAGGGAGGGTCTCCTGACTGTAGTTTTCCATATCAGACATGATTATTATTGCTTTTTAGTGATCTTTAGCCTTGTGGTTAGTTGATCCAAGGTAATAGCAGCCCTCTAAGTGTAATCACTATACTTGATCCTCACCTCTGTACACCATTGTTAGGCAGAATTATATGCAGTACCCTTTGGGAACACCACACACAATTAAGACTACAAGTGACAGTACAAATTCACCTTTGGTACAAGCCTGTACTACACAGTAAAGTGGTAGCGATGGCGGAGCAGCCAGACGTATCTCAAGAGTAAAGTGAGCAGTATCAATAGTTACACAAAGGACAGCAATTACTATGATTCAAACAAACACTGACTCAAGGTTTCTGAGTAAAAGAATATACATTTATTTACACATCAGTTATAAAACATTTCACTATTATAAAGCAGTTGAAAAATCACAATCTTAATACACTACACCACACCCAATAGATTCCGGACAGGTTAGGCTCAAAATGAAGTGTGAGCAAAATGGCACTCCAGTAATTTAAAAGGGAAGGAAAGACAAAGTTAGAAAAAAGTTGAGCAGCACCAACAAGTAAGTAAGCAGGGCAATCTAGAAAAAGGAACTATAGTGAGGAAATTAAATCAAGGGTTCTGGGCAAAAGTCAATGGACCAAAGTCTTTGCAGAGGATCACACAGTTCATGGTAGTTCACAGTTAAGTCTTTGCCAAGAGTTCAGAACAAAGTTTGTTTGACGAAAAGTTACTTTAAAGAATAGAGAAGGATAAGCCCTTGGATGGGTGAAAGATTTCAAACACTTTCACCGTGGTTGGACGAAACAAACAACCGGGTTAGCACAGTACCTTTAGAGCAGAAGAATGCTTTAGCTGAGGTAGACGATCCTGGCAGGTCCTGCAGTCTCACAGTTCCTGAAGCGACTGTCAGACTGACAAGAAAGAGGAAGACTGGAGGGTCCTGCACTGTCTATGGAAGAAACAAGCAGCGGAGCAAAGCAACAAATAAAAGGTGTGCTCCTTAAAACTCAAGCAGGGCCCGATCCTCTTGGTTATCCAATTCACTGTAGCTGTGCACAGCAAATTCGACCAGAGGAGGGAGGCCTGGCTTTCAGTTTGGCGAACTGGTTGTTCCCACCAGCTCAAGCGGGGAAGATTCCTTGCAGATCTTCCCTGTCTGTCGAAGTTTGGAGATTTGGACCAGCAGCAGTGCTTCAACGGGAGGTTCAGTCGTGGTAGAGGTCCTCTTCTCTCAGCTTCTCATCGGTTCTCTCGATCCAGTGGCGACTCTGCCTTCTCAGTCCCAGAGACCTGCTTTTTATGCAGTTTTTCCCCATTCATACAGCTTGGCTGTCAATCACACAGCAGGGTGGCTGTCCTGGCGGGACAGTCACCCAGCCAATCAAACAGGAGTACGACTTGGGTTACCAAGGGAACCCATGGCAGTGGTCCTAAAACCCCACTCTCACATCCTGCCTACCCAGACTTTCAGGCGCCTAAGGAGGGATTCTGTGCAGAAACCCGCCAAAGGTCGGTGATCAAAGGGACCAAACCTGGTTTGGCACGCAGATTAAAACACGAGAAAGACCTTTAAAAAAAAGAAATGGTGAATAAACCCAGCTGGAACCAAATAAAAATAAATGTGGTCCAGCAGATTTAAGTTTGAGCCTGCTAAGGTAGCCTAAAACAATGCCAAGGCTCTTTAAAATAACCGTGGTAGGAAAAATAGGGTACATACCACTGACACAAGCCAAATCTTAATGAAAAGGGAACAAAACAATGTTCCATGAGAGACAGACAAAAAGGGATAACTATTAACCCTTTCCAGTACTCTATGTAAGATAGTTTGTACTGGGTCTGTGGTTTTAAGAAGACTAATAAAGTCAATGGCAACTTTACATGTTCTGGGAGACAGTAGTCAGTCCCAGAAAATGGAGTCTGAGTTGGGAGGTCTAAAAAGACAACCCTGTGTCACTGCACTAAAGGTTCTGTGTAACACACAGTAAAAAGATGTTGCCTATGGAGTAGGTGAGGCTCCACAGTCTATGAACAAAAAAATGTTAAACACACACAGCAAAACACATGTGAGAGTGGGAAACAAGGCTTACATTCCTACCAGGTGAAAGAAAGAAATCCTAGAAATCCAGCAAAGCTGCTGAGGGACTCAGTAGGTAAGGGAAATTAGCTATTCTGGAGAATTCTCCCTAACATTCCAAAAGGGCAAATAACCACTGCACTGCTTTGCAAGGGAAAACAATGTTTATTACTTGGAAAAGGTCTTAGACAGTGCCGTAGAACTGAACTGACATGGAGCTTGTCACATCCTTTATAGTGGGAAAATACAGAATTTGATCATACAGGTTACAGTGTTATCCCACCTCATTGGCCACCAGCTCTCAAATATGCTAATGTCTCTCTATAGTTGCTGGACGATTGGCCACATACTATCTAAACCCCACTCCCCTAACATGTGGTCCCGTACATCGTCACTGTTGGTTCCAGGTGTGGGATTGGTTACTCTAATGCATTGACATATGAATAATCGAGACTGCCATGTGATGTACACCCCACTATTCCAGACTCGACCGGAATAAACTGATGAAACCCTTCTTTGATTAGACAATAGGCCTTCTCATTATGCCCGATGCTATGGAGCACACATGTTGCCTCCCCAACCTTGTACTTAATTTACTGGCATCACCTCTGCTCCTTCAATCCCACATCACATGACGTTCCAGACACAGCTCCTTCCTTATTTCTTTCAAACCCGAGGTGCCCAGTGATATCGTGACTGGAGCACTGCTATTGAACCTGAATTTCAGGTATTTATTTGCTTTAGTTTTGCATCTTCATGTAATCCATATGTGATGACCGCTCTTGGGGATGCCAGTAGTGCTCTTTAATCTCTGCCTGGCCTCATGGCATAACAACCCCTTGTGCCCTGATCTCATGGATTCGTATTTGAAATGGCTCATCTCTACAGGCTCACATTCCATTCCCACAACGTTCAGGCCCCAAACATGGATAAAATTAGTGTTTATCTGTGCACCTCGGGTACCTCTGACCTCAGCTTCTCTCCTGGAGAATGGGAAAGGGGATTTGTTTCTACAAGTTAGCCACACAGAGCACAGCTCCATGTAAAAGGTGGGCGGGGCTCTGTAGCAGTCACCCCAATTATCAGAGAACACTTGGGCTCATCATAAACTCCCCACCACAAGAACGGAAGTCTCAGCCATGGGGTAAAGTTACTATCTTTTATTAGCAAACAAAATGACAGGAACCATACCAGGAAAACAACAATTCTCCAGACCTCTCGTCTTCTAAGCATGTCTCACCCAGTTTTATCCCAGTGTGACATCAAAAATGTGGGTTCCAACCCAAAAAACCTATCAGCCGATTACATTGGTCACTTTGAGCGAGTTACATATGGAGAATATATTGGTTAGTCGTACAGTTAGATAGCCATGTCTAGGAGCCCCTCCTAAAACCACTGTACTACCATAAGTCTACAATGTTGCAGGGTCACAGAGAGACCAATGTCCTTTGCGAAAAAATTAGCCCCATGCGAATGATGAATCTGGATTGGTCAGAGTGTGTCCTCCCATCCCTGGGGCCCTAGACAATTACCAGACTGAGTGTACCTTTTCAAGGCAATGGGAATGAACATGGAGGTGAGAAGCATTCACTAATGTTTCCATTCTCTGATCATCTAAGCATGTGATAGTGCATTCAGTTGAACACCCAGATGCAACACTGTTAGCTTCTTCTTCCCTGGTTTGATGGGAACGGCTCTCTCCATCTACCTTGTTTGAACGGGCATCGTCCTGCTCAGCCGGGTCACATGTGCTGAGACCACAAAATGAAACCCTCTCACCTGTAATTATGAGGATTTTAGCCTAACTTTCTGCCGACAGCTCATTTTCTTGCTAACTGGAACTTTTCTGTCTCCACTTGGCCTTGTTTCTGCTCGACTCTGGCTGCAGTGATTGTGTCAGTCTTTCCATGCGCTCGAAGCCTGTCTCTCCTTTGCTATCCTTCTCAGAGACCTATAGCTTCTATATCACTACCTATAGCTCCTCCGTGTTAATAGCAGCCAAGCATGTGCAATCTAAATATATGAACTCTGGAATTTGCGGTTTCAGCTTAGGCGAAAGATATGGACACAACAATATGTATGCGTATCTGTCCTCTTACCTACGTGGGTCATAAGCATGTGCTTCGTGCCTATATGCAATAAACTAGTGCATGTTTGTGTAACTTCATGAATGGATGAATATATACTTCATGCATAATGTGGGTGCCTCATGATGTCAGTGATGACATCATTGATTTCTGGCTTTTTAGTCAGTCAAATTGCTCGATCCATGTAATGTCCATATCGTCCAGGTCAAAAATTAGGTATGGTCTGACCGGATATATGAGCGAATAGTACTTCTCACACCTGCAAAACCTTGAAGTTGGATGGGCCTAGAAGTGAGGATCATCTATCCTTTCTCTGCCTTCGTGCTGAGGTTCGTGTTGGGGCCATGGGAGCTAGATTTGGCCCCCATCTACAATCCCCACTCTGGTTGACTTGTCAACAACACTATCTATACCATTCTCTGGATTCATATGTAGCTTTGGGAGCCAGACCTTTGCTATCCCTCCAAGATGTCCATAGGAATTTGGCATGGTTGTCTAAGTTCCATGTCACATAGCTCCAGTCCCCATCAAGATTGCTCCAAGCCCATTTTCCCCAATAGTCATGTGTATTGTAAGGATACTGGAACATTGTTCCAGGTGGGAACAGGGGGCACTACATCAGTTGTGTTTTCAGTGGATCCCATGTATTTTTTTCTTCATCTTCTTCAGTCTCTATGTCTATTAGCACTTTCATGCCTAAAGATTTCTAATCTGTCTTTCTACACTGCCTAATTATTATCTTGATGGCACAAAATGTCAGCAACACTGGTATCAAGGCTGCTACCAGTACTTTCAGTCCATTGGCCATCCATGTTGGTATCCATGAGAACATGTAAGACAGCCAACCTTCATCCTTTCCAACCATTGATGTTTCTACCTACATCTTCGTGTGAAGTTCAGAAAGCCTGGTAATGGCCTCTGTCAACGTCCCAGTGCCTTTGTCATTGGCAGGAATGAACATTCAGCAAGATGAGCTGCTCTTGGCACAAATGCCTCCCTCAATGACTGTGAGGAGATCCAGAATGTATCTGTTCTGGAGGGTGATCAGTCTAACTGCTGTCAGCACCTCCTTGATGGTGGTGAACCCCTTCATGGTTGAGTTTATTGTCTGCATCAGTTCCCGCCTTGTAATCTGGAGCCAATTGCCATTTGTGTTTGTTTGTACTGCTGGAAAGGAAGGATGCAAAGAACATCTCAGTTCTGCTGAACAGCCTGTGCTCTGGTGATATTGCATCTAATTCCTTTTCATACGTGATGAAGGATAGGTTCCCCTCTTCACTCTGATCAATTCCAGAGATTTTTTGTTGGTATCTATTTTAGGGAACCCTTCAACGTGTATGTCCTTCTTTGGCACTACCAATGCTAGAGTATTCAGATGTAAAAGTGAACATATTCCTCCCTAGTTAGGTGGCAGTTGCAGGTATGCCTTTGATTGGCAGACCCAATAGTGATGCATGAGCACTGCTGTTCAAACCTTCTTGCCTGGTATTCTCGAAATCTGCTTGCATCCCTAATTTTCTCCAACCTCTATTTTGCCATCATTCTGGAAATATAAAACTGCTCCCTTGAGCGGTATGATGAGCATAGGCCCTACTTCGTATTCTACCGATGTGAGCAGTTTGACACCTGCTTCCCATTCCTTGAGGCACTTGTCATTTTCTTGCAGTACTGCTTCCACTGGGACCATTAGGAGAGCATGTGCTTTGTTATCGCAGTCCTTCTATCCATCCGTCTGTTGTGTATACTTTTTCATACACTAGCATCTGCAGTCTTTCCCAACCTCCTGGCATTCCTCCTATTCCATAGGTCCTGTCTTGGGACACTGTAACACCTTCAGTGACACTGTTTGCACCTCTCCCTTGCATAGACCTTCTTTTCTTTGATCTGTGTTCCAGTAATCGTCTAACATTTCCCGAGTATGTCTTTATATTCGCATAGGAATGTTTTCTTGGACATCTACCTTAGTATGGGATGCTTCCCTTGAAATCGCCCTCTTGCGGTAAATAGCAATAAATGCATAAGGCATTGTGCTCTTGCCACTGGAATTTCAGTTGCTAAGAATGTTCTGGATGCACTCATGGCATAGGGGATGAGAGAGCAGACATAACAGCTCCCTTTTGTCATTTGCTTCCTCACTTTGGCTATGTGGCTATACCACATGTTATATGATATACGGGTCGAACCAGTTATGCAGGAATATACCTGATTAAAGTCTACTTCTGCACTGCACCTAGCTCTTTTTACTTTTTTAGCAGGGCGTATTGTCTGCCCAGAGATGGCTTCCGTAGCAGCATGGATCGGGCTTATGTTAGTAAGGGTCAAAGCTTGTGCATTTGTGAACAACAATCTCTGTAGTATAAGGAGTGCAAAGAGGTATAGACAGCAGAAGACACAAAACATTATCACAATATTATGAATTACAACTCCAATGTTGTCATTCTATGGTGTTTTTTTGTGTTCATCCGAGGACTTGTGCAACTCACCTGAAAAGCCTGAGACATGTGTTATTGTCGTGTTAGTGTATGTTAAATTAAGCCCTGCGCTTATAGTTTTGGGTGAGTGCTATGAAGAACAATCACTCACACACTATATTCATCCATGGTTGTTGTTCTTCTTCTTTGTCTTTGTATTCTCCTTGTATCAAATCATCTTCTCTTTGATGGGAAGAAGTCTCACCTCAGCAGGCCTTAACTTTTCCAATGTAGTTTGACGCCTTTTTCCTGTGCAGCTTTACTGCATGCTGTACAGTATACCGGCCCTCAAACCTGGGCTTGAACCAAGGCATCACAAAGTTCCGGAGCAGGACCCTGTCCCCTGGTGAAAGTAGTGGTTGCTTGAGGAGTTGGTTATTGTGGCTGGGCTGACATCTTCCTCACTGTTCTATGGCCTCTCCCCTGTGCCTGCAGTTGACACGAAAGAAATCACGCACTAGTCATCAAAGAAGCCATATATTCATACATCTTATTACCAAACAACTCAGCGGTTGCATTTGCCTCCGTCAATGCTCTAGTGGGAGGAGCCTTGGTTAATTGCATGCGCTGTCCTGTTACTACCTCATGGGGCATTACGTGATGGTTGGACCTGTGCTAATTGCGCAATGCAAACAGAGCTAAGGGCAAACAGTGAAGCCATCCCTTTTTTAAAGTGGCTTCTATTTTTGCTATCTTTTCTTTGAGCAGACCATTGAGGAGATCACACATCCCATTTGCTTGCATGTGATACACAGGAGAATGTGTGCTGTATCCCCAGTAAGGTTGCAATGTGCTGAAAAGTCTCATTCTGAAAATGAGGCCCATTGTCTGCCGCAGGACCTCACACACGCGCCCCCATACTGGGAACACTTCTCTAACAAGGTATTGCGCAGCCCTTAGGGCATTGGGTGTGAACAAGAACCAGCTTCGATCCATCAAGAGAATGGGCACGCATCCACTATCATGTAGCGGTAACTCTGACGCACCTGGATCATTTCAACATAGTCAATGTAGAGATGTTAGAAAGGCCCAATTAGCCGGGGTATTGCTCCTCTCACTACACGTAAAGTATGTCCTGCAGTACATTATTTATAGGTGACAATTCTCCATGAACACAGTTATATGCTCCATCATATTAGGACAGAACCAGTCTTCCCCAATGTGACCAGCAAGTATTTCTTTAACCATGTGGGTGGGATGATGCAGTTGCGTAAGCAACTCTATTGGGAGTACCAGTTTGCCTGTGCTTTCTAGTCAGCACAGAGCATCCATGGGAGATATTGAACAGCCCTTTCTTAACCATAGATCAGTTTCCTCTGTAGGAGCCCTTCCCTGAAACTCCATTATCTGTTTGGTTGGTAATGTGTCATAGCCTTCCCTTATGATCATATTGCACACACAAATACGTGTGCTTGATGGGGTATAGAAGTCTTTTTATTCCTGGGAAATATGCTGTATGCCTTGCTTCTGCATCTCCTGCTTCATTGCCCTGGGAGACTGCATCCTCCCCCCTCATGTGGGCCTGGCACTTTACAATTGCTATTGTGGCTGCGGCTGGGAGCTCAAGCATGTCTATGAGCCTACCCAATAGGGGCGAGTGCTGCACTGCTGTGCTTTCAGTACGTCTAAAGCCCCTCGTCTGCCACTGTGAAAGCCCAGAGTGTACTCTAGACATCACATAAGCTAAATCTGAATACACTACTGTAATTTCCTGATCTCAGCACACTTCTAATGTCATTATAAGAGCCACTAGTTCTGCTGCCTGCGCCAAAAAATGAGAAGACAATCTTGTGCTTGCTATTACTTCTGCTATGATATGATAGCTCATTTACAACGCGTCTGTACACAAGTGTTTCCTGGCGCGACAAGACAAGGAAGTGGGGACAGAAGGACTTCAAAACAACAATCTTATTAGGTCTTATGTCATTCAGATCACACAAGTGTAGGGGGAGGGAAGGGGAGAAGTACCAGGAGGGGTATGAAGGACCGTTCGCATTTATTCCTACTACTGCCTTCCCTGTGTGTCTTTCCCCTGTTGTCTTGTCTATTGTCAAGGACCCATCAATATAAAACACTTCTCCGCCGTAAAGTGGCTTCTCCCTCACTTTAGGAAGGTCATCATACTGTTCCATGAGACCCGCAGACTGTTATGGAAGGATACCTCTATGCTCGGACACATTTTATTTATACAACATCTCTGGGATCCCACCAACATTTACACAGGACTTGAGTTATTTAATGCCAGAAGAAGTTCTTTTCCAGCTTGGCTTTTGCCGAATATCAACTCAAGGCCACAAAAATCAAAATGATGTGTAGAATTTAGGGCTGTTTCAGGTTAATTTCTAAATGCCATAGTAAATAAATATAATTAAAACGATAACTTCAAAGTGTGTAAAGGTTACAGGAAGGGATAACATGAATAGAAAAAATGGATGGGTTATACTGCTGAGCATCTGTGAAAGGTATTATAATTGGAAATTGGATTTACTTGTGAAGTAAGACAGACACACATCTCAGTATATAAATGCACCTGCTGGAGACATCTGTGTGAACCTGCAGGTCACAGGTTCCGATCTGAGCATCAACTGCTCAGCATTTCATCCTAATAAAGTTGTTATAATTAGTACAGATGAATAAGAGTCTTGTCCTTTGGAAGAGGGTAAAGGAGTTCCATTGAGGTGTAAAGGTATGTGCCTTTAAAAGCCTTGAAAGATTTGTCAGAATGAATTGCAGGATAATTGTGCATGATGTAACATTTCATCCTGCTGAGATTGTTCAATGAGAACCATTCTAGTTAAACTGGGGGTAAACGTGCCGCAGTAATAGAGCCAGTGGTAATTGCAGCGAAAAATCCATATTGGGTCCAGTGGACCCAACATGGAATGGGGAATTACAGTTACTTCCCAACCTGTGATCCAGCGGTGATTCCGTCGGAGGGTTGGTCAGTAACGCAAATGCAGGATACCGCCCAACTCGTGATGAGCCTGAATATATCTAATCAGGCAAGTTGAGCTGGGGCAGAGTCACCCACATGTCAAGCATTTACAAAACAACCATTAATCCCATGGATGTTGACTAAATAAATACTATTGAATACTTTCAAATACTATTTAGATTTACCATTACAGCATTATTATTTCGTTGTAAAACATGAATCAATGGAGAATAATTTTCAGGAAGAACTTAATTTGTCAGCTGAGTACATTTTGCTTTCCATATGAATTAAACTGTCGCAACAGCTTCCCTATAAATTGACACTTTAGAAAAATGCTGCCAAGAAAGGCACTGTCCTCTATTACCATCCGTTACAAAGTTGAAAATGTAAGTCGCTGTTCCTGCCCTTAACTTAAAAACCTCTTAAGAGTTTACACATTCAGACAAATTAATTCACAAAAGGCTAGGGCCCAACATGAAAAGGCTGTAAGGCTGTCTGCGTAGTGTCCGGAATGTTGGACTCAAAGACGTTTTTAATAGTTTTACAATCACAAATTCACTGTTATTAGTGGGGTCTCGAAGGGTTGATAGCAACGTAAATTTAACATGTACGTTGGTCACATAGACTAATGTACGTTGGACTGGTGCCTTGCCATTTGCAACAATGTTGTACAACCTGGCTCAGTGCTTAGGCGATCAATGCACAAGATTTGAATAAAGATGTCCTGAAGTAAACATGGATTCAGGCCATTCGAGCTGGTTGCAGTCATTTATGATGCAATATGGGCGGGAACTGAAGCTAATTAAGCTAATAAATAAGGGCCTAATTCACAGAAGCATTTTATAATGGCACAGTTCCATTGGAAAACGCTTTGTGAATCAGGTCTTAAATGTCTCAATCATGTAATATTTTCTGAGAGCTTTAAGGTGAGGCAAGTGGTATTGTTGCTAAAAACGATTATCCGAATACAGGGCATTGAAAATCTACCACCTGTTAACCCTGCTACATCACTTACGTAACATAAAGATAGATGCAAGTATAACATTGGAGAATACATGAAAACTAATAAGATTTTGCAGAGAATACTATAAAACTGCTCCATTCAACCCATTGTGTATGTATATTTGACTTGATTTACAAAATAATTTTTTGGGTGAAAGTTAGGAATGCTTTGGTGTATCTCTTCACAGATCACAAAGGGGCACTCTCCCTGGCTGTTCAACCAATAACTTGGACCTCTCGCTCACCGCATTGCTGCTCTCAGCTCCAACTTTCAGTGCTATGCAGATGACACTCAGCTCGTTTTCAGGCTCCCCTCTGCCACCTCTTCCCCTTCTCTCATCTCTGACTGTCTGTCTTCTATCCAGGTGTAGTGTGCTGCAAAAGATCTCTGCCTTCATGCCAGTAAGACGGAGATTCTCCTCATGTTCTTTCGTGTCACTCTCTGGCTTTCCTCCCTTGGCCCTCTTCCTGATCCCACCTGTGAAGCTAAGAACCTCAGGGTCATCTTTGACTCCACACTCTATTTTTCTCCTCACATGGCTGACATCTCTAAGAAGTCAAACTACCAACTGCACCTCATCAGAGGTATTCTTCCTTTCCTCTCCTTCCCCCAGAAGCTCAATGTCTCTAGAGCTCTGGTTCTCTCTAGGCTGGACTGCCGCAAAAGCCTCTTTCTAAATCTGCCTGCTTCTACTCTCCCCCCTCTGCAACTCATCCAGAACAGGACTGCAAGACTTGTCCTTGGCCTCAAGCCCAGGGATCATATCTCTCCGGCACTGAAATCTCTGCATTGGCTCCCAGTGGCTGCAAGGATTAAGTTCAAGACCATCTGCATGGTCCACAAGGCCTTCTGAGGCCTGGGTCCTCAATACCTCCAACTCTCTCTTTGTGAATACCTTCCTACTGGAGCTCTTCGCTCCTCTACCCCAAACTTCCTCAGGGTCAGTTGCTTCTCCAAACAACAATTTGGTGGTAAATCTCTTTCTTCAGCTGGGGCCTCCCTCTGGAACAGCCTTCCTGCCTCTCTGAAACCTGAGAACCATCTCCAGTTCCGGAAGCGCCTCAAGACCTTCCTCTTTGCTTCTTCCTACTCTCTTCCCCTGCCCTGCTGATTTCCTGTCTGATACTGCACTGGTCACCTGGCTACCCTCTGATTTCGACCTCAGGTCCCTGCCTACCCAGTTGCACACTCGCAATGCCTGCTGGCAACTCTTGCACTTGGGTCTGTATCTGCAACCCTACAGTCCCCCTACCTGCACTTTTGGACACCTGCTGTCTCCACTTACCCTTGCACCTGCCGGCTGCACTTCTTGTTATTGTTTTGATCCCATGTACAGCACTGCCCCTCCCCTTTCGCCTGGCATGCTTCCTCTCCCCCCCTCCCCTGCACTTGCACAATCTCAGTGTCACTTGGCCTAGTAAGATTGTTGTCTCTGTCCTCCCTCTGTCCCCCCTCCTTGCCTCGTCGCGCCTTGAAACACTTGTGCATAGGCGCGTTACAAATGCCATATTATATCATATCATATCATTTCGTTGTGCCCCAGAGAATGAAAACCTATGTAAAAGTGTTACGCCAGATTGACCACCTTTTCTTATACTTCGGGTATTTTCGAATGGTTTTTTGGAGGAATGGGGCAATGGAATAGCAGGACCGTTTCAGCCTGCCTTTTCCACTCTACCTACAAAACCCTCTGGTTTTACTCAAGCATGTAATTTTCATTCTGTCGTAAAACCAATGTATCTCTATGAAATTCACCTTTTCACCTCGTAAAAACATGTTACTGCCATAGGAATCAATTGTAAATGCAGACTTCTATGCATACATTTGATGCAGCATTTACACTGTTTTCAATTTCAGCTATAGTCTTGCATGTATTTAACAAACATTTCATGCAACCTTCCTGAAGTGTGTTGGCAGTCCTCACGATGAAATTACAATTAGTAATATAATTATTCATATTAATATTGTTAGGGTATTTAATAAGCACAGGCCTAGCATCGGGAAGCAACAGAGCACTTTACAATCACAGCGAAAGAAGAACACAGTAAGGGAGCAGGGAAAAAGGGTGCTTGGAGCTAACAGGAGTCGGTACGGATTGACGATTGGCAGTAAAGGAACTACAAGAAACCAGGGGAGGAGTGTGGGAAGAAAAAGCCTAACTCTTCCTATCCTGCTGCTTCTATTGTACCTCAGGAACCCACATATGCATCTTTCGGCTTCAACTATGCTTTTCATTCATAATTCCCATGTAGCTCTCAATGCAAGGACAGGCTCTAGATACAATAATGTCCACTACACACTGCGCACTATATATATATATATTACAAGGCCACGCTAGTGGCCGTGTAGTTATGGTTAAGTTGCTGCTTCCATAGGAAGAGCACTTTTTGGGCGGCTTATAACTTCGCTCCCCCTGGATGAATCCTCACCAAGCTTTGCAAAAAAAAGTATATGGGCCACTCTGAATTATTTTGTAAAGTTTGGTGAGGTTTGGTACAGGGGGGGGGCAAAGTTATAGGGGGTGTCCCAAAACTTCTGTTTTTCACATAGACTGAATGGGGGAAAACTTTGCGCACGGCTACTGGCCAAACCGCTGGACGGATTTCAACCAAATTTGCGGCAATGGCAGGGGCTTGGTCGCGAAAGTGTGCTTTTGTAAATTTTGTGCCAATTCATCCAGTAGTTCCCTTAAAAATGATCAAAAAGTATGTCTCTACAAATTAGTGATATCCATGTCCGCTGCGCGGTCACACTTCCCTGTTCTCTCCGTGGAGAAGATTGCAATTGGCTATTCCGTGGCAAGCTGGCCGCAATCATGTTGCGCATTCACCAATTGGTTGTGGCACAGCGTGAAGTGCGTCTTAATATTTCGATACATCCGCCATGTTTAGTTTGTTTTCTGTTCAACGCGGACATCGCCGCTAATATAACTAAACGAAGAAGAAACCAATGCACTTGTTACACTTCTGGAACACTGTTTCGAAGGGTGAGCGTTAATGAAACTTGGTAGTAGAAAGTGAAACACTGAAGTATTCTTGTTAGCACTGTCGTACGGTACAGTGAAACTTGCTACTCATTGTACAAAATGAACTTAATGCGTCCATTGTACAATACATAAACAACATTACTGCGGTCAGACTGGTGGGAATCTGAGGCAGCCACCTGCTCTATTTCATACACACAGCAGTTCCGCGCGTGTACGGGAGTAGCGGTTCTCATGAATAGCCGCTGATATGTTGTTGCAAAATGAGAATGTATTTGCATTCGCAGTGAAGGCCACTTCATTTTCTGTTTGAAATATGAGCTCAGTACGGCCGCATATTTGTCGACAGCCATAAGGGTCAGTTGTTTTTAACCTTGAGGTGCAGGGAAAGAGCAGAACGAATGTAGGGAGTAACAATTAGAAAAACACACCGTTTGATAAGGTTATGTTTAAAAAACGTTTGTACCAACCATGAAATATTAGTTACACTACTGTCTGACTGCAGCTAACGCAATGGAGTGGTCCACATCATATAAGTGTATTTTTACCGCCTATATCTATCTATCTGTGCTCTTGTATTGCGCAACTAACCCTGAGGCCTCAGGGCGCACACAGTAGAGAAAGAAACAGACAACGAAGAACATAGAGTATGTATACCGAATTGACATTACATTACATTTTTACTTTGGGGGTTCCCCATTATGGACATTGCACATTGTCGCCGTTTGTAGGGTGCCAGTACCCCAAATTAATTTATTGTTTAGTATTAAAAGTATGCGTTACAACTTTGCATTTGTGCAGAGGTTGTGTATTGACATACGTTTTATTTATGATTTTCCCCTCAGATACTTCTTTCCCTATTGTGATTGTCATGGATTACAGCTGCCGAGTGACAGGTTTTTTAACCGTCAAATGCAAATGTTCATTAACGGTTGTCTGTGCGTCATAATTCAGTGGGTTGATTGTGTTGGACCTCTATGTCTGTACGCAGCAGTCGCAATAAGAAGTAACATTTCATCCTTTCTGGTGGTGTAGATCACAGCCTTTGACGTCGTCTTGCACATCAATGTGGAAGTAAAATGATTACTGTGGCGGCAACGCTTACTTTCTGTGTGTGAAAGAAACCAACATGCCCATTACCATTTTCATTGGCGATGAAAGACAGAAACGTACTACTTGTATGGAAATGTGCATAGGGCAATTATTTCGCACAGTTCATTGTGAAACACAACTACTTTACTAATTGCTTAGGGCGATGATTTAGCTCAGTTTATTGTGAAATAAAACTACTGTACTAATTTTTAAATGTCAGTGTTTTCTTTACAAATTTACTCTCTGCTTTCACAATGTGGCATGCTACGTTGCATGTTGTAATCTGTTCTGTTGTAGGTGCTACATCACGGCACATACGTCAATATGGACACATTTGTTTAAGCTACCAAGTAACGTTATGGAGAAAGGTACTGCATACCGCACTTCCTTTGGCTATGAGAGGGTCAGCCCCATCTCACATGCTTTAGTGCCGTCAGGCCAATTTCTGTCACCGTCGCACCAATTTATGTCACCCAGATGCCCTAATAACCACCATTAGTTCAGAATAATTACTATCTTCTTAAAAGTGGGAAAATGACGTAAGGTGCACTGAAAGTGTTTGGTGCACAGAAATGTTTGTAAAATAATACATGGTTACACCCTCCTAATACACATATATTCACACCTTTCGACCTGTGCCACTTACGAAATCATGTGTCAAATGGTGAGTGGTAATGGTGTTGCTTCCAGTATTTCTAACGTCATTGCGCTTCCCATCACAGAGTTTGTTTCACATTTTATGTAAACATAAATAGACTACTCCTTTGCGTTTTTAAGCACATTTTGACAGACAAAAATTACTACATGCACAACACATGTATGTAAAGGTCATTGACAACACCCGAAAAGGTTTATATTGTGCATGTGATAGTGTTTTGATATTTAACAATTGTACTCATGTACATAACAAATCAACGGTACAGCTTCCGTCTGTCAGGTGTAGCCTCTATGTATTGTTAGTGGCTACAATGTCAGGGATATGGCTACTGGCCATCACTGGAAGGGACAAAACATTGCATTGAGGTGGCCATGTCCACCAGGTACTGCCTTTCTGGTAAAGGTGTTCCTTATAACCATACATTTCTCAAGGAACAGAAATGTGGTGCTGCCTTTACGGTCACACAGTTTCATTTTTGCTTTCTGTAGCCTGCAATGGAAAGTGAAGAAGGGTTTCTATCCAACACCCGTCTTCCCTTTCTATGGTGGCCATCTTGAAAAAGGATTTGTTTTCTTCAGCCGGGAACACCGGAGGTGTTCCGGGTGAAGACAAATAAACCTCTTTCTTGGTAGCACGGGTTACTGCTGTAAAATCTTGATTGCTTATGGCATTCATCCCCCACTCTTTGGGGAGGAATGGGGGTTAATGATCCAGATACGTTGGTATGCACTCTTGCTTATATTGTGTTGCACGCTTGCCTTGTGGAGATTTGTGCCGGAAATTTTCCATTTTCAAGTTCGTACAAGAATATACAATCTACTTCCGCACTATCACCCAGTTACACATGTCATTGTGAAGTGCGTATGACTTTTCGAACATGCCCCCATGCTGTGCGCCAGCATATGATAATGTGGAATTCTTCGGAAGGTGGGTAGTTACTTCAAATGTTCCTTTACAGTAGTATGCTTATGTGTTACTATTAGAAACCTGATAAATGTAGTACATTTTTGTTAACATACTCTTATGATGTATTTACACTACTAAAACCTATGACATTCAGTTAAAAAAACTTTGTTAAAGGGACGTTATGGTTACGTTGCTCTCCCAAAAACCTGTACAATTCACTACAAAATAAACTTTGTTGAAGGGACGTTATGGTTAAGTTGCCCTACGAAAAACCTGTGCACTTCACTAAAAATAAATGTTCACCCTCCCCATTATGGTTCAAATTAAAACTGAAAAACCCCTGAAATTTGCCAGTAATGGCAGACTGAGCCCCCATACTTGCCATCACCACTGTGCACTGCTAAAAGTCACACCCAGAACATGAAAGATGTATCTCAAATGTAACTGATGACATCACTGACCACATCACATGTTTAGCCCCTTTGTTTTCGTTCCCTGCTCTATATATATATATATATATATATATGTACATTCAGTAAAAAAACATTGTTAACGGGATGTTATATTTCACAGTGAAACCAAAAAACACTGCAAATTCCCCCATTATGGTAAGCTCAGCAACCATAACTCGCAGCATCTACGTGCATTGCTAAGACTAACACCCAGGACATCAAAGATGACATCACAAATATCATTGATCACATCACTGATGACATCACATGTCTGCCTCACTTATTTTGGTGCATTGAAAAATCTAGGCCAGGTGGTTTTATTCACTGACAATCACAATATAAAAATTGAAAATGTGCTGTATATGAAAACGGTAACCTTGTCAGGTGTTCTTAAAGTACTTTCCTTATGGTCTGGTCTGAGCTCATGATGCATATGCATGGGGCAATAGCTGGCCTCAAACTCACAATTAATTTGTATACAGGAAGATAAACTTTCTGATGATGCTGTTTCTTTCTTCCTTACTTGAGTTTCCCTGTATATGCCTCTGATTTATATGCATTGGGTCTTCGTATGTTTTGTTTGTACTGGCACAAGTGTGTATTAAGTCTTGAATTGTTAGCTAGTTATTACATATTTAACATTACACAATCACCCCTGACATCTTGCTACCAACATAATAGAAAGAATCCCTTGTAGGTAGGGACTTTTCATCAACATTATTTTCACATGTGATGTCATCAGTGATGTCATCAATGACATTTGTGATGTCATCTTTGATGTCCTGGGTGTTAGTCTTAGCAATGCATGTAGATGCTGCGAGTTATGGTTGCTGAGCTTACCATAATGGGGGAATGTGCAGTGCTTTTTGGTTTCACTGTGAAGTATAACATCCCGTTAACAACGTTTTTTTTTACTGAATGCACATATATATATAGAGCAGGGAACGAAAACAAAGGGGCTAAACATGTGATGTGGTCAGTGATGTCATCAGTTACATTTTAGATACATCTTTCATGTTCTGAGTGTGACTTTAAGCAGTGCACAGTGGTGATGGTAAATATGGGGGCTCAGTCTGTCATAACTGGTGAATTTCAGGGGTTTTTCGGTTTTAATTTGAACCATAATGGGGCGGGTGAAAAAAAATGTTTTAGTGAAGTGCACAGGTTTTTCGTACTGCAACTTAACCATAACGTCCCCTCAACAAAGTTTTTTGTAGCGAATATATATATATATATATATATATATATATATATATATATTTTTTTTTTTTTTTTTCTTTTTTGAAAGAAGGGTGGGTGAGGGGCACACTCTGGTTCCCAGCTTGGTGTACCTTCCACAGTCTAGTAGATCTTCTCCTCCAAGCGCTTTCATGCCTCTTGCAATCTTCAGGGAGGCAGTCTGTTGAGGTGTTACTGGTTAGTATCAATTATGGCCTCAGGGAATTCAGGTTGCTGTAGTCAATTGAAGTAGCAACGGAACCGATTCACCCTCCAATTACACAGTGTAGTTCCTCAATTGGGGGCAGGGGGGAAAACCAACAGTGTGGCTCTCCTGAGTAGGGGCATGTGTCATCCCGGTGCCACCACCTCTGGAGCCCGGGACTTCCAAAAACATTTTTTATAAGAAAGGGGGGTGAGGGGCGCTCTCTTGTTCCCAGCTTCGTGTACCTTCCACAGTCCAGTAGATCTTCTCCTCCAAGCGCATATATTCAATGAAAAAACGTTGTTAAAGGGGCGTTATGGTTAAGTAGCACTAATAAAAACCTATGAAATTCAGTGAAAAAACATTGTTTAAGGGACGTTATGGTTACAAGTAAAACCGAAAAACCTCAGAAATTCACCAGTTATGGTAAGCTAAGCAACCATAACTTGCGTCACAACTGTGCACTGCTAATATTAACACCCAGGACATCAAAGATGCAACCTCACCAAACTTGCCAAATAACTTTGCAGTGGGCCATATACTTTTTTTTGCAAAGTTTGGTGAAGATTCGACCAGGGAGAGCAAAGTTATAAGCTGCCCAAAAAGTGCTATTCCTACTTAACAATAACTACACGCCCGCTACCGCAGGCCGTGTAATATAACAATGTGTAACGGTTATATTACGGCCGTGTAATGATAGCTGCCCTATAGTTAAGGTAAGTTGGAGACACATAGTAACCCCTCAAAATTCCATTGTTAATAACTTTTGTTTCGAGTAACTGATTTGGCCGAAATTTCAAAAGTGATTAAAAGTTTGCGGGTCCCCTCAGACTGCAAAGTTTTTTAAAGATTAACTAAAAGATTTAAAAGTTATTAAGTGTCAAAAGAATCTCTTTTTTAAAAAGTACAGCCTACTTACCATTCATTTTTCCATAGAAGAAAAAGGTAAATTTTTGCCAAATCGCACAACATAAACCATTGGACGGATTTGGACCAGGTCAGAAACAACTTGGGCACGAAGCTTTGACTTGCGATCCATACACAGTTTGGGGTTATTCCATGCCGTAGTTATTTTAGAATTTGACGCTGAAGGGGGTGCTCTTTCCCCAAAAATGATGTTTATATCTCCCATGGTGCATTGCAGGATCATGGTTTTCAGAAATGAAACAACTGACATCTTGTTTTTCTCTCGATGCGAGAGATATACAAGGCTATAGCCGAGGTTATGAGAAAATGAAATGCAGTAAAAAGCTATTTGCAAGTCAAAAACATACAAATGCCATCAGGGTAGAGGTGGGGGAGGTGGCTAGAAAGCACTGAGTGAAATATGGGAGGTGGAGGGGTCCAGGGACAGAGTTTGCAACACAAAGCTTTCTGTTAGGGAGAATTCTCCTAAATGTGCTAATTTCACTTACCTTTTGAGATCCCCAGCAACTTTGCTGGATTTCTAGACTTTTCATTTTCACCTGGAAAGAGTGTGAGCCTTTTTTCCCACTCTTTCATGTATTTTGTGTTTTACTTTTGTTTTCTTTGGATACAGAGTTTTAGACAACTCCATAGGCATCATCTTTTTCTTGTGTGTCACAGAGCACCCTCGGTGCATTAGCACAGGGATGTCTTTCAGACTTCCCAAGGTTTAAATACTTTCTCTGGGACTGACTACTGTCTCTGTGAATGTAAAGTTAAATTGACTTACTAGTCTCTTTAGATTTATAGACCCAGCACACACTGGACCTCATTACGACCCTGGCGGTAGGGGGTTAACGGGGCTGGTAGAGCTGCCGGCCCCGTTAACCCCATACTGCCTCATTACGAGGTCTCCTCGCAGGATCCGCTAAGGACGCCTGGTAGAACCAGGCGTCCTTAGCGGGTCCCACAAGCAGACCAGGATGCAAAGGATGCCCTTCATTAACGGGCCCGTTGTTTGCATCCTCCCCATTCCCATTGAGCCCTATGGGGGCTGAAATGGGAATGGCGGATGTACCGGGTCCGGGTTCCCTGAATGGGAAAATACCGGGCCCTCCAAGGTCGGAATGGCCCGGTATTTCCCCATTCAGGGAACTCGGACCCGGTACCTGGTATGGGGGTAGCCATGCCGCAAATAGCGGCATGGCTACCTCCATTGTCGTAATGAGGCCCACTATCTTCCTATAGAGTGCTGGAGGGATTTCCTAGCATCCCCTGGGTCTAAAAACACTCATGTAACAGTCAAATGCTACATTTCCTCTTGAAATGGCTGGTGGCAGTGGTTTTAGAACCAACTACCATGATTTTTCCTGACCGCAAACACCGGTAGGTTAAAATCGGTTCAGCCATGTTTTTCAGAGTGGGCCAAATACTTTTTTTGCAAAGTGTGTTGAGGATTCATCCAAGGGGAGCGAAGTTATAAACCGCTCAAAAAGTGCTCTTGCTATGGGTTTAGCAAAAAAAAGTATGTGGGCCACTCTGAATTTTTTTGCAAAGTTTGGTGAGGTTTGTTCCGGGGGGGCAATATTATAGGGGGGTCACAAATTTATTTTTTTCCTATAGACTGAATGGAGAAATAATTTCTGTCGCTCCTTCAGCCCAAACCGCTGGACAGATTTCCACCAAATTTGCGGCAGGAGCGGCGGCTTAGTCTCGAAAGCATGCTTTTGTAAATTTGGTGAAAATTCGTCCAGTAGTTTTTTTTTAAAACGACCAAAAAGTAGGTATAAAATTAGTGATATCTATGTCTGCTCCCCGGTCACACTTCCCTGTTCGCTCCGCGGACAGGACTCTGATTGGTTAATCGTCTTACGTCATGTCCGTGGACACACAACGTGTTTGCTGATTGGCTGGGATGAAGCGTGAGGTGCGCCAGATTTTTGGAAACGCCCACCATCTTGGATTCGCAGACAGCGGCCGGTGACCGCGGACATCGCAGTATATATATTAAAAAACACAACATTGCACTTGTCAAACTTATCAAATAATCTCTGGAGAGGTGAGGGGTGATAAGGATGAGATGAGATATGGCTGCAAGAAGCAAAAAAACAGGTGTTTTTCACCGCGAAAGTCTGACAACAGTTCGGATGTTCATGAACGGTCCTGTGAAGTTCGGGGACACTTCAGATGTTTGGGGCTGTTTTTGGATGGCTTATAAGTTTGGTGCTACTTAATGAAAATGCATGAAAGTCTGCAATTATATTCCTGACCTGATGTTGAATGAGTTTGCAATGTTCGGTCGGATTCTGTTAGGAGGGGGTAAAACTAGAGGGTGGTCCCAAAATTAAGTAAAGGCTTATAAATGGGGTGCCATTTGACAAATCTACACTTCATTTGGCAAACTGATAATACATATAGATATAAATGTTTTTGTGAAGTTTAGTGGGATTTTGTCAGAAGGGGGCAAAATTAGAGGGGGGGTCCCAAAATAATGTAAAGGCTTATAAATGAGGTGTCATTTATCGAATCTACACTTAATTTGGCAAACTGATAATAGATCTAGATATAAATGTTTTTGCGAACTTTAGTAGGATTTTGTCAAGAGGGAGCAGAATTAGAGGGGGGGCAAAATATTGTAAAGTCTTATAAATGTGGTGCCATTTGACAAATCTACACAAAGGCTTGTAAAAAGATTATAGATCTTGATATAAATGTTTTCGTAAAGTCTGAATGGATTTTGTCAAGTGGGGGCTAGGTTATATGACGATTGTATGTGCATACATTTGACACTTTTGAAAAAATAAAACATGGGTGGATTTCCAGCAAACTTTTGTAAGGAGCATTGGCAAGGACCTGAAAGCATGGTTTTGCAAATGCGCCTGTGTTTTATTTTTTGACAAGTGTCATAATGTAGGTAAAAAAAATAGTGATATATCTTTAGTGACTGAGGTGTAGCCTGTGGCCATGGGCAGTGGCCAGATTGTCCAGGTCATGGAATAAATTCATGATCCGGACAATCTGGCTACTGGCCATGACTACGAGGGACAACACATGGGGTTAAAGTGTCCATGTTCACCTGGGACTGGCTTTGTGGTGATGTTATTTAAAATTGGGATAGATTTGAAAGGGAAGAAAAATGTGCTTGTGGAAATCAGGTTATAGGGTTCTCTTTTCACAGGCTTCCATGGAAAGCGAGGAGGGGCCCTGTATAGAACCCCAACTTCCCTTTCCATTGTGGCCATCTTGGAAACAGGCTTCCATAAAAAGCGAAGAGGGGCCCTGTATGGAACCCTGCCTTCCCTTTCCATGGTGGACATCTTGGAAAAGGATTTTCCTGCGGCGTCCCGGTGTAGGAAGAAAAATCCTTTTTTTCAGCACACAGAGTACCCGCTTTTAGAACCTAGGGTGCTAATGGCCTTCATCCCCCATTACAGGGGCTGGAATGGGGGGATAATGGTCCAGAAACCTTGTTATCCCCCCTCACTTTGCTTGGGCTGATAACTTGGGTGCCGAGCCGGTATCCACCTTTCCAGTCCCTGGAATGGGGGATGAACGCCACAATATTCCCATTAGCATGACACAAAATGCAAACGGAAATGTTGGAAAATCTTATTGAGTCTATGGACTTTACTGAGAAATATAAAGTAGATGGAGTCTGTACGTTTTTTTTTTTGTTGTTCTATTTTTTTACTGTGAAAGGTGGTTCCTAAAGGAACATTTCTTTTGTTGTTTTTGGATGTATTTCTTTTTTGGCAGGAGAGCTTAGAACGAAATGTGGGGAGGAAATGAGGGAAGAGGCACCAAACACTAATATGGATGAGTAGGTGGACAGGAGAAAATGTTGCGCGTGTGTTATTTCTAAGGTAGGGGGCAGTGTTTCTCTTATGTTATGTTATGTTATGTTATGTTATGTTATGTTAGATGAACTTGATAAAGCGCACGTACACCCAGAGGCATCTTGGTGCTAGCTACTGAAAGGGAATCAAGACCAGTGAGAATATACAGTCACTGACGAGACAGCCTAGAACAAAGTAGTTTTAAGCAACCGGCGAAAGATAAGGTGGTCTTCAGTTGCACGGAGGGCCATAGGCAATTCATTCCAGGCTCTAGCCGCCGCCACCGAAAAGGCACAGCCTCCCACATGCGAGAGATGTTAACGGGGGGTGATAAGAAGACGCGCAGATTGAGAACGTAGCAGACGAGCAGGAGTGTAATGGGTAATCTTAGCTTGAAGATACTCAGCGCCCAAGCCATAGAAGGCACGATGCACCAGACACATTGACTTAAACAGAATCCGGCTGGCTACAGGAAGCCAATGTAGTTTCTTAAGCAACGGAGAGATGTGAGATCCGAAGGGGGGGTGAAGTACAGAACGAACAGCAGCATTTTGTAACAATTGAAGCCTTTGGGTCAGGTAACGGGGCTGAGCCAGGTAAAGAGAGTTACCATAATCAAGAGTGCTGAGAACCAAGGCTGCCACTACCCGAGCCTGGCATTCAGCAGGGATAAAAGGCAAAACTTTCTGCAGAATGCAAAGTTTAAAATGACCAGCGCTACACACACTGGCGACCTGGTTGTCAAGAGACAAGGAGGCAGACATTTTTACACCGAGATTGCGGACCGATTGGACCGGGAGCGGGAGGGGGCCTAGGCTCGAAGGCCAGAATTTCGAGGTCCAAAAACAAAGAGGGGAAGAGGTACCCACCACCAGAACCTCGGTCTTACTGCCATTCAGTTTTAGCCAATTAGTCATCATCCAATGCCCTAGATCCTCCAGACAGTTCCTAAGACGTACAGCGGTCTCCGCTTTGGTAAGATCAAGGCGGACAATGATCTGTGTGTCGTCGGCATAGGAGTAATAGCGGAAACCATGTGAGTGGATCAGAAGCAGAAGAGATCTAATATAGATATTGAAAACAATAGGGGAGAGTGCAGAGCCCTGAGGAATACCACAGACCAGTGAAGCCAACTTAGAACGAAAAGGGGGAAGAGAAATAGACTGAGTGCGGTCAGACAGGAACAAAGTGAACCAATCAAGGACCCGGCAAGAGAGACCTGCGTTGGAGAGACGAGAAAGCAAGATGGAATGATCGACGGTGTCGAAAGCAGCCGACAGATCCAAAAGTAGGACTGCTCCGACACCACCCTTGTCCACCATACATACCAGATCATCAAGTACTGAGTTCAGGACGGATTCCGTTCCCCTCCCCGGGCGAAAGCCAGAATGGAAGGAGTCGGAAAAATGAGAAGACTCAAGGAAATTAGAAAGAAGAGGGTACACCAAAGCCTCCATCAACTTCATAAGAAACGGAAGAAGTGAAATAGGACGATAGTTGGACAATATATCAGGATCAAGAGACGGCTTCTTAAGAAGAAGAACAATTAAGGCGTGTTTAATAGAAGGAGGAATAAACCCTGTGGAGAAAGAAATATTAACAGCAGTGGTGATATGCTCAATAAGGTCAGCAGATACCTCCTTTAAAATAATAAGAGGTATAGCGTCATAAGAAGATGCAGATTTTAGTCTTAAAATGAATGACAGTACATCGGAATTAGAAAACTGTGGAAACGAGGACCAAGAAGCAGTGGTAGAGGGAGAAGGATTAGCCATAGTAGGAGCTGAGAGCGATGGCAGACCATCCTTTATGTGGTCGCGAATAGTGGAGATTTTGTTCCAGAACGAAATCCGAAAGAGAATCACAGAGACCTTGCGAAGGAGGCACCGAGGCCTTACCATTCTCAGAAGTGGAGAGGGATTGGACAAGATCAAAGAGAGCCTTGGGTTTATTGAGAGCAGATTGAACCTTCTGACTAGAGTATAGCTTTTTTGCAGTAATCAATGCCTTATGATAGGCAGAGAGGGAGTGGCGAAATAGATTCATAGCAGAGGAGGAGTAATCTAAACGCCATCTTCTCTCCACCTGACGACAGTGCAGCTTAAATGCTGAAAGATCATCAGTGAACCAAGGTACAGGGGTACGAGTTTTAGGTTTACAAAGTCTACAAAGTTTCTCATGCTCCTTTATTACAGCAGTGGTGGTGGGGAGGAGGGATGGCATTAGCTGATGCCATTTCAAGATAAATAGCAGTTTTGCTAAAAGTATGTACTGTGTACTAGATTTTTTATGGATAATGAGTAGGAATAGGTGTTGGAGCTGTGCAAGGGAAATTTTGAAGTTGAAAGTTCGTAGATCAGTAGAAAATGCAGTTCCGAACTGTCCGTGAAGCACGGATCTTATTGTTAAGCGCAGATGGTCTTGGACACGTCATCATGCACTGCGCCAGCGTATGGTCATCTGGCACTGTCTGGAAGGTCCGCAATGAAGTCAGAGGTTCGTAGATGTCCGCGGATGCAAAATTAGTTGAAATAGTTGCAAAAAGTGTATAGAAGTGTTAAAAATGATTCTAGAAGGTGGGAGATGGCAGTGTTTTAAGGTGACACTGTAAATTGGACACAAATATTGATATATTGGTTAAGTATGATGTTAGTAAGTTGAAGGAAAATATCACGCACTGGTAAAAACCCATGAAATTCAATGAAAAAACGTTGTTAAAAGGACGTTATGGTTAAGTTGCACTAATAAAAACCTATAAAATTCAATGAAAAACCTTTGTTAAAGGGACGTTTTGGTTCCAAGTAAAACCGAAAAACACCTGATATTCACCAGTTATGGTTAGCTAAGCAACCATAACTCGCGCCACCACCATGCACTGCTAAGACTAACACCCAGGCCATCGAAGATGACATCACAAATGTCATTGATGACATCGATGACATCACATGTGAAATACATTTTGATGAAAAGTACCTATAAGGAGTTGTGTTTATATTGTTGGTAACAAGATGTCAGGGGTGATCGGAAGATCTATTGTGAAGTACTTAATCTGTTAAAGAATGTACTCATCTAAAATCATTGTTTTGGGGTGTTGTTGTTAATACAGAAACCTAATCATATTTAAACATAGGCAATGACTGCAGCATGCGCCATAGAAGTACACTATTTATAATATTGTAATTTTGGATAGCACAATAATGAATGCTACCTTATCAGAATGTTGAGTAATGTTATACATGTAATAATTAGCTAACAATGCAAAACTTACAACACTTGTACTTGGACAAACAACAATGCATACACATCAGAGGCACCTACAGGAAAAATAAAGTAAGGCAGAAAGAAACAGCATCATCAGAAAATGTTAATGACATTAAAGTTTACCTTAATGTATACAAATGAATTGTGTGTTTGAGGCCTGCTCATTTCCCCATGTATGTGCACCATGAGCTGAGACCAAACCCTAAGGAAAGTACTTAAAGAACATATGACAAGGTTAACGTCTAGATATATAGCACCAATTTTAATATTCTGACTGTCAGTGAACAAAACCACATGGCCTATATGTGTCAGTGAACAAAAACAAGTGGGCCAGATATGTGATGTCATCAGTGATGTCATCAATGACATTTGTGATGTTATATTTGATGTCCTGGGTGTTAGTCTTAGCAGTGCACGTGGTGGCGAGAGTTATGGTTGCTTAGTTTACCATAACTGGCGAATTTCAGGGGGTTTTCGGTTTTACTTGGAACCATAACGTCCCTTTAACAAAGGTTTTCATTGAATTTCATGGGTTTTTATTAGTGCCACTTAACCATAACGTCCCTTTAACAACGTTTTTTCATTGAATATATATGCAGGAAATGCAAGGCCTGCCAATATGCCAGAAACATTTTGAATTATGAACACCCCATTTTGGCCAGGAATGTCTCCATAACATTGTGAATCACTTGTGACACCAGGTACGTGGTTTACATGCTCGTTTGTCCCTGTGACAAGTGGTATGTTGGGAGCACCATAGGAAGGTTGAAGTTGCGCATGCTCCAGCATATCCGGGCCATTAAACATGTAGATCCACCGTACGATATGGCAGTGCATTTTAAACAAGTGCATGATGGAAAGTTAGATGGCTTTGCACTTTTTGGCATACACACAATAGCCAAACACCCCAGGGGTGGTAATAGGGAACTGGCACTTAGACAATTGGAAACTAAATGTATCCTGGATCTAGAAACCAAAAAACCAAAAGGCCACAATCTAGATGAAGAACTCTACACTTTTCTAGGCACCTAGTATTGGTGGACAAGATCAGTATTATCATTATTCTTGGTTTTTGATAATGTAGATGTTCTTGAATCCTATGACATGCAACGTTTTTATGTCTGACATTCCTCATCCATACTTTGGCTACATCTAGGTAACATTGTTGATAGTATTGTCTAATGTAAGTTCTCAGATATGAAGTTTCCATCTTGCACTGTCTGAGGATATTGACATTGTATTCATGCATTAGCTGTCCTGCATACCATCTTTTCTCTCCTCTCTTTCTTTCAGGAGCTTTAGTCTTTATTCTGCTTGTGGTTGCGAAGGGTTGTTAGTGTTGGTTGGTTTGTTTGTTTTTGCTTTGTTTATGTACAGGGGACACCTTGGGCTCTATATTTCAGGTTGGTTTATTGTGATTACCTTATATTGATATACCTGTAGCACCCCTGTTACATTTTTGGATATTACTTTGTATAGCTTTTTAGAATTTGATATTTTTTCTTGAATATTATTTTCTAATTTTGTTCCACTAGAAGTGTTTAAAGGTTTAGTACATGGGGATACTTATAACAGTCTATTTTTTTAAATTTATGTTTTAATATTGGCATACCTGCCATTCTCTTTAAGACCGGGCACTTAGCACTTTACTGGTAGGATGATATATGCATGTGAAATTTTAGTAGATTAGTGATTTTATTGTATCACTACATTATTTGACATCTTATGTTTTGCAGTACCAGTTGCTTGTGTTTGCATCTAATGAATATAGTTTATTAATTTTTTGCTGATTTGCACAAAGTTGCAATGTTTACTACTGAAGTTTGCAGGCACTAAGCACTTTTCTTGGAAACATTGAACTGGTAATAATGAATTCCAGTCAGATGCTGCCTTGCATATTTGCACAAGTCAGATTGTTTACAGTGAAGTTTCTTCACTGGCACTAAGCACTTTATTTACTGATGCAATTTCAGGTCCTTGGACATTCTTACACAAACAAAGCCAGCAACTTTGCCATGTGTACACGAATAATGGCTAAGCTTGTGTGAAGTTATTGTGATAGCAGCATCAGCAGGTAGCACTGAGCAGCGCCACATCTGTATATACAATTTTAAAATACATGGAGATACATGAAAGTGTTGCTGGTGAGACACAGGTTTACTTATGTCAAACACATACTGCTAACGCATGTTGAATATAAATCACCGTGGGAAACTTTATGCACTGATTATATATTTTTCTATGTGAAGATATCATTTAACTTTCCCATATTTTCTGTGAAAAGTGAATTGTCACAAAAGTAATGTAATGTGTTTTGAACATTTTTAACAGATCTCAGCAATTGTTTGTTTGCTATCACATATGTAAAGATGTCTGCCTTTTTGTATTCCAATACGCACTCAGCTTCAGATGGAGACACTCTACCTGGAGTCAAGATCATAGAAACTTTTTAGGCATTTAAAGTCACCTTTATTATGTTTACATTCCTAACGTGATCAATTGGTGGGAGCACCGCGAAACCTGTCGTTTCTTGTCTTTTTCCTTGTCATGCTGACTAAACAATATAGGGATTTGTTAGTCTGGACTTGCTCAGGTGTTCCTGCCTCTTTGTAGAAAGTCATTTTGGCTTTTTCTACTGTTTTTGGGAGTGCATCCCATTCACTTTTCCTGCTTCCATTCCGCACCAGGTTTTTGTTTCGTTATTTATATATATATATATATATGTACAATGATATTGGGAGGGCACTCCCGACACTGTGCAAGGAGTCTGGCCAGCGCATGATCTTCAATATCACGCAGCCCCCTATAAAACGTGCAGACCGCCTTTGTGAATAAAGAGAACGGAGCATTTCTGAAAAAAATAGTCTCATGTTTTAGTTACCGATTTTTTTGGGGAGAATCGAAAATGTAGTTCAACCATTGAATGTGCATTAACACGATTCCGGCATCAATCCATGGAACCTTGCTTTTCAGCATCACTATTGCGTGTATCTAGGCTTTGAAAATGATGGTGATGATAAACAGTTGCTGGTTTAACCAAGCAGAGAGGCCCTATGAATAGTAGGATGCAGCGCTGATTTGTGTACAGAGCCGGGTACCGTATTAATACCTCATGAGGTTAAGATTCAATGTTCACCTCTTATATGGTTCTCCCGGTTCTAGCAGCACTGGACCTGCACAACACAGAAGGGAATAGGAACAAGCAATGGCAGATGTGAGAAACACATGAACAGTGCAGCTACCCGAGCACCTGAACCAGCTACAGATGTCAGAGCCATAGCTGACTGCCCTCCAACTTGCAGTGGAGATGTAGCTGACACCGCTGGGGCTGGACTGGGGCGTGATTGACGGGGATGCTGCGCTCTGAACTTCACTGGCCGAGGCAGAGGCAATTACTATCTCACCCCGGGCTTCATTCACAGAGCGTTTTCCTATAGGATTGGACTATCATAAAACGCTTCTGTGAACCAGGCCCTTTATCACTTCATTCTCCCAGCTGGCGTACTTGTGTGTGATTAGATCTGATTTCATTGAAACTGCAAATGATTTTGGCCACAGCTGAATCCCAAGTTCTGTCATGGCTTTTTTCCAAAAGTCTGCATGATAAGGAGGAAGATGATGTCAAAGCCCAGGTCTCAATAAACCCTTTCAGTGATAATGGCATTTATGGTTGTCCTGAATTACATACGAAATCACTGCAAAATTCTACATTCCTGAAGGGCAACTTTACCAAGCGACTACAACCATTTGCCAAATAGGTGACGGTGCTTCATCTGTTAATACAATGATTGCTACCTACTTTTTTAGCAGTTTCCACAAACCCTTATTGGCATGCGCGCAAAGCTGCATGGGCTATACTCGGTGTGAACAGCGGTGTAAAGTGACTTTGCACTGAAAAAAGACACTTTTTTTATTTTAAATTTATAAAGCGCTCACACAGCCCGCAGGCATCGAGGCGCTGTTACAAGAACAATTTCGCATAATTGTTTTTTTTTTGTCTTAGTTACGTATTTATAACGCGCTTAAACACCCATAGGTTTCTAAGCGCGGACCCGTGGATGAACCTGTTTTGCTTCGTGTCGTCTTGCTTCCAAGACCCGCACGCTGCCGCTGAGCTATCCTCCCGGGAATTTGCACCGCTCTGTGAACCAGAGTGTTTGTTGGCAGTGCAAAGTCACTTTGCACCACACAAAAAACTCCATGAATCAAGCTTCCTGTGTGCACGCAGTCTGCAGACCTTTTTGAGAAGTGTGTATGCAAGAACAATTAATCAGAAAAATTAAACATATGCCCGTGCACCACCCAAACATCTTGCACAGCACAAAAAGGCACAACTGTAGATAACATGGAAAGGCAGCCAGCGGGAAAAGAAAAATACATTAGTACCCCGGTCTAACGGGCCGGGGTACTAATGTCAATAAGCACCTCGACTGCGGGCCATTAATGTATAAGGTAATGCCCCTGGGGCCTTCATTAATGCCTTTATATGCGGTAATGGCCCACAGTCTTAGGGCTTATTGCCATATTGACTCACACAATATCTGTAGTTTGTGGACCTTTTCTTCTGACTATTGTGCTGCAGTCGCTCTCATTTGGCAAAAGAGAGGGGGGAAAATACGTCCTCCCAAAATGTTCGTCCATGCAGCCTTTTGACAGGAACTTCATCAGAGAGGGCGAGGTATGAATGACGCCATCCATCACCACAAATGCCAGTAATCCTGTTCTCAAGGTCTTGGACAAAGTGAAAACTGCCTACAAGAAGATTGAATTCTGCTGGCATAGGATGGTCTAAGGGAAATCCTTTGACACAAACCATTGGGCTTTAGTTGAAACAAAAACGTGTTTAATTGTAGCAGGAGACAACTGGCTACTAAGGCTCAAAGGAAGATCTTTGAGGCTGTTAATTAACTCTCCACTTCTCCAGCCTCACTGCCTATTCTCCTTTGCAAGCATGTGTTCTTTCCTTTGTTGAAGTTGCCATCTTTTCTTTCCTTTGCTAACCTGAAATCAGGCTCTCTTTTTTATGCCATTTCCATTTAAACACTAAAACTCTACTCAGAGGTACTGGCTGATCCCATTGAGCAGCTACTCAATTGTTTGTTTTTAACATATATTGTCCCAACAGCCCTTATGGCATTGATACTTTTTTCATTTCAAATAAAAACGTAGAATTCATTGTCCCTTCAAATTTCAGGCAAACAATTCACTCTAACCCCTTCAAGTGGGTTTGTATCAATGCCAGGTAAAATCACCTCTGTTTTAAATATGGTGCCCAAAATGTCACTCCTTTGATTACACTTGACTTAATAGCAGGCTGTGAGACTGCCATACAAGCTGTCCTTGTGGATGTCCTGCCAGCAGTAGGTGGTGGGGTTGTCGCTGTACTTGTTTGGGGTTTTCTTGTCGGAATGCATTCAGTCGATGCCTCTGACCTCTTTTTCCTTAACCTCGTTATCCTTCCCTGTTAGATTTACAATTGCTCTTTCTTGTAGTCATTCCTTGTTAATTTGCACCTGTCTTTTGACTTAATTCATCCATGGCTATGGTTTCAGCTATGCTAATGACACCCAGGGCCTACTCTGACTGGACCAGACTTTTGGGTTTAGCAAACAACAGTCTGAGAAGTGTGTCAGGGTCATAGACCTGTGCATTTCTTGTCATGAGTTAAAGCTTAATACTGACAAGGCGTAGACACTGGTTGTAGGGGACAGCACATATCTCTGGACCCCCATCTATGGCCCACTGATATGGCCCCAACCCAACCCTGTCCCTTATTTTATAATAGGGGATAATATTTCTAGAGCAACCTGATACGTGCCCCAGAGGCCAATGCAGTGACTAGAGGATGCTTCTATCCTATGAAGATCCTCAAAAAGGTACTTCTATTTTTCCCTCCAAATCGAAGCGCCACAGGCATCTCAGCTCTAGTATCCTCTTGGCTAGACAGTTCAGAGCCGGCAAAGCCGCACCTGGCCAGTGTCAGGGGCCACCTCAGCGTTGCCCCTTTACGTTGAGGGCAGGGCAGCGACGTCCTGCTTATAGGGTATGGGTGATGGGGCATCACTCACCCCCTTTTTGGCATTGTTCCTCCAGTCCGCAACATGCTGCTCTCCACTGGCCCGTGAGGGCACACCAGCACTCCGGAGGAGCTGCAACCCTTACTTTGCCCAATGTACCTTTCCCCTTTTTGGCGGGTGTCAGGGCCACCCGTGTTCGGTGGTCAGATCACAGCTGTAAGTTAAACTCAAGGTGGCTGGTAGGTACCTCTCCAAAGCCCCCCGTTGGCCTGGTCCTTAGATGGGACCGCCTGCCGGGCGACGTTAGTGGCAGGCAGCCAGGGTGTCATCAGTGGCAGGTTGTCAGGGCCACTAGCTCCCTGGTCCTCCGAAGATATGGTAGGGGATATTCGTGGCATGGTGATGAGGCCACTCGTAGGGCAGGCAGGTAGGGTGACGGTATTTGCTCTGTGTTGGCGTTGCACACAGAACAGGCAGGGTGACAACGGTGTCACAGGGTGCCCACTGGGCAGGCAAGTTAGCTTCCTCATTGCGTGGTCTGGTTCTCCGATGGCATGTTGAGCCTGACACTACTGTCGGGCAGTCTAGGCCACTAGCTCTCTGTTTCTTCGACGATCCCGAAGGAGACATCCGGGGCGTGGTGTTGACGCCATTTGTAGGGCAGGCCAGGTGACTTTCAGGGCAGGGTGTTCTGTTTTCTCGATGGTACTGTGCTGGGAGATGTTCACTTAGATCCTATGATACAGCTCCAGGGTCCCTAACCGGCTGGCAGTGCAGGAATTGATGGGTGCTCGTGGTGCATAATGGGCTTTGGCCGCATGGATCACCTGGCTGCACAGAGCACCTCACACCCGGTGCTTGAGGTTCTTGACCTTGTCGAACCCCTTTTGAGGCAGCACCCCGTGCAAGGTAGAGCTCGAGAGGTTTGTAGTGTCCAGAACGCAGGATGCTCACCGCCTCGTGGCCTAAAATCTAGAGGAGCCTAGGGGTGGAAGGTCCATGTTCACCCCAGTCTGACCGTTGCTGATGCTGCTGCCACTCTCTGCTGTGTTGATACGTGGGAGGGCTGCCATTGGAGTGTTATACTGCCAGCAGGTGCGCCCTCTCCTTTGCAAGCCTTCCGGTAGTGCAGGGGGAGCTGTTTACCGCTGTGTAGGTACACAGCCCCACACACACCGAGCTGACCTACCCAACAGGGTACTTTAGCTCCGGTGTTGGAGCTATCCATACTGCCCTGCTCCAGACCGGAAAACCCCTCATGCATGCATCCTTTCACTTCACTGCCGGGCCCGTGGTCATGATAAGGGCCCCTGCGGGTGTTCATTCTGCCTCTTCTTTTCTTAGCCCCGTCATAATGCTCCGTGCCGGAGCATTTCCTTGGGCTCACCACCTGGCCCAGGATCACAGTTGGGGGCTTCGGCCGCGGCGCAACACAAACGGTGCTGCTGCCTGCCGGGGAAAATCACCTGTCCTTCACTCTGGACTGGAGCAGGATGCGGCATGGGTTTGCAGGCTAGGTCCTCCCCTGGCCGCACAAGCCCCCTCCCTGCAGGGGGCCACGGCCGGGAAAACCCACTGCAAATGCTGCCCCTTCACCCCTCCGGGGGCACAGCCTCTCTTCTTTTGGTTGCGGCAGCGGCCACTCCATACCTTGACCCCTGGGGGGGTCAGCTTGACTATTCTGCTGCCAGCGTAGTGCCATGGGGTGTGAGCATGATCCTCCCTGGGCTGCACGAGCACCCTCCTCCTAGAGAGCCGCGGCTGTGAAGGCCACTCAGCGATGGGTACATCTCTTCTTTGCTTCTCGCATGAGGAGAGGCAGCACCACTCTCTCCTCCGGCAGGAGGTCATTTTAAATGCCACAGCTATGGATTTACGCCCTCCCCAATGGGGTGCTGGGGCATCCTTACCCTCCATTTTCCACCTGCGGAGCACGCCGCAGGGGGCTACGGGTGGATCCTCTCCCTGGCCGCACAAGCACCCTCCTTTGTGAGGGCTGCGGCCTTGGGGAAAACTGCTGGCAGGGCACTGACATGGCGCCCTCCCCTCTCCGTAGGGCCAAAGGCAACCCCTCCTTTCCTGTGGTAGATGCTGTCTTTGTTTCCTTGCATCACGGCGGGGCTGCCGCCATGGGTGCGCAGCTCTCACCCCGAGCGGGAGATGTCTTTTCTTCAAGGCGACAGCCCCTCATTTCTTTCCCTCCTTCGCGGCACACTGCCACAGGCGCACCTCACCGCAGGGTGGCCCGGGCCCACACCGCAATGCAGGCTGTGAAGCGCAGGCCATTTCAGGCATGCGGTGGGGTCAGGAGCTCATTTACTCATTTTCCTCCCCCAACACACTCGAGATGGGTGGGGGCTCATCGTCTTCTTCTCCTTTCCATATTAGATGGAGATTCCGACTTCCTTGTTGCCAATGTTACGGGGGGGGCTGGCCATGGATATCGAACCAGCCCCCCCGGGACATTATGGGACACCAGTGTCCCGGAAACCTGGCCACTAGCATAGCATCAGCCTGGTCTCCTTTCTCATAGACCTTCTGCTTCAGATATTGCAACTTCCTATTCACACTACATATTTCCATATTCCTCAGTTCCTGCCTTTTCACCTTTATACTCTGCCGCACGTCCTCCCCCACAACATTGCCATCTTGCAGGCACCTCTCCAAATGAGTGATCTCAGTCCTCAACTTCTTATCCAAAATATTCCTCTCTGTCTTCTTATTGTCCCATTCCCTGCCCCTTCCCTTATGAGAAGCCCCCACCAAGTGGCTTTTGCAACCTCCCACAATACAAATCTGTCTGATCTCTGTGTCGTTCATCTGAAAATACTTCTCTATCGTATCTCTTAACTCCCCTTTGAAAACGGTGTCCTTCCACAACGTGTCATTACATCTCCAGATCGAATCCTGATTGCTTAACCCCACCATGGTCAGATCCATACAAACCATGTCATGATCAGTCCACCCAATTGGGACCATACCACACAATGTCACCCTACCAAACCTTTCCCTATCAAGGCACAAGTGGTTAATTCTTCTGTAGGTTCCATGCGAAAAGAAAGTGAACCCCTCTCATGTGGGTGAAGACCTCGCCACACATTAACCAATCCCAGTGTCTGAAGAAGACTCCCAAGACCCCCCTTCCCCTGCACAGGACCACCTCCTCTTTTTCCCCGGGGGTCAACTTGTCTATAATCAGGTTGACCCACAGGTTGAAGTCTCCCCCTAAGATTAGTTAGCCTTGTGTCACCTGGAAAATCTGCCCTAACATATCATAGAGAAACCCCAGCTGACCTTGATTCGGGCAGTACAGTGTTCCAAACGACGTCCGCATTCCCCCAATGTCCCCAGAAACAACCAGTGCCCAGCCATCCCCCTTCCTCCAAACCGCTGTATCTATTATCCCCAAGTTGCTGCACAGCAAGATACCCACACCGCCTTTATTTGACTCAGTGCAGGCCCAGTAAACTTGTCCAATGTGACCCCTATTCTACATCGTTCCTTCCGAGCCCTCAGCCTGGTTTCTTGCAGCATGAGAACATCCAGCCTAACCTGCCAGAACTCCCTAGCCTCCAATGCTCCCTTTATATTCAGAATGCCAACAGTTAAGCTGTATGGGCATCCTCTACTTCCATCCACTATGTTAGCCATAGTAAGAAAAGCCTCTCCTTGCCGAAACCTCTTCTACAGCGATATTCCACACAGACCGTGACCCACCTCCCATTCTGCCACATCCGTTTCCCCCTCTCACCTATCCCTCCCCCTGTCTCCATCCACCCATCTCAGCATCGCCCCAACTCCTTCCCCTTCCAAGACAATCATTTACTAATGGGTCACCAAGGGTAACATGCTCTCCATCCCGTCCAACAATACCATACAGCTAACTCTCTCCAAAAACAGTACCCCCTTCTCCCTGTGTGAAGAAGAACAAAGATCCCCATTCATTCTCTCCATGTCAATACTACGGTCACTTCAACAGAGAGGGGGGGTGTACATCCTCTTAAACTTTCTTTTGCCTCGTAGTGTCTCGCATGGCCTGAACCTCCTGCCCGCTGGTGACTCTATAGTCCATGTCCTTGATGTCAAATGTCAGCGCAAATGGGAAGGCCCAAAAATAGTGGATCCCTTTGTTATTCAAGCACTGCGCCAGAGGGCGAAAGTCCCTATGATGTGACAGAGCCCTGACTGATCAAGGTAGACACGGATGGTCTCCCCTTCGAACAGGATACTCCCTCGTCTCCTCATATTGGAGGAACCAGACTTCAAATGACCTGGGACCTCTCCCTCGGCCTCCACCACCTCTGCACTCTCTCCAGCTTAGCAGCCTTTCCTCCATCCACCATGAAGATGGCATTGATCAATTCCTTGGGCCTCACTACGAGTTTGGAGGCAGCCATGCCCTTAATAAGGGCATGGCTGCCTCCAAACTCGGGTCCGGGTTCCCTGAATGGGGAAATACCGGGCCATTCCGACCTTGGAGGGCCCAGTATTTCCCCATTCAGGGAACCCAGACCCGGACCATCCCCATTCCCATTTGATCCCCCATAGGGCTCAATGGGAATGGGGAGCATGCTAACAACGGGCCCGTTAATGACGGGCACATTGTTATCATGCTGGCCCCCTCGCGGGACCCATTAAGGATGTCTGGTAAAAACAGACGTCCAGAGCGGGTCCCGCAAAGGGATCTCGTAATAGGGTGGTAAGGGGTTAACGGCTCCGGCGCCTTTACCGGTGCCATTAACCCCTTAGTGCCCACCTCGTAATGAGGCCCCTTGACTTTCTTGGCCACATCTCCCACTGTCTCCCCTTTATGCTCCTTCAGGCAAAGAATCTGAAAATGTATCCTCCTCTCCCTGTTCTCATAGTCATCCATTTTGAGGAGGGTGACTTCCTCCCTAGACTCCAGATCAGTTAGTCTAACTTCATGTCTCGTACGTCCACTTGCCATTGGTTATTAGCAATACCCTCCACTTTGTCCTTCAATGTGTGCACCCACCCTCCCCATCAGATCTAATATGGAGGCTTGGATAACACTTCTGATTATTTTAATCTCCAGCAAAGTGTCTCTGAGGTAATCTCTCTTTAACTGCGTTTGATCCCCTTCCGCAGCAGTCGTCCATGGTGGGCCAGCCTTCTCACCACTCTCCATTTCTGGGGTCCTCCGGAACCATTGCAGCACTTGGATTCCCAAGAAGGATCTCTGCTCCAGTCTGCCAGGACACTTATTCCCTTCTTGGGTCACTCTGCCTGCTCCATACACTTCCTCTTCAGTCTGCAGCTCCTCCTACACAAACACCTCTCTGTCCAACAGGTCCACGTCCTCCATGCCAGGGAGTCACCGCAAAAGACCACTCATAAGACTACTATACACTCCATCCACCTGAATGGGTTACCAGCTTAGATCGGGGTGAGTAATGGCCCTACCCCCTGTCCGCTCCTACCTCCAGCTCTGAGGCAACGTCAGACTTTTACACCAGTATCAGGGTCAAGGTTCTCCACCCTATCTTGAGAATCCTCACTCCACTGGACAGCGGAAGGGGGATCTCCACTCTTTCACCCTGCGACCGCTATCTTTTCCTACTGCTCTCCTCCACCACCAGGAGTCCTGTATACTGCAGTGTCTGGAGAGGGTGTCCAGTCAAAGGGTCGAATGAAAAAGGGTCAAATACAATATGTTCGACTCAAAAGGATAAAAAAAAAAAGGATCAAATGCCTTTTTTTAAATGTATTTCTTTTTTGGGGCTTGGTATAGGTAAAAATTGTGGTTTTGGGGCAAAAAACAGGGGTTTGGGGGGGGCCCAAGAAAGAAGAAAAAAATGCATTCGATGTTTTGGTTTTCGGTCCTTTGATTCGAAACAATTGTATTTCGAACCTTTCATTCGACCCTTTCACCTACAACCTCGGGAGAGGCCCCCTGTCTATTCCTGGTTCACTCACCATGCCAGCCCAAAGTCTAGGAACCCGAGTGAGAGGCACTTCGCTGAGAGGCCCTCCTTGCATCCCATGAGCAGGAGACTGCACTCTTCACAGCCGCCGTGCCTCCCTGTGTGGTGAATCTGCAGGTCTTCTCCACATCTAGCACTCAATCACTTCTCCTCTGCAAACCTCACTTCTTCTGGAGCGGTCAATCCTTTTGCTGCTCGGCTGGGTTGCCTGCTCCTTCCTGTTCCTTACTTCTAGCCTGGGTCCCATGTGGCTGTGTCCTCTAGCTGCTCTGTGGGCACCAGGCCCTGCTCCTGGAGCTCGACACTTCACCACGGTTGCTCCAAACACCTCCTCCGGCGTCGGCGGATCTCAACTTCCACGGATGCTGCTGTGCCCTCTTCCCTACTGTTGCAGGCTCCCTCGCTGTCACTCACACCGAGCCCTGCTCTCCTCATCTTTGCTAATGCTCTCGTGCTGAGGAGCTCTCTGGGGCTTGGGCATAATCAAGGGGTCGAGCCACTCTTATATCCCCTCAACCTGCTTTGGGGGGATCAACCTTTACAAATTTAGGGGACGGGATGATGCAGAGCTCGTTGTTACATGCCCATCTTGGTCCACACTCCCAGTTGGTCTCCGAAACCAAGATTTTAAAAGTCTGACCAGCCATTTTGGTTTTATTTCATGTCTCGAGAGGAACTTGGGTTAATCACAGCAAACACCTAGTGTTTGACACAAAGAGCAGAGTGAAAAGAAAAACTCTTGAATTTGGAGCTGCTTCCTAATTGCAATATTGGTTCCATGTGATAATATCCCTTCAAAAATGTCGGCATGCAAGAATGGCCCAGTTTTTTTGCGGCGATATTAGCACGTGGAGCCTGTGGGGGACACCGCTGCAACCCCCACATTTTTTTAAATGAAGCAGGGGACAATCCCGCTACCCCCGCCCAAATTTACTGCATATATTACACCCCTCAATAATGTCACATATGCCGTTTCCTGGTGACTATATGCATGGCAACATTATATATGGGGATAATATTACCTGATACTGCAATGTTTGAGTATGCGGAACTGGGAATTGCGAATGGCAGGGAACACTGTGGTGTGATTTTCATGTACATGCAGCTTCACTGGATGAATGCAGCAAGACAATCCAGTGAGCCTATGATGCCCACCTGTGGTCCCTGTATGGAAATCACAAGAAAATATGATATACCCTGATATCTGGGTGTGGCGACTGGGCAAGTGCATAAGATTTAGCAAAATGTCTACAGTGTCCAACCCAGTGTTTAGTTTAATTTAATGCAAACGTGACCCACTTGCTGCTGGCTCTCTGTAAGAGACAGTGTATCAGAGTTTCTCTGAATTAGGGTTGAAGTGGACACATTTCTTCATGACTGGGGAAAACAGAGTATCACTAGTTACATGGTGTTCTGGCTTCCTTGATACAGGAATTTCTACTTCTTCAAGGGGTAGCATGTTTACCTGATGTCTTATTTTGATAGTGCATGTCATTGGAAAGATCCAGGGGAAGTGCAGTTTAGATCGAATTAAGGGAGAACGGTTTGGCAATATGTTGTGCTGCCAAATGTGACAGTTTGCTGAAACATGTCAGGGATCATGAAAGGACAAGGGTGTTCCCCCACATACCATCCCATAGGCTATCATCCACTGACTCACAAAGGTAGCTGGTGCTTGTGTTCCCCCCACAGTATGTCTCAAAGACAAACTGAAGCTTTGCCACAGTGCCGATATGTGTAGTTATGGTTCCAATCTCCTCAGACTCCTTCTATGGCTGGATGGAGGAAGTTAGTTGTGATATCTGTCTACTGTGTTGGGTGGATTTGTGATGCTGTACACATGGCCGGTTGTAGTAGTCAGTGACATGTGTCTTTCATTGTTGGTGTTTGTCCACACATGCAGTATTTTGTAACACAGGGACATAGGCACCCCACCTGTATGACACTTGCCGGTAGTGTGATATCACACACATGCAGACTTCGGTGGCTCATGATGTTGGTGTTGACACGCTTAGTTTCCTTGTATCTCAGATTCAAAACCCTGAGATGGCCTGCACAAGAGAGGAGGAATACAGGAGGCCCCCATAACATGGTCCTTGACAGCCACAACCTGACCCTCTGACGTCTTTTAGCTATCATAGCAATGAGTAATGCCTAGGGATATAGTGCAATGGACAACCGGCCACCATGATATTTAACCCAACAGGTGGTGTGTGTGTCTATGGCACAACATCTCCAGGGTAATCAAGGTTAAAAGGCTAGTTCAATTATGCCTATGGTATCATATGTAAGCTGGTCCGGGGTGTTGGACTTTCAGAAGGCTGTTAGTCGGACAGAAAGAGACAGTGTGAACTGCAACCTGCAAGAATAGCACAGAATTGATCATTTGCATGCATACATATCATAATGGGGGCAGGTACTCATTTGGCAGTCACATGTCAGTGTAGCCCCAGCCTGCAACTGCACAGTTGGTGAACACCGTGAAATGTAGCTGACATGTGTTGAAGCTAGAAAATTAGTATTCACATGCATGATGAAGCACCTGGCATCACTCATGAATTGTAGATACATGGAAGGCCAGAGCGTCTGATTGTGGAGTTAGTGTTCACTCTAGAGTGATTGCTGAAGTGTCACCTAGGTAGTACAACAGTGTGCCAAATAAAGCACACAAGGGTAAGGGTAGCTGCATACAGCTGCTGTGACAGTCTTGCCTGCCTACATGTGCCTGGTGAGGCACTTCTACGCCTTGTGCATTGTTCCGTGAGTGACACATTCCCTGTGACATTATGCCCGCATTTGCAGGACACCACCAGAGCGACTCAGCTTTAAAGAAATCGTAGCTTATTGTATTTTGGTAGCAGTCCATGTGAGTGGGCTATGCATGCAATTAACGCATTCTCAAGGTAACTCAATATCCACTCTCCGATATCGCAGGCGGTAGAACATGGCAACCCCTCATCACCACCTCATAAGAACTCCAAATGGCGGCTGTTCTCTGGTGAAAGATGGCTCCCTTACTAGCCTGCTGCACATACACAACAGGATCATGGCCATTACTGCTGGAGTAGCCAGTTGCCCAACAGCTGCCAGGAGAAGGCTTGCTCCTCTTTATCTTTGCTCCTGTCTTTTTAGGTGTTAACTAAGGCAGCTGCATCTCCAAAATAAAGGGTGTAATTGTGTCTGTGAATCAGAACGCTGTCGGATGATTTTTTCAATTTTTGCATTTGCCTTCTTTTATATTGCCCTTTTACCGCTACCCCCTGGAAACCACCATGAGTCCCTATGTTTGGGTATGCAGATCAAGCAATATACATGTATAGAGAGTAGGTGGTTGCACTCTAAGCTCAAATAGCAGTTTGACAGTGTTACAAGAAAGGCTACCTGGACTCTAGGAGTGTGTAATCAATCAGGGACAAGTGGTAAATAATGTGTATTCTTGTGTCTGCACCCTATTTAAAGAAGGGAAACAGATCCCTCCCATATTTGAAGTGGTTCTAAATAAAATGTGGCTTTTGTATCACGCTTCATGGCAGAGTCCAGCTTCTAAGCACGGAACTAGGTGGCAAGCTCATTCTGCTACTAGTGCCTTGCTTCCAAGACAAGCATGTTGCTCCTGAGTTATCATCCCGTCCCCCCCGCCATCTGAACACTAAGGCTCCGATTCATGGAAATGTGCAGTTATCCTGCAATCCCCGTGCACCGAGAATATCACTGCGTGGACCGGCGCGCAGATGTTTTTCTGCACGCTCCACGTATTCATGGAATTGTTTGCTCAAAGTAACCGTATATGTAAGTCACAGCTGGTACGCCCCCGACACGCCCCCACGCAAATCAGAAACAGCCAGAAATGGCCTTTGTGTGCTCTCCGGTTGCAAATACATACACCCTCAAAACAGTGCATGGGGTCCCCCGCAAGTAAGCCTGCATCACGGGGACCCTGTGTGGGGTCCCTCGTAGCTGTCACTGACACCCCGACAACATGCATATAACTTATCGTAACTCAGGTAAATCTCAGAAAATCTGCCTGAGAACCGATGTAAACCCTTCCTGCACCCCACTACACTGTGTACGAGAACCCCTATGTTAGATTGCAGCTCCCGGCTGCGTGCAGGCACTGCTAACTCTGAAACCCGATCTTACCTCTGTGCAGTGATTCCCATGTGTCTGTACGCCTGCCTTTGGGTGGCGGATAGTGTGAGGGCTTTGCGTGTCCATAGCCCTGCCCGGAGGTTTCGCAGTCTGATCCATGAATACATATTGTTTCCGCGCAACAGTGGGCATGTGATGGACTGCCTGTGGGCCATCCTTCTTAACGGCCACTTTTTCCCATGTTCTTCCCCATTTTCGGTGTCCTGCCCCCTTCCCCACCCTCTGTGCAAGCCACGCCCACGCTCTGCATAGTGTCTCGTGCAAGACACTCGGCCACTCGCAGGGTCATGCAGGGCTGCCGGGAAATCCACGCAAGTCCAAGGAAAATCCTGCGCATTCGATTCCATGGATCGACGAACGTGATAATGTATGCAGGTTGGTGTGCAAGTTCCCTATTTTCCACGCAAATAATTCCATGAATCGGACCCTAAATGTTTCAAGCATATCCCCACAGCAATTGCAAATAATAGAAAACAACCATAGCAAAATATGAAAGATCACTCCGTTGGTGGTGTTAAAGCACAAAACCCCCTACCTAAACTGAAAACAAAAACTCTCAGCAATACGCTGCATACATGAATATTCAGAAACTATGAGAAAGAAGGCCTACTTTCTTCACATCGTCAAAAATGGTCCACTCTTCTCAGAAATAAAGTAATGGACTGCAAACACACTTTTACTGACCTTGCCTCAGCTTGCTATGACAATGAGCAGGTTTTTAATGGCAGATATATGCAGTTTTTATTGTTGGATGCCATGAATGGTGTTGACCTTTACATGCTTCTGGGTATCATCCTTGAATGGTTAGAGCTCAATGTCAAGGCTAGTGAGGAGGTCCACCAGTGGTGCCATGAAGAGGTGGAAGATGAATGGGTATAATATGGGCCCATGTGGGACTTTGCACGATAAAGGCAGTGTTGGACTCCGTTGGTGCCCATCTGGACAAGCTGTTTTTCATTCCCAAGGTGATTCGGGGCAAATTATTGTTTCATTTTGGTCAATGGTATCATAGGTGGTGAAGAGGTCAATGAGAAGTAGTAGACAGCGGCAACCTTTATGCATTATTAAGAGGGCATCCTCTATGACCTGGGAGGTGCCAGTCCATTCTCAGTTCTGCATCTTAATTAAAATCTGGATTGATAGTTTAGTGACGTTACGGACAAATGTGCTGGACCCCCAATGTATTGCTCGATGGCCAAATCTGCAGCAATATTTGTAAATAGTGCCATGGTCAGTGGACATCCTTTGGGAGAAAAGCATTGTTGTAAAATGTAACTAGGTGAGGTTTGAGTAGCATTCTGTATTTGGTTAAAAGTTATGTTATCTTTTGCATCCTTTCATCTACAGTATTTGGTACTGTAGTTATCAGAATTTCGAGTATGCAAAATATGTAGTTCTTCCAGTTTTCTACTGGGCAATATTAACAAAAACATATGTAGTGTGTAGTGTACATGTAATTATTAATGTACTAATAATTGAAGCAGCTACAAAAAAGCTGTATAAGCACACACAATACTTGCGTTTGGAGACTGCCCATTGTAAATCAGGGGGCACCTTTTTCAACACAATGCAGTAACCCACTAGTGGGCCTGATTCACAGAACGTTTTCCTATGGGATTGCGCCGTTATAAAACGCTTCTGTGAATTAGGCGCAACGTTTCCAAATGGCGAGTTTTCAGAGGTTATCACCTGCAGCATGCAGCAGGAAATGGCCAAGATGATCTTGCCTGCAGAACTAAAACAAGTGCAAGGCACCTCCGCTGCAATACTGAAATGTGATGCTAACTGCATTCTGTATTACATTAAAGTGCACCTAACCCAGGGCATGGAAACTGCATTTCTGAATGGTAACAAAGATGGTGATTTTGATGGGTGACACTAACTGCATTCCTGAGGCACTTTTATTTTACACAGAAAAGGCCGCTGCAACTGCAATACTGCAAGATGAGGCTTTCTGCGGATTAAGGCAAGTGCACCTTATACAGCCTCATCAGGAGTTGGGCAGAGTGGTGAAAATGCAGCAGTAATACTACTATCGCTGCACTTACCGCTCAGCCCAATCCCGAGTATGGCCCTACCTGGACGCGTTCACCTCCAGCTCTGAGCTGGAGGAGTATGTGCCAGCGGTATGGGCATTTTCAGCTCTATCACCGCCGACTGTATTTGCGCCGGCGGTAATAGCACCACCCATTCCTATAGGGTCTAACTGAGTAGCAGTAAATATATTTGCGTTGGGCCGTATACCGACGTAATTACCGCTGAGATACCACAGAACTTGTGAACTGCATGCCTGAAAAGGGACTGTTTATGTCTATAATACAGTCATGGCGTTTTATGTTACCACTATCATATCAACCTCGTTAGTTTCACAAGAAATGTTAATAAATGTTATCTCATTTGTAATTACTTTTTCATGCGCTAATATGAGCGCTTGTATTCCAGACCTCAAATTCGTCGACTGTCACATTTAAAAGGTTAAAGTTGAGTATAGACACTAAAATGAAATCTAATTAACCTATATGGAGGCAATCTGATGGGAGATAATACTGGGCCGCATCCACCAGTGTAATAAAACTTAGTACCAGTTTCAGTGTCAGCAGCCAATCCTATTGGCTCGATGACATGCCTTATCCGATAATAAGGCTGTCAACATAACCTCGTCCTAGTGGGGACACTGGCCAACTTTTCCCCTGTTATGGGTATTGCCCTCCCTGCCAAATTTTTAGTACACTGCACCACACAGCATCACCTGTGTCCGCCAACCTGCCCATGCTACTGAATCTCTTCACCTGACTTTTGTCCAGTTCTGCACCCATGCACCAGCCGGCCATTTTCTTGGCCAGCATGCAGCGCCATGAGCCGTTACCATCTATTTTGCTACCAAAAGGCGAATGGTCAGACATGTCAATAGCCTTGTTTTGTCAATGAGAGGGCTGCCTCCAATCTTGGCTTACAATTGTGAAGTCAAAGTTGAGTATTCTTCATACATCCATGTATGAAAACTCATTTGATACTGGATAACATTGAGGAGTCCATAGCAATCCACACATTTAAAAAGGAACCACTGAGCCTTGTATTTACTGACACCAAAACAAACATATTCTTATCCTTACTTGTATTTAGGACCATATTAAAATCACCACACAGGCATGATGAGGCAGGCCATCCCATTAACTATAATGACAAATGACAAGCTTATTTGTATTGGGAGCATAAATAGAACTGTTAGAAAGGAAAAGCCCATCCCTGTGTAACAATGATCCGAAACCCTTCTGGCAAACTTGTCCCGGGCAGTATACAAAATGATAAAAGATGGAACATGACCAAATGGATATCCCTCTAGAGACTGGAGAGAAATGCAAATCAGCTAAGGTGTAAAATATCATACTTTAAGATGGCCACTATCTACTTGGGCTCAGGTGAATGTTCCTTTAAGCAAACATATATTGAGCATATTGTGGCTGAATTGGCAAGACCCCTGTGCAAGACGCTAATTGATGCCACCTTCATAGCACCCACTGAGGTGTCTTAAGGCATCCTACAAAACCTCCCCATCGAAACAGCAGACTGCACTGCCACCCGAAAACCAACTGATACAATTGACACCCAGGATCACATTGGTGGGAACCCCATGAATGATGCCACTCCACAGCACGCCGCCATGGACACTGGCACCCCATTCCCGTGCCACAAAGCGGATGTTCGGCTGATACTCTACTAACCCGTGTAGTGGACAGGTCAGGGACCTGTGTTTATAGGTATGCATGATGCCATCCCTGCATGGTTGTATGACGTGGAGCAAGACAACAGATGCAAGAGCTTCAAGACAACTAACAGCCTAGTCATTTCAAAAGGCCATTCTGGCATGGCAATTAAGATGAGTCAAAATAATGCCCTTCTGAGTGCATCAAATGTTGCAGTTGTAAAGGCCATGATAATGGAAAGCCAGCACATGAGGGAGGCCACAGAGGCAACACCACATGGCTTACAGATGATGTCTAAAATCCTGGAGATGAAGGAGCAGGTCCTCATCCAATATTGGATGAGTTATGTTGCTTAGACATGACTTTACCACCCTCCCAAACCCAGAGCCATCTAGGCAAGGCAAAAGGGCACGTGAGCAATGAAAATAACCTCATAACTCCACTGATGGGTGGGGGTGGGAGCTGGGACGTGTGTGTTGCGGGATAGGTTGGAGCGCTGTGTTGTGTCATAGTAAAGAGGGCGTGAGGGCTGCAGAGGTGTGCTGTGTGATAGTATAAGAGTGAAAGATGGTTCCAAGAGTGGTTGGGGAAGAAGAGCATGTACATAGATCTGGACGCATCCGTGGAAAATGAAGGGTGTATGCAAGAAGTATGGCTCACAGGCATTTTCATCTAGGCAGCAAAGTCTTAATTGCAGTCACTTGCATGCCAGGAGCAAGTTCATATTTAGCAAGTAGTCTTGTCCAATACATTACCATTGCCTTGTTGGGAATTCTAATGCTATTCTCAGTATTGTCCGTACATGCGCATTGCCATACTATTAGAAACACTAGCAGAAGTAGAATGCAAAAGTGACTGTTATATATAAACAGCCTTGTAGACTTATATTCAATGTGTCATGAGTTTTTGGGGCAGTCGATTTTAAAACAAATTGGGAAACATACACAGCCTTGTGCCCTAACTGAGGTTTGTGTCTGTCTAATAGTGATGTGCCACTGGTACAACAATGCCTTCGGTGGGGATGTGTCATGGCATGTCAAAGCAAGATTTGAATGGGAGTCAGCCTGGTGTTATGTGACTCTCCAATCAGTGGCGTTATTAGGACTTCTGCTACCTAGGCCCAAATAAGTGCATGCACCCCCACACTTTACGCCACCTCTGCCAGACTCTGCACCATCCCCAGATTCCGCCCCTTCAACAAACTTTGCCACGTTGTCCAAACTACACCCCTTCACCCCCATGTTGTCCCCCATTTTGCCTCCATGACATTATAAGGACTTTTTAAAGGTTGCAGGGATTAGAACGTAATTGCTTCCTCTCTATTAATTCAAGACGGTCATCTTCTATGTTATGAAGGTTGAAGGAGTATTTTCAGATCTCTGCTGCCCAATATTTGGAGAAGGCAGTGTGTTCTTCAGTTGAGTGCACTAGAGCTAATTGGTACGGCTAATTGTCTAATTTTGGTTAGGTCCGAAAACAATCTTTTAGAGGAAGCAATAAGAACATAAGCTGTCTGTCAACTGGACACAAGGGAGAGAAGGTTGGAACGAGGCATTTTGTTTTCAATGCTAATGTCTGGTTTCTCGCACAAATGCCTGCTGTCACCTTATGAAAAGCACATAGACTGGTCTGTAATATAAATGCCATATAAATCAATTTCTACATCTGGTCTTGTCAAATGGTATAGATTTCATATGAAATATATGAAAGGGGTACAGGCACATCATATAAAAATGTTAATACCAATAACTCAACCCCCTTCTCATGGTTACAGCTCTGGTGTTAGCAGGAAACAACATGGAAATAGGGAAAGTTACCTGCTGCAGCCGATGTACCTCCAGTCCCTTGGGCTTGAAAGATATTAAACTATGGCAAAATCACAAGTGAGGTTGGTAAACTCTGCCGGGGCATAAACACCTCAGTAGAGTAAAGACAGTTGGAGTAGGTTCTTGGAATCTTTGGCTGTGTATTCTCATGGTGGAGTAATGGATAAGGGCGACACTGAACATTCTCGTGTGGGCAGCAACATCATTCCTCGTAGTTGCACATTGCAGGCACCTTTATAACAAATTAAGTGGTACATACTGTTTACATTGCTGGCTGTACAATTGTTCAAAATACCCAATGCTTCAAGAGTAAAATTGAGCAGTGGATCAGGCATTCCAGCACAATAGTACCTTTGTGAGTGTGGTTTAGACTATGGTCTTGCCACCTTATGTTTAAGGTAATTTAAAAGGTTTGTTAACTCAATTAGAGTTTGTTGGACTGTACAATACATAGGAACATTTTGAGATTTGTGGGTATAGAAATAGATGCCCTTCTGTCATTTCTTGTATTTAAAATATAACTCATGTAAAGATTACTTACAAACAAGACAGTTAATGCATTGTGTGGCATACTTTGCAGTTGGTTCGCCTCGGAGTGCTCGGTGTGCTGCAACATGTCATCAAAGACACATCATAAACACTGCATGGATGCCATTTGCCTGCTTATCATTGAGCGGTTTCTGTAAAGATGGCTGAATGGATATCTTTACGGGAAACATTTACAGCTGTGAAATAGTGTGTACCTCTGACACACAGTTTTTTGTTCTCACCCTTCTATGGCTTTGGGTGTCCTTTCATAGGTTTCTTCAAGCACTTGCACATTCAGATGTACTCTTCGCCATTTTAGCTTCTCGAGGATCTATTTAATGTTTGCACCTTTTGGAGTGCCACAGACCTCTGAAATATGGCACAGGGACGGGACATTAGGGCTTGCTTCTGAACATCATTTTAGTGCCACCTGTGGGAACTATGTGCTTGACTTAAGCATAGGCATGGATTTAAAATTGTAAAATGATGCATCACTGTTAGCCTTTACTTTTCTGAGGGGCGCACCCCTCATTTTTGGAACGGTTTAAAACATGCATGCTGTGTATTTGAATGTAAAAGTGATTGCTTAACACAGTGTATATGTGTATTGATTAGAAAGAACTCCAAAGATAATGTGAAGTGGCACCAATAAAACCAATGAGGTGTCGGCTGTTTTGCATATTAAAGAGCATTTTGGGAAGATACGAATGACCAAAGATCTTTATTTCTGTCATATATGTCTGTGAGAGTAGTATGAATAAATCACTAAATACCTAAAGCACGGTGCATTTGGTACGCATTTCCTTTTTTGCCTCACCCTAAAAAAAAAGCTTTTGTAAATATCAAGCATATATACAAGTTCAGACATCAACAACTTTAGCTGTTAGAGTGGAATCACTGCTAACAGCTGATGATTATTTGCAGTGTTGTGGATCAGCAATACCTAGAGAAACAATATGGGCTTTATGTTTAAAAAATGACTGCAATAAACTGGCAATCTGCTGCCCTAGTTCTGGGCCTAGTTGGCCTTGCTGTAAATACGTCTGTGGATTACGGGTGAGCCAGTCTGGTAACAATGCCAGTACTACCGGCTCTGGCATTCTTACCGCACCAGCTCACTCTGAGCCTGTCACTACAGTGAACTACCAGGCCTGCTGGGATTTCAGGCTCCTACCGGCAGAGAAATCACGGAATCACTGGCATCGTTAAAACGGTGCTGGTGATTCAGTAGGCCCCGTCCTATTGGACTCCATTGAATGGGAACTTCCTGCCATTTCCAGCAGCCATAATATCCTGTTAACACTGGGATATCAGCCACTGGCTGGTAAGGTGAGTTTGCCGGTAGTACAGGTGGGTACTTGCAAACGCATAATGAGGGCCAATGCCTTCAACATCTTGCTGTGGCCCACATGGCACCAGCCAGCACACAGAAGTGATCAAAGCTAGGGAGGTTTGTAAAATTTAGCCCAATTTCCATCAGGCACCGACTCTTGTCCCCCACCCCCGGTGATGGTAACCTGCCAGCAGCCCCGTCTCATGTCCCCCACCCCACCCCCATTGGAAGGAACCTGCCAGCAGTCCCCGACTCATGTCCCCCACCCCACCCCCAATGACGGCAACCTGCCAGCAGCCCCGTCTCATGTCCCCCACCCCACCCACATTGACGGCAACCTGCCAGCAGGCCCCGACTCATGTCCCCCCTCCCAACACGTCATCACAATCCAGACCCATGGCCCTTATGGCCTCCCAAATCCAACCCCACGCCACCCCAGTCCAAACACCAAACCAGGCATTCCATCCACTCCACATTGAGGTCCCCATGTCATGATAGAAATCAAATAACCAGCATGCCCATGAATACATGTCCGTCAGACCCACACAATGGCGACACATGACTGAGAAAACCCACATTGTGACATGCACAAAACCAATGAGAGAAGACCACACAAATAAAATAGAGAATAAAACTGTATTAAATACTAAACTGAATGAATAAAACTTAAGCACACAAGAAGAAAAAAAATAAATCCAAGTCCGGATGTCCAAAATTGAGCAACAAAAATGAAGCTATAATCAATAAAATCCAAAGTAAAATGGGCCAAAAGCGTCAGTCCATGAAACAAAATCCAAAGTTCCAAAAAAAGCAAAGCTTTCCTCCATGGGTCAAAAAATAAAGTAAATCCAGGTCCATAACTATATACAAATGAATATTCAATGGTCCATGAGCCCAACAATCCAAAGGAAACCTAACCAAAAACCTACCTAATAAATAACTATTAACAAAAGGTGGGGCATAGTCCATGTGCGCCAAAGAAAAAGAATAAAGAAAGGAAACCTACACCTACATAACTATTTTCAAAAGCGTCAGGCCAGTCCCACGGCTCACTTATTGATATCCCGGGCCACAGCATCATTGAACTCCATGTCATGTCATGGCCTGTTCCCTGGCCTCGTAGTCTCGCAGGGATGTGGCCATGGCCTCCTCTAACTCCCTGTGAATTGCCTCGAGGCACTCAGCCCGCCTCAAAGCCCGGCGCATGGAGCCCTCCGCCCTGACCATTGTGAGCCGTGTCCCCCCTGCCCGCCGCCGCTCTGCACCTATTCGCTGGCCCAACCGCTGCCACACGGAAGACACTCCCAATCCTGGGTCCTCCTGCCAGTTGGCCGATTCCTGCCCCAATGATGTAGAGGGCCCCGAGGCCACATGCCTCCTACGCCAAGCATGCTTTCTGCTGCCTGCTGCCCCCACCACGACTGCCTCTGGGTAGATGGCAACACCCGGGGCTGTCGTGCAGGTGCCCTGCTTGTCTGTGCCTGCACATCGTCCGTTGCCAGGGGTCCAGTTGCTGGGGTGACCACTTGTGCTGCAGCTCTGACTCCCAACTGTGGCATGGATGGGATCTCCATCAGCCTGGCTGCGTTGGTTGGGGCAGGTCCACAGGTGGGCATGGTTGCATCTGGGCCGGAAGACTGCCCAGAGAACGACTGGCGTATAGTGTGCACAGAGGAGCAGATGGCCGCAAGAGTGTGCGACACATGAAGGAATCCCGCGACCATGAGCCCTCCCTAATGGGCCACGCTGGCACACATCTCTTCATGATGACGTGCGTGCTACCCCCAGGAAGCACGCACGTCATCAAAAATGTCACATGTGCGCAACACAACACCAATCTGGACGGACTCAATCCTGTCACGGGTCCCCACGTCCGCAGGTAGAGGAGTGCCAGATGACGTGGACCTCCCACCTACCTGCGGACAGGCCTGGGACGGGGCATCCCTGCTGGTGCATGGTGATGCAGTCACAGTGTCAGGGACAGTGACATGCACCGGCCCCTCCGCAGCGACCTGTGCTGCCTCCTACCCCTGCCCCTGGACTGCACCACTTGCACCAGTGGTACCACCCCCACCAGGCCCCATGTGCAGCTCTGAAGCGGCCTCCTTCTCCTCTGTACACACCACCAGCCTGGATGGCTCCGCACCGTCTTCCGCCGTCAGCAGCCCCTGTGGGGGCTCACCCGCCCCTTCTGCTGCAGCCATAATGGCGGATGCGCCACCAGTCCCCTCACTCCCAGATGATAGAATTTCCTGGGAGGCTGACTGAGCCTTGCGCTCCCGGCCCGTGGAGGCATCCCTGCCGTTTTCCTCCACCTCACCGTCTCCACCCTCTTCTTCACTCGCCGCTGTGTAAAGGGAGACATTGAACATAAGCATCAGGGTACTGTACAATACTCCCCTAGACACAAAGCAATAGCACATGAGTGGCACTGTCAAAGTCACTTCCATCATGTCCCTCCACAACACATGGGTCAGTGCAGGCAACACACATGCAGAAACAGGCATGGCACATGCAACAAACATTTACATCCATGTCCAAGGCATCATAGAAACATCCAATGGTGGGATGAAACTCACATGCATCATGGGACATGCTGATCACATGCACACACATCACCAGAGGGTCATGCATCTGGCCCTGTATATCCCAGACACAGTGGATACAAGGATGACTAGGCTGTATCAGAGAATAAACACATTGTCACGGACATGTGTCATGCATCCATGGCATTTACCACTTACACACTACTGAGACACACAGACATGTACACCATGCATGTCCATGACAGCAGCACCCATCTCTCTTACCCCAAACATGTCCAAGTACAGACACAGGCATGCATACATGTGTAAATTCTGCATGCTGCTCCACATGATGCATTGTAACACATAAACATCCATGTGGGTCACGCCTGACGGGACTCACATGCAGCACCATCATGTCCCTGCACACACACATCCATACATGACCCATGTCACACATACAGCGCCAAGTAGCTAACTACCACCACACTGCAACATGCACTGTTTTAAACAGGAATGCATGGGCACTTACCGCTCGATTCCAGACGGACCTGCATCATGAGGATCTGGTGGTGAAGCACTGGGCGAATGCACTCCAGGACCCTCATCTGCTTGGTGGTAAGGTGGACTTTCTTGAGGGTCCTGGACTTGTAGTCCTCCCAGCGCTTCTGGACGTGTTTGATGTCACAGGGTGCCACCCCCACCGCGTTGATGGCACCCACTATATCCTTCCAGATCCTCTTCTGTCCTTTCTTGTCAGTGCACGATGGTGTGAAGAGGGCATCATAATGCCCCAGGACTTGCTCCACCAGGATGCCAACTTCCTTATCACTGAAGCTGGTAGCCCTCTGCCTCTGTGCTGGGGGGTTATCACTGGTGCCGGATGGTGTTGGGTCGGACATGGCAACCCCCGAGGCAGGTGTGGATGGGCAACTGGGTCCTGGGGCTGGGCTGTGGAGCAATGGAACACCAGTCAGGGATCTTCTGTTCCAGCAGGGGTGCTCACAGCAACTGGACCCCTGCAGATGGCTGATGTGCAAGCACCAAAAGGCAGGGCACTGTTGGCAGCAGGCAGGCAGGCAGGCAGCAGCAGATGGCTTGTAGGAGGCTTGCCGGGGCTCTGGGGGCAGGAAAAGGGCCTTCTGGGCAGGAGCATGGTCTTCTGTGTGTTGTTGCGTGGCCAGCTTGATGCAGAGTGAATTGGCATGTGAAAAAACAGCACGTCAGCGTGTAATTCGAGGAAAGGTCTTAGCGTGTAAGCGTGCCAATGACGTTACAGCACGGGTGCATCGTGAATCCACACGTGCACAAACAGCACATCAGTGTGTGACTGCGTGTAATTTGAGGAAAGGTGTTAGCGCGTAAGTGGTGTGGCACGCATGGGCGTTTCTGTGGGCAGGGGTTAAAGGTCCGCGTAGGACGCAATTTTCTTGTACGTGCTTTTTGTGGAGAGCGAGCGGGTGATTCTTGTACTTCTTGTCGGTTCACACGCGATTACTTCACAACGGTTGCAGTGTGTACTCCTTGTTTACTGAGACAGCTCAATTCTTCTTTTGGCGGGGGTGTTGCCAACACGCGTCTTCATGTTCTTTTTGCAGGCAGACGGTGAATCGCGCACATATTTTTCCACTGTGGTTGCCCCCGTGTGTCGCGTACCCATTTAGAGGTCATTGTAGCCTGCATTTACCACGCGTATGCTTTTTCTTGTGTTTCTGGGTGCCACAGCGTACTGCGGATCCTTCATTCAATGCACATGGGCTACCGAGGGGTCACGTGCACGTTACATTTTTTTGGGGGGTGCCTGAGCATTGCGTGACCCGTCATACGTATTCCATCTAGTACCCTGCCCCCTTCACCCCAATTGCCCAGGACAATTGTTTTCTGCACCTCCCATTCACACAACAACATCAGTGCCAAGGTTGGAAGGTGACCAAGTGCTAAGAGAGGCAAAGGTGGCGGTGGTGGGCAACGTGGGCAGGGTGGCCCAAGAGGGCAGTGTGTCCAGGACCATTCAGGGACTTCTATGCTCCCCCCTAGTGGGTCAAGAGATGCAGCTGACACCATCCCAGCTCAGGCCCTGGTAACCCGGCCTGGATTGGTCACGTAACTGGCACGGGATGACTCACAGGCTGACTTCCGTGTCACAAAGTCAAAGTCACGTGTGGCGGTGATAGTTGCTGTCACCATACCATGTGGATCTGGGGCAGCAATGTCATCTGCTGCCCCGAGTGGCCATGGTGAGGAGGCTGCAGGGGTAGCTGCAGCTCAATTCCCTCATTGGCCCATTCAGTGTTGGAATGTCTGCCTGTGGCGGTTACGGATGCAGGGTCACACTCCCCAATATTTGCTCCTGTTCCTGGAGCAGCAGATCAAACGAGGAATGCAGTCCTGCAGCCCCAGGCAGTGCCAGCACAGCAAGGTGCACGTCACTTTGGGGCAAACAGGTTTGGTATCTGGCAACGTGGTTGCTGTGCGCCACCGGGCAATACTGTGTGGAAGAACTACATTTATGCTATTGCAGCACAACAGGGGGCATCGTGAGAGATGATGGCTCAGGCCGTAGATAGGGTGGCCACATCCATTCTCCCCAGAAAGGTAGGTAGAGCTCCAGCAGCAGGCAACAGAGTCCACGTGCCACTCACGCCACTCACACAGGGAGGAGATGTTGGCTGCCAACAGGGACCGACGGGCTGAACTGGAGGCTCTGCGCACAGCCATATCTGCAGAGGCACAGGCCCACAGGGATGCCCTGAGGGTAGAAAACACCTCCCTCAGAGCTACTCTGGTTGGACCTGAGGTGTCCCAGAGTACAAGATCAGAACAGCAGCTGGAACAGCTAACACGCACAATCTCAGCTGAGCTCCAGGCAACCCGTGAGGAGATCCGGACATCATGTGAGGCCTTGCAGGCAGAAGTCTGTGCTACCCGTGAGGTGCTGCATGGGGATCTCCAGACCATCATCCTGCAGAACCAAACCTTTCAGACCTGCATGCTTGCTGCCATGGAGGAGCATGCCAGGGCTTTGCATGGTATGCCTCCCATACCACGCACACCTTCTAATGTACCACCAGAGGGTGACTACAGCGACGGCAGTTCTCCCACTATCGGGTAGCCGTGCAGGCCATGAGCCCATGGGTTTTTTTTTCTCAACATCCACGCATGTGGGTGTCGGGGTGCACCCTGTACCTCCTCCCTCCTGAGTGGTCCCCCCCTGGTCGAACCATGGCCATTTTTCATTTTTCTTTTTTCATTTACTTTTTTTATTTTTCATTTTTCTTTTGCATTTTTCTTTTTAGTTTTCATTTGAATTTGACATTTACATTTTCATTTTTTTCATTTGAATTTTTAAGTTTATTTTTTCTTTTTCATTTTATTTTCATTTTTCATTTGAATTTTTCATTTTCATTTTTCATTTTCATTTTCTTTTTCATTTGAATTTTTAAGTTTAATTTTTCATTTTCATTTTATTTTCATTTTTCATTTTCATTTTTTATTTTTTTTTTTATTTTTTTTTTTGTTAAATGTTTTTTTACTATTGTACATTCATAGTACAGTGTGTTGCTTTGTGTGGCACCCGTAGGCATCCACTGTGTGTCCTGTGTTTGTGTTTGAAGATTGGGGTCCAGACACATATGCCACTCCAGCTTCCCCTTTCCATGGGCCAGTCTGTAGTCCAAACTTTGTATATACCCCTAGTGGGGATTGCTGATGATTTCTCCACTGGATGGTTCATTTGTATATTGTATTCCATACTGCCCATTATGCATATTTGCATGTAGCTCCTTCATGTCTTAACTTGCCTGTCTCCATTGCAGATGCAGTTCATGTTGTATGCAGTACCCTGCCACATTTACCTACCAGCAACACACTGGAGATGTAAGGGGTTGATGTTCTGCCTTTGTTAGGTTGTGACACTTGCACTATTGTGATTGGTTACTGTCATATGTTGCCACTGTTGGGTCCAGTATTAATGTGTTGTCTTCCTGGTAAGTATTTGTTAATGTGTGCTGTTTCTTTTTCATAGATCAGAGGGAATTCTCTGTGGCCTGTTTCCATTTATGACGGTGCACTTTGTGACACTTGTGTGATGTGTTGTGCATTCATTTGGTTGCTTTGACATTGCATGCCATGCCATGGTGTCTTGGGCGGCTGAGATGGGGTTTGGGAGGGGTTGGGTGAAATACCACTATTTGGGTGTGCTATTTTGCAAGGGGGTAGTCCTTCATGCAGCATGCATGTGTGCCTTTTACTGACACAGCATTGGGTTTGTTTAAGTAGCTAGGGATGCACACAATGTATCACTTCCAGGAAAACAATCTCAGGGTGGTATGGTTGTGACAGTTGACTGTCCCTTTTGTCATCATCAATTGTCAGCTGGTATGTGCCAGGCCTGTGCGCACTCTGCAGGGGTGGGATTTTAGGTGAAAAAAGTTGCCACAAGCTGGGTACGGGCTGCCTCACCACATGCCCTTTCCCCTCCCATGCGCAGCGGGCGTGCATGTGGTTGGGGATGTGGGGGCACCACCATGTCCACCGGCACGCCCCACCTCGTTGCAATGTTGTGCAGGACACATGCTGCCACTATGATCCTGCACACTACTCGGGGTGCATATAGCAGCTGGCCACCAGACCGGTCAAGGGAGCAGAAACGTGACTTCAGCACTCCAAATGTGCGCTCCACTATGCCCCGGGTTGCAATATGGGCTGTGTTGTATCTCACCTGGGATGGTGTGGTGGGGTTCTCTATTGGCGTCATCATGTAGGTGCTCAGAGGGTAGGCACTGTCCCCTGGGAAGGTGATAATGGTTGTCATTAGTTGGGTTTTTCCATTTTCAGTGTCTGACATGCATGTATGTGCAGAGGCATTTGTACTCACCAATGAGCCATGTGTCGCCATGCCTCCCAGCTTCCAGGTCCCGGTTTAGGGGTGACATTCTAAATATATAACTATCATGATTGGACCCCGGATAATTGGCATATATGCGATTATGTGCGATAACTGAGACAAGGGCACATTAAGCTGCTGGTCCCTCGCTGAACTTAGCCATTCCTTTAGGATATGGAATGATTAGATGCGACAGAAAAGATGGCAAGGGTGGGGGGGTCGCCATTATACATAAGTTAGCTCGCAATATTTGGGAAAGTAGAGACTTTATAATGGAGGGTGTGGATTCACTCTGCATTAAAACTACCTCACATAACGAATGACTTTGTAAAAAATCTTTCAATTTTTTTATTTGCCTCTGTTAAAGCAAACACAACATACTTGCTTTTGGGAGACTTTAATTTATGGTTTAACCATAATGAAGATAAAACTGCCCTTGAAATGCCAAAAGCTCTGCAGGAACTAGGCTTTACACAATGTATTCAAGAGTCCACACACAGCCTGGCCCACACTTTAGACTGGGTATCCAGTCATGAAACCAATATCAATAATATATTGGTCTCACCATGTCCCTGGTCGGCCCATTTCTTCGTGAATTTTGATATTCTTGTAGATTTTCCCATCAAACATAAATGTCAGAATCTTATTACAACACTGCGCCGGAACCTAAAGAACATTAAGATGAACAAAGTGGAATCAATTCTCAACACTATAATTGATCCTATAACTGATACTCCGGAAAACCTAGCAAAAAGGATCTCCTGCAACATAGAAAGTGTTGCAAAAACTGAAACTAAACATAATTTAGGGTATACAGCGGAGCTCCAATCTCTGAAATCACTAACCATTAAATCTTACCATTTGTGGAAGAAGCATAATACACCACTGCTTCTCAATAAATATAAAGCCTCTGTTTCTATTTATAAAAAGGTTATTCTTAAAGCCAAATCTAGTTTCTTTAATGACAGAATATGCACAGCACAACACAAAAGAGCTCTTTCGCATCTTGAAGGAACAAGAAAGAACTAACCACACTATTACAAATACATCTATCACGGATGATGTTACTTGGTCAATGTTATGCAACAAGCCAGGCATAAAAAATTAGATAACATCAAGGAAAATATATTAGAGAAAAGTAACAACTTAAACCGCACTAAGGCTACATCTGCGGATTGGTCCTATCATAGATCACCGACTATTCCAATGTTTAATCTATCCCCTATAACAGATAAGGACCTAGAAACTATTATTAACCAACTAAAGCCCACAAGAAGTAAAACATGACATCCATACTACTATGATAATTAAGACCTGTGCCCCTTCTTTAGTTACCTCTATCTGTCAATTTGTTAATACTTCTATATCTACCGGCACAGTCCCTCACGAACTTAAGAAATCATGGGTTATGCCAATTCCGAAAAAAAACAGGGCTTTCAGTTGATATGCCAAATAATTATCGACCCATTACAAACACAGCGTTTCTACTTAAGATTACTGACCGTGTCGCTTACATTCAAATTGCAGACCACCTAAAGGCCCATCCTCTCCTAAACGACCATCAGTCCGGATTTCGGGTTGGATATGGCACTGAAACTGCGCTTCCTGAACTCAAGTCCAAACTAATGGCCTGTATGGATAACAAGGAAGCATCTTTGCTTATGCTGCTTGATCTTTCCGCGGCCTTCGACCTGGTGGACCACAATATCATTGCCACCAGGTTGTGTGAAGTGGTCAATTTCTCCCCATTGGCCTGCAAATGGGTACTGTCATTTCTCAATAATCGAGATAGTAGAGTCTTTTGTGGCAATGCTGAATCTGAATCTATTGTAACAACGTGTGGGGTTCCAATGTTTTACAATATATTTCAGGCTCCTCTGTTCGCAATGCTCGATTATGAGAATATAATATTTACCAACTACGCGGATGACACTCAATGTGTCATCCTGCTCTCTAGTTCCCACAGTGAAGACGAAATGGCCGTTTACAGAGGTTTTATATTAATTGAAACCTGGATGGTCTATAATAAGCTAGCACTGAACAAATCAAAAACAGAACTGCTTGTCATAGGTTCAACACATGCCATCAATAAACTTGGTCCACACTATGATAACTTCCAATTGGGAGAAGAATCCATTAAACCCCTAAAAAAGTGAAAACCCTTGGAGTGACCTTTGATCAACATATGACCATGAAACAGCATGTCAGTAGTCTTGTATCATCATGTGCATATTACATTAAACTGCTAGCACACTTAAGGCCCCGTATATCACAGGATAATGCAGAGACTATTGCGAGAGCAATAGTATGCTCAAAAATAGACTACTGCTCTAGCCTCCTCTTGGGAATCAATAAGTCCGACTGTAACAGGCTGCAAGTATGTCAAAATGAGGCTATCAGAGCCGTCATAAACTTAAATATAGAGACCATGTTACGACGGCAAGACGTGAGCTCCACTGGTTGCCGGTGGCTTCCAGATTTTTATTTCGAACTCTAACTATCATACACAAGTGTAGATCTGGAAACATGCCTGGATATCTACAACAGCTTTTATCCATAAGAAATAATGTCAGAACATTTAGGTTGAATAATCTGCACTTTTTATCTGAACCAAAGTGCCACACCGTCAGAGTAGCCAACTCAGCCTTTGCTTTTAATGGACCAAGGGCTTGGATGAAATGAAAGTTGAGTTCCATTGACTCCCTAGAATTATTTAAGAAAAGATTAAAGACCCATCTTTTCAACTAAATGACCCTGAGACGCTTCTAAAATATCTTCTGCTGTGGCGTTGTCTCATGGATACTCCTTTTTTGTTATCTGTTATTTTTTTCATGTAGTGCCCTCATGCCTTTGGGTCTATGGCCGCGCTCTATAAATGTATTAAAAGTAAAGTAAAGTGAACAGAGATAATGATTCCCTTGGCATCACATACAACCTGCACTCTGATGGAATGCCAGTGCTTGTGGTTTCGATAGATGTGCTCAATGGCTCTAGCACTTTGGGGAAGTGTGCCACCCCGTAAAAGTCCTGGACCACGGCCTGCCTTTCTGCGGGTGTTCTGGGCCTGCATATGTGCCCGCAAACTGAGGGGCGTTCAGTCATGATTGCCAACACCTGGTGTAGGCAGCGTGACTGCGTGGCCTGTGAGACACCCCCAACTATGGCACTTGTCTGCTGAAATGACCCAGTAGCCAAGAAATGCAGTACATTGAGCCCCTTTTCCAAGGGGCTCAGTGCTTGGGAGCACAGGGTGGGTGATGTGAGGTCATCCTCCCACTCAGCAACCAATTCTAGGATGATATGTGGTGGAAACCTGTACCTGACATACACCTGGTCATCAGGCATCCCAAAAAGGCTGGTCCTGGGTAAAAGAAATGCGGGGCCTGGCTATCCTCCTCCTCCACTGCTGCGAGGAACGGTATATTCATCGTAGCGTATGAGCTTGTTTGTTGTTTGCCCGCACTTTTATGCTGCGCGGGGTCGCTTACGCCTGCTTACGCCTGGCGTACATGTTTCCAGATTAGCGCGTCTTTAGTGGCGCGCAGGTTTCCCTTGTTCGATTCCATGAATACGTGTTGTTAGCGTGCATGTGGGTGTTGCGAGGATTTAGCAGCGGTACTTCCCCCGTAACGCCCACATTCTCACGTGTTGTTCCCCATTCCGCGTGTACCGCCCCCTTTGTAGGTGTGTGCACTGCCCTGTGTGCGCCTTCACTGGCCATCTCACAAACAGCCTTCGGGATGTCGCAATGACGTGTGCGCCACACGTGGATTCAACGCACATCTCAGGTAAGCCACGTGCAGCGCATTCCATGAATCGACAAGTGGCTGCGTGCGTGGCTTTGGCACGCGTGCCATGCGATTTTCACACTTGCGCTCCCCTTTTCAGCGCACATTAAATCCATGAATTACCCTGTCTATGTACAAATAAAAGAAGTGTCTCCCCTAAACATGAAAAATGAGCCATCCATCCCAGCCATTAAGAAAATAGTCCACTAATTCCTGTAAAGTGATCCATCCACCATGCTCATCTCAACCGGATGTCCAACATCCACTTCTTCATATTACCCATCACTGTCAAATGGCAAGTCCTTAAGTCCACAGTCTCCTGATGCAGAGACTGTGCAACGTACAGCACACAAATACAATGGTGCCCACTTTAGAGTACATTAGTTCTATAGCTGCTCAGTGGAGGCGGCGGAATCCTGCCTTAAGAAGGTGGAAGGCTCTCTCAATGGTGCACTTGGAACTCATGTCTGCATCATTACAATGTCTCTTCTCTAGGCTATTGGGGTTCTGATAGTGTCCGTAGCAATGGCAGGAGGGGTAGCTCATGTCAGCTGTCATCAAAAGGGAAAGTCAGTGATATTGTTTGGGTTCTCCCCTTTTTGTGGAATATGCAGGAAGCATGCGTTCCCATGCAGAGTGTAGGATCATGTGTTGCGCACTTTCACTCTGCATACTAACCCCCATCATTTTCCCTCTATTGCCTCTGCAATACAATCCACCCTAATGTCCTTGGTATTTTTGCTGCTTACAACACCTCTAAGTTCTCAATTTTTCCCACTACATCCTATACCCACCTAATTTCCCTGTTTCTCCTGCATCCAAACCCCCTTCATTTTCTCGGTATGCCCACTCCAAATACCCCCACACCAGTTTCCTCAGTAGTCCATCTGCATAAGCTCCCTTAATCATCTGTTTGTACATGTTCAAGTAGAATAACATACATTGATAACAAACCTAAGAGGCACATCCGTTCTCCTCTGTAGGTGACAATGTAGGCTGGGAGGGTGTTGCTGCTCAATACCATGGGATTGTGAGTTGACCCTGGAAACAGGGTGCAGCAGTGAGTGGTGGTCAGGTCATCTGTGGCATCTTATGATTCCTGTATAACTGCACCTGGGTATGTGGCTCCACCAATGGGTCATGCATAAGTTCCAGGGCATCAATGATATTGGAGAATAGGGCAATAGCACAACATCTGGCTTGAATGGCATCACAGATTTATATGGTGGCAGGGAGTGCAATGTGCACTGTAGCATGTCTATGGAGCACACATGATACCAGTGTGAGCACACGTGAACATTTTGGCTGTGGCATGCCATGCAACATGTCAACTGAGTCCATGCAACATGACAACTGAGTCCTGGAAGGGGCCAGTAGCTAGGACATGTAGGACAGATATCGAATTCAGAGGTAGAGGTTATGGCTTTGAGTATGTCAATTATTATTTCATTCTCACCTTTATGAACTGTGGTGCTTGCAAGATGGTGTTCATATTCAGATGATAGGGGGTTGCTATTTGTCTCTTTGTAAGTCCCATTGGCTGTAATGCCCTCTCCTGGTATATGGCATGGAGCCTCCTTCCTCCAAATATGATAAACTTCTCTCTGATTTGGAGTGACAGTGCTCGGCCTTGCTGCATAGTAGGGGTTGTGAGTCATGGTTTTGGTTGAGATTTTTCTACCATCTGGTGGCTAATCGGTGGCACCTGTGTGTGATGCATGTGCACCAGGCATTTCCTCATGTACTATATACCTAATTTCTATGTGTCTACTGCAATGTTTGCCTCTGAATTCTGTGGAGTGGTAAAATATGCTTCATTTGGAAATATTACCTGTTTACCTTTAATGCCACAGTCTCAATGGGATTCTTAGAGTCACAACTTGGATTTAGATCACTTTCTCAGTTTTATTTAAAACTAAATCGAACATGTTCTTCTAGATAACTTAAGCCAAACCATTCCCTGCAGGTAAACTTCACACCCTCTCTTTCTCAATGCATTCGTCATACTATTTAGTTCCAAAATTGTTTGGATGACTGCAGGCTTTTGTCCTGTGCAATAACATTCTAGTGAGACCGTGCATGTGTATTGGACCTAGCCCAGGAATCCTGAAGCAGTTCCTCAAGTAATTCAAATGTCAGTGAATCAGCAATTGAGGATTTTTTGCCGCTTGATGTTTTTCGTGGGGCCCAATGGCAATATTAGATGTCCTTAGATATCTGACAAAGTATACTTGGATTTAAATTGTTTAAAATTGATAGCAAGGCCTTCGGTATCCTATGATACCTGACAAATCTGGATATTTTTGCATTTGGTTTTCATCCCTACTGGTTTGTTATAGAGTTCTAGTTAATAGATTTAATAGTTAACTGTACAATATCTGAAGACTGTAATCATGTTGCTTCTTATATATCCTCGATTTTCAACTCATGGCAGGTACAACGTTTTCAAGTTCAGAAATCTTTCCCTGAATTTCAAAATGTATAGTTTTTACATCAATGCATCAGTCCTCTGTAACTCAAAGGTACAAGTGTGCCTTGCACAAGAGCCAGAATAGAGAGTATTCAGTACTTGAAGTCATTTCCTGGCCCACTAGCAGTGCCCAGAGTGTCGTCCTTAGGCTTGGCCGAATCTGAATGCTAGAAGGTCTAATAGCTTTGCTATGTTGTGTGTTGCACTCCCTCTGGGTTGTACATCAATTTTCACACCTTGTGAATGTTCCACAAGATTGCAAACCTGATAGGTAATGCTGAGGTGGTGAGTTTAGCCAAGGAATACGCTGATGAAGATGGTGGAGCTGGTACAATAGGCCTCTTTCCGTTTTAATTTGGTGGTATTTCTGAAAAATTACCACCAAAATCGGTTACCATTACCACCACTTGGTTCTGTGGATTTACCACGGATTACAAGCGGTGGTACCCATTTTTGGATTCCATAGGTCTCTGTGGGGTTTTCAGCAGAATTAATGTGAGCGCTAATTCTGCTGTGGTAATGCCACCAATTTTCGATTTACAATGGTGGTTTGACCTCCAGCATGATTCTGAAGGTAAATCCTCCATTTCAACGCCAATCTCTGGATTTGAAGGAGTGGTAAAAACAGCTGTAATTCCATTACCGCCTGTTGCGTAGTGAATACGCGGTACTGCGCATGCGCGGCCCACAACGAGGCTCGCGCATGCGCGCATTGAATAAAGACGGTTCCGGGCGGCAGTTCGCGCCGGAGACCAGAGCAGCAACACGTCTCTGGCGTGTCTCTCTGTGTGAGTGCTGGATGCGTGTGTGTGTGTCAGCGTGTGGGGCCTGACATCGCCCCACAAAATCACACTGGCGACGAGGATGGCGCGGGAGCAGTCCTCCGCTCCGGTAGCGTCCAGGGAGGTGAACGCTGCTCTGTGTCGGCACGGGCCCACACGTGTGGCCGGTGGCCATCTTGGATTGTGCGCAGAACGCAGTGGTTGCGGCCCGTGAGGGTGCTCATGTGCCATCTGTGATTTGCACCTAAAAACATCAATTTTTGGACCCTCCACAGCCGGTGCAGCTGCAAGGTTGTGGCATTCTGTCAAAAGGAAAGAAGAGTGGCACTGGAGAAGATATTGCGCCAAGGGTGATCTGGGGCCCTATCTTCAAAGCAGTTCAACGCATTCCTGTGAGTACCACGCAGAGAAATGGGGGAGTAAGAAGAACAGGAGGGCACTCCTGCCCCCATCCCTCGCAGGGTGAACAGCACACTAGCCCCCATGCCCGAATTTGATACCACGGGCCCACCTTCCAAGTTGGGGCCTAAATGGCTCCTGTGGGTGAAGAGGTTGGAGATGTTCTTCACGGCCTCCGGGATCACGGAGGACGAAGAAAGAATTGCAATCATGGTGTACTCGGCCGGGGCGAAGGTTCACAAGATATATGACTCTCTGAACATTCCGGTTGCGACATATGCTGCAGTGAAGCAGGCGCTCCGAGATCACTTTCTGCCAATGGCGAATGTAGACTTTGATAGGTTTGTCATGAGTGCGGAAAGACAACGAGAGGAAGAGTCATTGGATCAATTATGTGCACGACTCAGAGTTCCGGCAAGCTCCTGTAGATGGGGAAATGAAGAGGAGATGGTTCGGAACCAGTTGTTGCAGGGCTGCAGCTCCGGTAAACTGAGGAGGCAGGTATTGAGGGAACCTGGTTTGACCCAACAACAGATCCTGGACACAGGGAGGGCCTATGAGCTGACTGACGCAAGGGGTGCGAAAATGGATGCAGTCACGCATGGGAGAAATTAAGGTGAGGCTTTTGCAATTGGCCGCACTAACCCAGGAAAGTCAAGGTGGACATCAAGAGGGGGTGATAGCCCCGGGGGTCATAGCAACGCTCCCTCGTGCCAATATTGTGGGTACGACCTGCCACACATGCGTGACTGTCCAGCCAAATCGAGAACCTGTGGCCGGTGTAACACACCAGGACATTATGATAGGGTGTGCAGAGCATCAGCACCAGTCCCCGTATCGAGAGGGCCCGAAAGGGTTTCCAGAGGCAGCACTCGGAGAGTGAGGGGTGTATCATCCATTGAACAAGGTATACAGGTCCTAAACATCGCCGAGGAGGAGGAGGAGGAAGATGAAATCTTCTTCATCTCGAGCATAGCTGAAGGCCCCGGCAGGAGACGACAACCCAAGTGCACAGTTAACATTGGGGAAACACCCACACCGGTCTTGATAGATACTGGAGCGGCCGTCTGTGTGCTGGCGACAGAACACTACAACGCACTCCCTGGTCCACCAAGCCTAGCCGAGTCCACAGCACGTATATACACTTTCTGAGGACACACACCGCTCCCCATCCAAGGAGTATTCGTGGCCCCAGTCACTCACGGACAAAATCGAATAAGGGCAAGGTTCTTTGTCACAGATGTGAGCCCGCATTCCCTTCTGAGTTGTGCTGCGGCTGAGGCATTGGACATTGTACACTTCTCATTTGCGGTCTACCACACTGACTTGGAAAATTTGTTGAGTCGTTTTGAAACAATATTCCGAGGGATAGGGAAACTAAAGGCTGACCCAATACGCCTCCACATCGATGGGTCTGTGAGACCAACAGCTCTCAAACACTGCTGCGTCCCTTTCCCTCTGAGGACACAGGTGGAACGCGAGCTGCAATCCCTGATAGACAAGGACATCATTGAGAAGGTAGAGGGCTCCACCCCGTGGGTCTCCCCAATCGTGGTAGCCCCAAAGCCCAAACAGCCGGGTGCGGTACACATCTGCGTGGACATGAGGCTTCCCAACCTAGCGATCAAAAGGGAGCGCCACATAACACCCACCCTGGACGACATCATTGGGGAGCTTCAAGGGGCGAAAGTGTTCTCAAAACTGGATTTGAGATCCGGGTACCATCAGTTAGAGCTCCACCCCGAGTCAAGATACATTACGACGTTTACGACTCACGAGGGGTTATACCAATATAAAAGACTCAGTTTTGGTATCTCTTCAGCGGCAGAGGTCTTCCAGAATACCATCAGGGGAGCCCTGTCTGGACTCAAGGGAGTGATAAATATGTCGGATGACATTCTGGCCTTTGCCCGTTCCGAGGCTGAACACCTAAAGCGCCTGGAAAGCACACTGGTGAGGCTGCGCGACCTAGGGTTGACACTGCACAAAGAGAAGTGTGAGTTCCTGAGAGACAGGCTGGAATTTTTCGGGTTCATCTTCCACGCGGGGGGCATATCACCTGATCCCGAAAAAGTGAAAGACATCCGGGAAGCGACCCCGCCAACCTCACCATCTGAAATCAGAAGCTTCCTGGGTATGGTGACGTATTGTGGTCGCTTCATCCGCGATCTAGCCTCCCTGTCGGAACCCCTGAGAGCGCTAACCAGAAACGAAATCGCCTGGAACTGGGGGGAGAAAGAACAGAGGGCTTTCGACAACATCAAAAATGCCCTATCGGAACAAGAAACAATGGCATACTTCAATCCGGATCGGGAGTCTGAAATTGTAGTCAATGCCAGCCCCGTAGGACTGGGGGCTGTCCTCATGCAGGCCGACAATCAAGAAACCATGAGGCCCATCGCATATGCCAGCAAAGTGCTAACAAAGACGGAGAGACGGTACTCTCAGATTGAACGGGAAGCTCTGGCCATCCTATGGGGGTGCAGGCATTTCCGGATATATATTTTGGGAAAACCGGTCGTTGTGGTAACCGACCACAAGCCTCTCATCCCGATCTTGTCCGGAACATCTTCCAAACCACCGCCTAGAATAGAGAGATGGATGCTGTCGTTAATGGAGTACAGGGTCAAACTGCTGTATCGACCAGGCCCTGACAACCCGGCAGACTACCTGTCCCGCCATCCAGGTGCAGGGAGGCCAAAAGACACAGTGGAAGTGGCAGAGGGTGTTGAAGCAATACATCTCGCGGTCGAATCGGCGCTGCCCGTTGCCCTATCCCGCCAGGAGATCGCTGAAGACTCCAACATGGACGAGACGTTCACAAGGATCAAGCTTGCAATGGCAAATGGAGAATGGCGAGAGGTCCTCCAGGACAACTCCCGAAGGAACGCAGGGGCTCAGAAAGACCTGCAGGCCCTCTGGAAAGTGCGCCATGAGCTCTCGGTAGCCGAGGATGGCCTCCTGCTAAGGGGTCACCAGATTGTCATCCAGAGAACACTGGTTGACAAGGTTCTGCAGCTCGCACACAATGGGCACCAAGGGATGGCCAAGATGAAAGCAAGACTGAGACTCAAGGTCTGGTTCCCCGACCTGGAAAGTAGAGTGGAGGAGTTTGTGAGAAGGTGCATCCCCTGCCAAGCAGCACACCCGGTGGAGAGGGCCCCGCCAATCCAAACTATGGAGAGAAGTGACTAGCCATGGGGGACGGTCCATGCCGATTTTGGATCCACCGGCCGAGGGCTCTACTTTCTAGTGGTGACAGACCAGTGGTCCCGCTATCCGGAGGTTGAACTGGTGGAGTCGACGGCGAGTGACCACACCATCATGGCGCTGGAGAAAATGTTCACCACGCATGGATTTCCGGTGGAGATATGCTCAGACAATGGGGCACCATTTCGGGGGCAACGTTTTGCTCAATATTGTGAGGAGAGGGGAATACGCCATAGGAAAGTCACACCTCTCTGGCCGAGGGCAAATGGGAAGGTAGAGCGCTTCATGCGAACGCTCAACAAAGTGTTCCGCATATGAGCAGATGGGGGCGCAGACCTCCGATGCAACTTAGTTGACTTCATTCGAGAGTATCGCTCGACCCCACATCAATCAACCGGGGTCGCCCCAGCAGAAGCACTCTTTAAGCGTGTACCAAGAGTGCTCCTGCCCGAAATGGAAGGCCGCCAGCCGGGGGAGATTGAAAATGATCACGTGCGAACGGAGAGAGGGGCGCGGAACGAAAATGAGACGATCAGGAGGAAGCTCTCAGAGAGGCCGATTGCGGTGGGGGATACCGTGTTGGTGCGAAACAGGAGAGCAGAACCTAACAGAACAGAACCTAACCTACGAAACCCAGCCCCTGGGGGTGACGCATGTAAAGGGCTCGATGGTCACAGCTGCCAGCGCACGTGGAACTGTCACCAGGAACGTCTCGATTTTCAAGCGCGTGGGATCTGCCGAAACGGATGAAGTCGACCCTCCGGCACCTGAGCCAAGCGATGGGCCGTCACCGAGACACGATGGACTGGCCGAGACTCAAGGGACACAAGAGATGCCTCAGGCCGAGGCACGCAGGTATCCGAGCCGGGCGGGGCGCAAGCCGCCGCAGAGGTTCCAAGTCTTTATTATGGACCCTGCTTCATAATCCAGGTCGTGCTGGAACGTTTATGTTTGAAGAATACGTTGTTAAATTACACTGTTAATTAATGTTCATTGTTTGGGGAAAAAGGAGGGATGTTGCGTAGTGAATACGCAGTACTGCGCATGCGCGGCCCACAACGAAGCTCGCGCATGCGCGCATTGAATAAAGACGGTCACGGCTGGCAGTTCGCGCTGGAGACAAGAGCAGCAACACGTCTCAGGCGGGTCTCTCTGTGTGAGTGATGGATGCGTGTGTGTGTGTCAGCGTGTGGGGCCTGACATCGCCCCACAATATCACATCGCCAATACAAGTGGTGGTAACAGAATTACCACTGCTTATCTACCGCTACGCTAAACTCAGAATAAGGCCCAATACCTTTTATTTGTGGTGTAGATACATTTGTCTTGGTCTTCAGACACACCACCACCCTATTGCTGATTATTGTTCCTAGAGAGGGTCTTCTACATTAGACTTATCTCTGAGCTCGCCTTTTTACAGTGGCGTCACTAGAGTAGGGCCAGGGGTGGCACTGACCTCCCTTGCAAAATGTTGTGCCCACTTTTGTGCCCCCAAACCCCTCTCCAGTGACAGGTGATGAAATGGCCTGGGAGTGTTGAGAAGTATGCTTAAAGCCCGCTTGTTGACTTTGCAGAAAAGCCCATTACATCTTTCAGCTGAATAGAGCCCCTTGACTGGCCTGCACGCAGCCCTGCCCTTTATCGTGGCCTTAATGGCCTTCAATTACTCCTCTGTCTTATGTCTTATCTGATGGGTCCTGGATTCCACCTGGGAGACTCCTAACATATGGATTACCTAGTTACTTTTTCAAAGTTAGTAATTATGTCTACTACTTTAACATTGAAAAATGTGATTGCTTTATAGGTATAGTTAAATGTTCTTAAAAAGTTGCACAACAAGCTGGAAGTTTGTGACAAATATAATCTTTTTCCTAGTGAATTAACTACAAAACTTTTTTTATTGATTCTTAAAGTACGAAAAGTACATTTGTGTAAAAGGAAGGCTTTTTTCAGGCTTGCATCACTTAGCATGCTGTCTCTTCTATTTTTCCTTTAAAGATGTGGAAAATAAAAAAACAACAATATTCGTTTGGGTTAGCATTTTTCACTAAGGATTTAAATATTGTAAGGTTACTTTAATTTGACATGGTTTACCACTCTCAAGTTTCCAGTGGGCAGGCATGAGAACGCCATCCAGTCCTGTTTTTCACCCTCTGGATTAAGGGACTTTTATTTTTTTCTAATCCATTCAAAATTTAGGAAATCTACACATCTCACAATTACAAGCATAAACAGGACTGCATCACCTTCTCGCGCATGCCATGGGAAACTGGAGCATTCTGCTGTATCAGACAGTATTGTTATAGGCTTTGAAACCCAAACTTGACACATTTGTAGCAAGTTAAGCTTGGAAGTTATGTGTTCAAATGTCTAAACTGTAAATTGGGCTAAAATCCCAGTTTGACTGTTTAACCAAAGTGTGTGATCCTGGGCAAATAATGTAATCTCTTCATGTGTAGTGGGCTGTCCTGAGAAGAGCCAACAATTATTTCCTCCTCTATTGCTGCCAGTCACCAAAATGACAAGAGCCGTCCATAGTATGGCCCTACAGGACAATGAGTAAAATGTTTTTCTATGCCGTGTTAAGGTAGGTTATTGAGTTTTGTATGGCACACAGTCTAACATTTTCACGGTTTCTTGGGTTTTCAGGATCTTCAAGAGGCGGGATAGGAGACAAATGCAGAAGCAGGGCAAGTCTGCTTTCTTGCAGTGTTGATGTATGCATGATCTGAAAAGGTAGTGTTCTCTGTGGTGTGCAAGTTTAAAACATTTTGTGAGTTGTCTGCAGCAGTGGTAAAAGTGCGCTATAGGTTGGTAGAGTGAATTGTTTATGTCATCATGGTGTGTGTCGTGGTGTTGAAGGAGTGTGGTTAGCTGTATTGGTGTATCTGTGGTAGGTTAGTGTTTTATTTAGTTAATGTCTATGGGTGGTATGCATTTCATTGTGTAATCCGTATTTATTCAGTAGGAGTTCTTAGTGAAGATGTGTTGTTTTTTAGGAGGGTGCAGGTAGTTACTGTTACCATATATTGCTGAACAGATCACCTGACAAGAACTGGGAACAACCTTTTTCACTTTGGAAAAATCCCAGTTAGTCACTTTATTTGGTTATACCAATGGAGAACATTATTATGAGGCTTAAGCTCTGGTGTGGGGGAAAGGATGACAGGTATGGGGCTTGCTGTTCTGGCCTCTGGCTGGCTGCTGAGGAGGCAGTATTCCAGGTATGGGGCATGGTTTCTGGCTGTGGGGCAGCAGGATGGCAGATATGGGGCCTGGGCTATGTTGGTGTGGAGGCAAAATGCCATTTATGGCATGGACTATGGTGGTGGGGAGGCATGGTGCCAGGTATGCAGCTTGCGTTCTGGCCTCTGGCTGTTGAGGAGTAAGGATGCCAGGTATGGGGCTAGGGCTCTGGTGTTGGGGGAAGGATGCGGGGAATGGGACTTGGGCTTTGTATGGTGGTGGTAGCTGGATGCAAGAAAAAGGATCTGGTCTCTGGCAGTAGGGATGCAGGATGCCAGGTCTGGTGCTTGGGTTCTGGTGTTAGCGAGGCAGAATGCTAGGTATGGGACCTCGGTTCTGGGTTATGGGGGAAGTGTGCCAGGTGTGGTGCCTGCGACAGTTTGGGAAAGTATACTAATATACTTTTATATGTTGTACCCCTACTTTTGCCTCTGGCCCCTTCTACGCGGTCCCTCCCCAAATTTGATTCCTGGAGAAGCCACTGCTTTTTCCCTAGCTGCTGAGGAATTGATTCCTCCCATTGGCACCTTTGGCCTATAGAACCTTGTACACCAGCATTGCACGATGTTAAGACAGACAGAGAAGGGACTAAATGAGGATCATTGTTAGGCTTTGGTGATCATATTTTCTCAGCCTCCACTTCCTTGTACAAATGAGTTACTACCATAATCATAATGATTCCAATGATTGAGACTGTGCTGCATTAGAGGGCATAGTGGCTGCATCGCTTGTCCATTTAATAGGATTGTTGTCTAGAGAAAACACCTGACTAGCTCTAAGAACCCTTAAGCGCTAACAAGCAGGCATCTTTGCCATAACAGAGACACTCCTTGAAGAGAAGAATTGCCTCCCAAAGTGGAATGCCCTTATCCTCCTAGACAGCCCTAGTCAGACCAGAAGACAGACTAAGTTGTGCATCCTGTTGTGTCTAGTCAATGACGTCCTGAAATGTCATTTTTTTATCCCCCACACAATCTATATTTGAGATTTAGGTTAGACCATTTGAAACTGGCCTATCGCACATGTAAATGCACATAGCTGGCAGCGACCTGTGCCCAGTGTGCGGTAAAGCCAGTAAATCCTTAGGGAACTTCCTGTTCTTGGGTGAAGGTTATTGTGTAGCCAGGAACAAGTACCTCAAAAAATCTGCAAACGTATATGACATACGTCAAACAAGCGAAGCACTACTGTCATTCAGATATTGTAAAGACATAAACATAGTATTTTATCTGGACAAGTACATCCACCTGGCCTGGTGTGTAAGAGTAAAAATAATCAAAGGTGGGGGAATTAGATTTTAATCCACTTGGTACAATCAATATGCACATTACAATTATATAGGCCACACTGATTATTATGGTTAAGAAATTGTGCACCGCACGTCTATCTCTTATTGCTGTTGTAAATGCTCTCCTTCTTGATGCTGTCATTCTATCTTTAATAGGATGTTTAGGATTTCCAATCCTTTTCTTCTTTCAGCTATGAATTTGTTAAAGTAATTGGAACTGTTCTCAACAAAAAGGACTGTCTCTCTTTGCCATATGTAGAGCAATGGTATCATTGGTTTTATAATGGTTGTGCGCTCATTTTTTTATATTTTGCTGGTAGTGTAATCTGATGTTTTATTACTGTGTGTTGAAAGTATTATTGGCAATTGACATAAATGTTGAATAAAGGCCAGATGATGATGATGATGATGACAATGCAAGATTGTCCTTTTGGCTCAGTTGCAGATGGTCCACCTGTGTTTTTCATAGTAAGGCGAAAACTCAAAGATATTTGTTTATTTGTTTGTTTGTTTGTTTGTTTGTTTGTTTGTTTATTTGTTTATTTGGTATTGCACGCCAAACCCTTGGGTAGCCGGGCGCAGTAGTATAAGAAGTCTTATGCACTTGTTGTACTTACCTGTATGCACCTGTTATGCACTGTAACCAAGCTATAAGTACATATAATACAAAGCGTAATCTTGGAAGGCCAAGGAGACAGACATAAATAATAGTATATACATACTCGCCTATAGTACAGTATGACTCAGCAGGTACAAGGGTCAGGTGAGAGCTGGTAGCAGTAGGAGTAGGGTGAATCAGGTTAAGTGTTGTTAGTGCGCAACTATTTAAGTACCTTGTGTCTAAATTTAGGGTAAGGTTGTTCTAGTCTGATGTCAAGCAGTAGCTTATTCCAGTATTGCGCAGCTTTAACAAGGAAGCTGGTTCCTCCCGCAGTTGATAGTTTAAACCTGGGTATCTCCAACGTGAATGTATTTGCAGATCTCGTAGGGTGGGTAGTTGTTTCCCTAGTGATTTTGTTCCACTAAGTAGGAGGGTGCTAGGGTGTTCAAGCATTTGGAAGTAAGAGAAGATGTTTTGAGGAGGATTCTATCCGTTATTTTCAGCCAGTTGACCTCTTTTCTGAATTTGGTAATGTGCTCTCTATAGGGGACGTCCAACACTGCTCTTAGTGCGTTATTCTGCAATCTTTGAATTTTATCTGTGATATATTTGTTAGCTCCTGAGTACAGGGCATTGCAGTAATCTAATCTCGACATAATAAGAGCATTGGCACTAGAGAGGTACGGTCTAGATGCTCGGATTAGTTTGTAGGTATAGGTTGTAGAAGAGGCAAGGGAGTTGACTTGCTTTTTGAGAGTAAGAGAGGAGTCCAAATAGAATCCTAAAGTTTTAACCACAGACATCACCTCAATAGGGTTGTTATCAATGTTGAAGGATGTGGCTTAGTTTTTCGATGTTAGCTTCAGAACCTAGGATTAGTATCTCTGTTTTATCGTCATTCAGGAGAGGCCATGTTATGCCATCCATGCCTGAATGATGGTGTAGATCTTGTTCACCAAGGCTAAGTCAGCCACAAAGTTGCCCGAAAGGGGTATGAGGTTCTGGGTGTCATCTGCATAGTTAGTGTAGGTGATACCCAGTCTGTCCAACTTGTCAAACAGAGGCTTGGTTAAGATGTTTTATATGGTGGGGGAGACACAAGAGCCCTGTGGGACACCGCTGGTTATTTTGGTAGGGTCGGCGGATGCTAAGGTAGAAAAGACCTTCATAGTACGGTTGGCTAAAAAGGATTGGACCCAGGCTATAGCCTCTCCAGTGAAGTTGGCGGCAGATCTAAGGTGGTTGCATAGAACTGTGTGGTCCACCAAGTCGAAGGCTGCCGACAAATCCAGTGGAAGTAGTAGGGCTGTTCTTCCATTGTCCTTTAGTTCTTCAATTTGTGTCTTAAGGTCTAGCAGGGCTGTTTCCATGCCATGAAGGGGACGGAAGCCAGATTGCCATGAGCCTAGTAGGTGGTTAACTTCCAGGTAGTCCTGGATTTGTATATAGGCCGCTCTAACCAGGATTTTAAGTAAGAATGGCACAGTGGTGATAGGTCTATAGTATAGTTGTGGGGATGGTGGGGTCCAGGTTTTTTTTTTGAGTAAAGGGAGGTCCCATGATTCTTTGAGATTGGCGGGTACCGTGTTTGATTTAAAGGAAGAATTTATGAGCTTAGAGATAAAAGGGGCTAGGTCTCTAGCTGTGACCTTTATTATTTGCGCTGGGCAGGTATCGCCCTTGCAGTTTGAAGGTTTGAGGGAGAGTATTATTTTTTTTGTGTCAATTATGGAGATGGTCTTGAAACTAAAGGGTGTAGTTATCCTGGTCTCCGGGAGTTGAGTGGATTGTAGATCGGGTGGTGGCAGTGAGGCCTTTTTATTGGCAATTTTGCATTGGAGGGAAGAGATTTTGTTCGATAGAGCATTTTGTATGTTAGTACACCATACCTTGTCCTTGGGGGCATTGTTTACCGGTCGGATAGGGGATTCCAATTCACAGAGGATGGCGAAGAGTTCTTTGCTATTGGAGTTAGCTTTCGCAATTCTATCATTGAAAGTATTCTTTTTAGTTTTGGTTATTTCTTTTTTGTACAGTTTGGCCAGTCCATTTAGATTATTTTTATTGTTTTCAGTAGGGGAGTGACGCCAAATGGATTGGAGCTTTCTTTTTTGTAGTCTTGGAGCTTTGAGTTGGGGAGTAAACCAGGCATTCAAGTGTGCTTCCTGTCTGGCTTTGCGCTGTTTGACAGGGGCGATCATGTCCAGTGCCTTGGTCATAGCATTATTGAAAGTATTTACTAGTATGTCCGGGTTGGTGTTGCTTTCCAGTCCAGAAATGGCTGGAAGGAGGAGCGGTATACGTTTTTCAGCAGTAATATCCTTCTTGCTACTGGTAGGGAGAGGGGGTACCATGTTGTTAGTCTTAGGGCTGAGAAGATCTAGTTTGGCTGAGAAGGTTATTAGGTGATGATCTGTCCATGGTTGCGGGACAATATCGGTAATATCAATATTGCAGTTTAGTTTGGATACCCAGTCAAGGGTCCTTCCTTTAATGTGAGTGGGAGAGAGGACTTTTTGGGTGAGACCATGATCCTTTAGCAGGGTTGCTATTGATTCAGCATGTTTGTTATTTGTATCATTATAGCCGAGATTAAAGTCTCCCATCAGATATACTTTGAAACTGTAGAGTATATCCCTGTTCTCCTATGTCTAGCTCTCATGCATTCATTATTATCTGTTTCCAACCGTGGCGATATAATAAGATGTTTCCCCCACGTGGATGCTGAAGTGTGGAAAAGGAATCATCAAATTATTGTTTTAGTGCCAGTGCTGGAGTCCCTTCAAAGTCTTCCCAAAGATCTGTTTCTCCTTTTCTTTTACCTGCTGAACGATATCTATTATCCAAATATTGTTTTTGCATCTGATTTCCTGTGGTAAGAAGTGGAAACTACTAAGATGCCTGCTTTTGCTGTTAGAAAGATTTGTAAGACTCCTTTGGCAAGTATGCTTCCTTCCAAATAAACAGATATTGAAGTGTCAGGCTCGGCTTTCAGTCTTTGTAATGTATCATTTTCCGCACAGAATAGGTAATTCCAGAATCTCGTGTTGGGTCGATAGCTTGACATCTGTGTCAGGAAAGAGTTCATAGATACACCATAATTGTTATTTCTGAAAGTCAAAAATCACTTTTTGACTTAGGCACTGCTGGTGTGTTTATGAACTACTTTACCTTCTTTGGAAAATGCCAACAGGTACTTTTTCTGTCTCATAGCAAATACAATCGAATTCATATCTCATAGGGACTGATTGTAAATCGGAAGAAACACTTAACCTCTAGAAACTCTAAAAACTAGTTTGCTGGAACTTGCCACTTTTTTACTCATACAATAAATATGTGCAGTTGATATTCTTTTTAGGGAGCTAAGAGTTGGTGGGAAAGGTAGACATCCTTTAGATGGATATCTTAATAGGGAAGTCAGATGCCACTTTCTGTGATGTCAAGAGGTGAAAGATTGTGTACCACGACGTCCTGTGATATTGTGGCGCAGTGCAATTTACATCACTTCCTGTGATGTCACTTGGGGGACACGGTTACATGACATCACTTCCTGTGATGTCATCATGGAGGTCAAGGATTGCGGATGTCGCTTCCGCTACCCCATGCATTTTGACGAAATGACATCCCTTTCAGACATACACCCCAACTCCCTTTGCATATAGAATGTGCCCTATAATTCTCCACTGAGTGTAAATACTCATGATTACATGTATCCTGTTCGTCAGAGTCTAACCTCAACCCAGACACAGGCTCTCATTACGACCCTGGCAGTAAGTATCGGCCATTACCGGCATGGCGCAAATAACGTGTCCGTGCTGCCCAGAGACCGCTAAAAGCGGCACATTACGACTTCTTGGGTACGAGCATTGCGCCATGCCGGTAATGTAATCTCTGCCATGCCGCTAAAGGCCGTAAAATCCCAATTACCGGCATCGTATGCCGTGCAAATAGCACCTCTGCCACCCTAGCCATCGACATTAGCGGTCACCGCTAATAGCGGTAACTGAAATTAATGGGAACCGCTATTAGCGGCGACTGTAAATAAGCGGATCTGGAAGTAGCGTCACCGCACAGGAACAGGAAAGAGCACGGGAGCCATCTTTAAAAACACAATCCATTGCCATCCTCTGTAACCAGTGGACACCTGACCCCCACAACCTCCACAAACCTTCTAAACCACCCATTCCACATCACAATGCCAAAGGTTCTGAAGAAGAGTGGAGATCGGCTGCGGCAGGAGCGCTTTTTCAATGGAGGAGCTAACTACGTTGGCCGAAACCCTCCAAGAGCACACTGATGTTGTGTTTTCCATGGAGATGACCAGACCGGCGCTGCAGAGAAAAAAGGCCATATGGGCCATGGTAGCCCAGAGGGTCGGTGCCGTCGGCACAACACCCCGCAGTGCCAGACAATGCCGAAAAAGGTGGGACGATCTACGTCTCCGCGTCAGGAGCATACTGGCGGCCAATCAGAATCTCGGCATGGCGACTGGCCAAGGAGCTGAGTCACCCATCAAACTCCAGCCGTGGGAGGAGATGTGTGCCGCCAACATAGGCATGGAGAGCATTGAGGGAGTTGGAGATATGGAGAGAGGAGCCCCGACATCAGGCGACACAGGTAGGTGCCTTAAATCCAACTATGCCAATCTCACCACAATGATGTCCAGATAGTTGGGAAGTGCAATGATGCCTAACAGGGTCCACCGGACACATTAGCACAAGACTGTCTACAGGCATTGCTGACCTCCACCTGGTACACATGCATAATGCACGCCCTTTCTGTAGCCACCCATATGCCTCCATGCTTCTACCACCTAAGAGTGAGACAACCTGTATGTCACTGCCTCCAATGTGAACCATCTAGCAATCAAAATGAATGCAGCCATCACAATGCCTGCTCAATGTCCGTAGACCCATCACTAACCCTCTCCCTCCTTTGGTCCACCACAGGCTCTCATTCGGACAGTGCCGATGAAGACACAGGCACAACACCTGCCAAGAATCCCAGGCCCGAAGAGCCACAACACCGTCCCTCCACCTCAGGTAGAAAAACCAAACCCCCACAACAATAAAAATCCCACAGCACAGCCCAGCCACGGCACTGATGTCCAGCAAGTCAACCACTTCGGCGCCACCGACTTCAACCATCTGCCCAGTGGTGTCCACTGAAGGCACTGGATCCGCAGAAAGCAGCACCATCGGTGAGACTGCTGCCACCGCAGCTAACTCAGACAACGAGGAAGGGGATGTAGATATTGTCGTGGGTCCCCCACTAGCCCCCGCGTTCCCCCTACCTGTCCCCGTGCAGCCAGCATGACACTAGCATACAGAGGCAATCTCCTGGAAACTCTTGGCCGGCTACTCCCTGCCCAATAGCAGATGTGCAGGAGGGGAGCAGCATAATGGACACGCCACAACCATCAGCCACATGCCACAACACCCAAGAGTCAATGCAGGAAATAATCACGCGGCAACAGCAACTTGCAGCCCTGTTGACACAGCATGTCACAGAATGCGCCAGCGCTAGGGGGGAAATGCCCGAATGTGCTGATACTGTTAGGTCTGCCATCGAGTCCACTTCTAAGGATATTTGTGCCGAACTGGCCACGGTGCGGCACGTACTTTCAGAGCTAGTCCAAACAATGCATGACCTGCGTCCATGTGAGCAACCCAGTTCCTCCTCGGATGCCAGTTCAACCCGAACCAGCCCCATCCGCAGATCGGGCAGGAACCTGCGGTGTACCGACAGGGGTGCACCGGGTGCCGGGAGAGGGGGGTGCCAATAGGCGCAGCCTCGTGTACTGATGCCACATGATGCACTTGTGCACAGTCATCCACACCATGTTATGGGAGTAGAGGGGGGAGTGGGTGTGTTGGGGAGTTGAGGGAGGAGGGGGGAGTGGGTGGGTTGGGGAGTTGAGAGGGGAGGTGGAAGTGGGTGTGTTGGGGAGTTGAGGGGGGAGAGGGGAGTGGGTGTGTTGGGGAGTTGAGGGGAGAGGGGGGAGTGGGTGTGTTGGGGAGTTGAGGGGGGAATGGGGAGTGGGTGTGTTGACTTAGATTTACCTTTTCAATACACTTTTTGGTTATGCACAAATCACATGTGTGGACATTGCTCATTGCGTACGTGTGCTTTATTGGTGAACAGTCTACAGTGTCCATGTCCCTGACACACCCAATGCCCCAAGTGCCATCTCCATGTGACACCCCCCATCCATGTGTGCTAGAAGAATTGGTTGATCAGAGTCCGACGCATGTCACGTCCCTCCTGTGCATCGCTTCCTCCCTGAGGTGCTGCCCCATCCCCAGCCTCCTCATCCTCTTCGTCAGGTGGTTGCTGTTCTGGGTCAGGGGGCAGGTGCACATTCCGTCTGATGCACATATTGTGTAGCATCATACATGCCATGACAATCTTTGCCACCTTCTCATGGCAGTACAGGAGTGACCCACCAAACCTGCTGAGGCAGCGAAACCGTGCCTTCAAGAGACCAAATGTCTGCTCAATCACCACATGGGTTCGTGTATGGGCACGATTATAGTCCTCCTCGTGCCTGTTCTGTGGGTTCCGGACTGGGGTAAGGAGCCACCGCTTCAAGGGATAGCCTGCATCACTTGCATGTGGGCAACAATGTATATGTAAGTTAACTCATCATGTTTGACCTCATTAAGTGATACCATGGCATGCATTTGTTTCTTCATCTCAACCCCATTTCCATGCATGGATGGAGTCACACAATGAGACTGCTATGTGTGTATTCCTCTTATGGACTGTTTTGCATGTCATTGATTAGTGTGCGCGGGGGGTCCAGTTCCTTGTGAGTGCACATGCACTGTGTCAGTCCACGTCTGTTGTTTCTGTGATCTTGCAGATGTCCACTTATTTGTATGCTGTCATCCTGGCAAGGTTGATGTCAGCCTCATGATGCTCTCACTACGCACAACAAATGGTGTCATGCAATTTAGTTGGGCTTCTGTGTCAGTGTAGCGGTGTATTGATGTATTTGACCCTCAGGTGACTCCTTTGTATGCAGTAATGGGGGACTGGCCTTTCAGTTCATGGTGTTTTGTGCTTTGTATTGGCTATAGTCGTTGCGTGTGGCTGCATTTCGTTGTGGGGATGCAGTCGGATTTGGTACAGTGCACATGCAGATGTCTGTGGGATGGTTGGGACACCGCTTCATTTGCATGGTAGGGCTGCTTGCATCTTGCATTATGTGGTCAGGTGTCAGGTCCAGTCTGGGCGGATTTTGGGGTGTGAGCTTCCTCCATTCCCTCTGGCACTCGTGGCTAGGTTATGTATGCATCTCTCCCCCCCTCCCATCTCAGCCAGGTGAAGTATGCATCTATGCCTCAATCACCTACCCACATAACATTTCCATGAGTCTTAAATGCGACTCACCGAGAAGCCAGGATCTGTGCCCTGCATGTCGCTCCATGTAGCGTGGAATCGTGGAGTTCCGCAGGACCATTGAATCATGGGTTGATCCGGGGAATCGAGCACAGGAATGTGTTTTGATCTTGTTTGGGTCACATACCATTTGCACGTTGATTGAATGGTATAGTTTACGGTTGCGGTACACTACCTCCATGGCATGTGGGAGCACCAATTCCACATGGGTGCAGTCGATGGCGCCAATGCAACCAGGTTTGCCGGCCAGTGAATGTAAACCCACTTTGGTGTTTGAGATCTCCTGGGCAGACCGTGGTAAGGAAATGTGTTCGTCTGTGTGCTTGAGGAGGGCATCAAGCACTTGGTTCAACGTACGTGAGAATAATGGTTGTGAAATGCCATGCCGTTGCCCCACTGTGTGTTAGTAGGTGCCTGTGGCCAGGAAGTGGAGCACAGTCACCACCTTCAGTAGGGGTGGGATGGCGGTGCGTGTTTCAATCAGGCTGACAATGTCATCATGTATCATGTCCACAATGGTGGTGATGGTGTCCCGGTCCAGGCGGTACAGGGTGTGGATCTGCTCAACGGTTAGGTTGAATGGACTGGCTCTGATGCATGGGATTGGGGGCTGCCTGTGTGGTGGCACTGGCTGTGCTGCTGGGGCATGCTGGCCATGCCTTGCCCTCCTTCTCCTCCTGCATCTCCTCTGTGCTGCCTGTTGTTGTACTTCTTGTAGTTGTTGTTGTAGCACTTCCACTGCAATCAGGTCCTCCAGCCCCAGCATTGCTAGTAGTATTGGATTCATTGTGGAGTGTAACTGTGTGTGGGAAGGGGTGGGGTGTGCTCCTTTTGTGCGTGCCCAGTCTGTATTGCCTCCACCTGTGCTGATTGTGTGCACCTGTGGCAGCTGGGAACACTGCACATGGCCATTTACGGTTGCTCCACGATGGCGGTATTAGCACCATGGCGGTAAGGTACTTTACGGCCTTCACAAAGGCGTTATTTCCATGTCCGCGTGACTCGTAATGTTCCCAACTTAGCGCCATGGCGGTATTTACGGCAAGGGAGTCGCGTGCCTGCGCCCTTGGTGCTTTTAACGGCACCGTTGATTATGGTGCCGCTAATAGCGCTATCTCAGGTCATAATCAGCCCTAGCGGTAAGCGATGCCGGTAATCCTTTACCGGCATCGTTTTTCACTTACCGCCAGGGTCATAATGAGGGCCAGTACCACTAAAAATGCCAACATATGGTTAAATAGTTCCTCCTTATATTGAATAAACAGGAACACATTTGAAATGATTTCACATGTCTCATTAGATGCATTTATTTGTATTCCAAAAGTAAAGGGAAGATATAGGTAATACAAATAGCATAGTAAAACAAAAAGCAATTCCCAGTATAAACAATGGTGTGCTTGAATATAATCCTGTCATCTTACTCCTTTCCTCTTCACATATAGGAATCACATGCTTACTGAAACTAAGCAATGCAACTATCAAGAACTACACAGCCACTCGTAATTTCATGAAAATGAGTACAATCTGCAATACGGTTTAGCAATTTAAATGAAGCCCCAAAGATTCTAGGAACAAAGGAACAAGAATATCATTTCAATTAGAAAAATACCCCGGATTGGAGCCAGGGTGCAAAGCCTACATTACTCTGGAAATGCCTTTAGTGAAGTCTCCAGTTTCATCATGTTCTAATCCATTTCTGCCCCTCCTAGATCTTCTCGCCAGGTTTTTACGATCTTCCGTGTAGTACTTCCCTTTCAGACTGTCTTATACAGGGTTGAATCCGGCTTTATCTAAATGATATGACTTCTCACAGTCAATCCTTTCTTCCTCTTGTCTGCAATACCATTGAGCTACTTTTCTCTAATTAGACAACCATTTGCTTTTTCCCTATACTTTAGTTTGCAGACAACTAAAGCTAGACGTGTTTCCTCCTATCCTTTGCAAAGGAATGACAAAGCAAACATGAAACATTGCCCAATGTTGGCATTTTAGTCAGGCTGTTCATTGAATATATACACAAAGCTTACTTGAACATGCAATGACTTTGCAGTAGCTAAAAGCAAAGTGATGTTTTCAGTTAATCTTATAATGGGGACACGTTAACTAGATAAGCAAATGCAACATATTCAATGGTTTGTCCTTTGGCTAGTATAAATAATGATTCCAATTCCATAATGTAGCATTAACAATCAACAGGCCTTGCTTCAGGACTTTAGTCGTGAGTTACATTAACAGTCCACATTTAGTGCAGGCATGTGGCTTAGCTCTTTCTACTAAAAAAAACATTTGCTAAGCAAACAAACGTCTGCATGATTATATTCATGTTGTGAAACAGTAAAGCAGAGCAGGTCTGACTGTCAAGTTGAAAACAGAAAAGCAGAGCAGACCTCAACGTAGTTCACATATGTATGTTTTTTGTTATAGGAAATATAAGAATGGATCGTGCATTCAAAGCATAGTGTGCTTGTAACATATGTTTAACCCTGCAGTAACATAGCTTTATTTCTGATTGTCAATCATTCAATCACTGTGCTTAGATATAGTATGTGACTATGGGATTGCAAAGTAGAATTCCAGCAGTTGGCAATTGCAGTCTGTCTACAGTTTATGTTGCAACTTGTGGCACACCTGTAATTGATGGAGGACATTTCTTGCAGTGTAGGCCTGACTGAAGTGTTAGCTGATCTTCTAGGCCACAGCGATCACTTCCCTCACAGGCTAGCAACCGCTGATGAAATGTGTCCCCACAAGGGGAAGGACTTGCAAATCAGCAAACATGCTAGGACTTCCCAATAAGTATGGCAGCAAGTATATTAGAACCATTGTAAACAGCAGCACGCCCAGCTGTTTGTGTCTCATGCTGATCCACTTCACCTCCACCATATCTCAGCTGACAAATCCTTTATGACGTCTACCTTCCAATACTTGCATATGCAATTCAGTCAGGTGTTGAACTACATGAACCTGCTAGCTAAAATATATCAGCTTTCCTCTGGTCGAAATGTCCACAATGATGGGAATCTTATGGGCCGCAAATATATTTAGTGCCTGCCACTCTGTGGAAGTATCTAGTCATACAAATGTGATATACCATTGCATGATATGTAATGTTAAGTGTGAATCTCCCATTGGTGGTTAGCTTTACAAATGAACTAGCAGAAACCCAGGTGTAAGACAAAATAATATCTTTGGCCACTGAATGTAATTTCCTCCTGCCCCAAAACATTCTTGGTTTTTTTTATTTGCAGTTGATATTTCCTCTGTCTTTATCACAAAAAGATTCACACCAATTCCGGATAGCCCACTTGCTCCCTCCCTAGTTTATGACAATAAATGGCACACTTGCATATGTCATGGAGGGTGTTCATTGTGATTCTCTCCTTCGATTGTAGTTTCAAAAAATAGTCAATCCTCTTTCAATTGTAGTTGTTCTCCTCAACAAGGGCTACTTGCTATTGCCTAATCCCCCCTCAGCTGTTCTACAAATGTTCTTCCTCTGCCCGCATGACTGCAAGATTGAGCCTGAAACCTCAAAATGGCTTTCCCCTTATGTACTCTCTGGCCCCACACCCTTTTTTCGGGACATTCAACTGTGTTCTATTCAGTTTGTGCTTTAGCATACGCTCCCCAGAATCCAATCCATCTGACACCCGAATCGCCATGCTTAGACGGTGCTGTGCTCAGCAGGATAGATTGCTTTTCCACCAGTCTCTGTCAAACTACTTGTATGTACTCTCCCTTTCTGGGCATCCTGAATGGAAGTGACAGACCTTGGTCTTATCCTCTGACAAACTGGCCTGTTACCTGCTCCAAAGGCAATATCGTTACTCTATCAGCTCCAAGAAGAGGGCCCACATCCATGCCTGCATGGAGTCAGTAATGACATAGCTGAGCTTTTCAAAGTTGGCAAGGAATTTGCCAATTCACTTGCAGTTTCCACCTCTCTCCTTCCTTCCCAGGCTCTCTGCACTGCCTTGTCCTCCCACTTCACATCCAATACTCGGCACATTCTGTCCTTACTCTCCACACCCCCATCTACTCTCCCACGCCTGATCCCTACCTACCTTAGCCCCCCTCCTCCCACCCTTCTCACCCGCCTCCTTCCTGCCCATAACACAAAAAGAGGTCTCTAAAGTGGTCCGTTCTATAAAGGCCTCCTCCAAACAGGTGCCCCCCTGCACCACCAGAACTGTTAAGGAAATATCTCCTCTCTTGCCCGGCTCTTGCTGACTTCCGTAACCACTGCTTTGCCACTGGCCCTTTCCCTTTATCCCTCAAGCACTCCCTTGTGCACCCTCCCTTTGAAAAGCTGTCTGCTGACCGACCCTTCCTGCCTGACTAACTTTCACCCTAGCTCTACTAGCACCTTCCTGGGTAAACTCTTGGAGATGTTGGTCCTACCCCAACTGACCCTCCACACAGATCTTGTTAGTTGCCTTCATGACCATCAATCTAGATTGCAGGCATCCAGAGGCATGGAAACTGCTCTCCTGAACACCTGTGAAACCATGCTCGCAAATCCAGACTCCGCCTCTCCTGCTGTTCTCATTCTCCTTGATCTTTCCTCTGCCTTTGACACAGTCAACCATCGTATCCTCATAAAACAACTCTGTGACACCCTCGGCATCACTGCCAAGGCACTGGATTAACTGACCTCTTTCCTTACAAACCACCCTTCCCAGCTGCAACTCATCCCTTTCTCCTCCACCACAACCCTCTCTACCTAGGGCATAACCCAGAGCTCTATCCTATCGCCATGGCTCTTCAAAATAAATCTCGCCCCTCTTGCTCACCTGATCTCCTCCTTCTGTCCCCATTTCCGGTGTTATGCCAATGACACACAACTTTCCTTCAAACTTTCTTCTTCCTCCCCCTTCCTCCTCTTTCATCCCTGACTGTCTGTACACCATTCATGCATGGTGTGCAGTGAGTGATCTCTATCCCAATACCAGTAAGATGTAGATCCTCCTCATTGGGACACTGTTGCCCTTATTTCCTCCTACCCTCTGGCCAGCCTCTTTGGGCCCTCTACCGTCACCATCCTGTGAGTCCAAAAACCTCAGGGTCATCTTCCACTCCGCTCTCTCCTTCACCCCTCACATCATGGACCTTACCAAGAAGTCCCACTTCAAGTTCCACTTATTCAGAGGCATTCTTCCTTTTCTGGCCTTCCCCCAGAAGCTCATTGTCTCCAGAGCTATGGTGCTCTCCAGGCTGGACTACTGTAAGAGCCGTTTTCTAAAACTCAGTCTTTCCTCCCTTCACCCAAGCCAGCTAATCCAGAATAGGCTGCAAGAACTTTCCTTGGCCTCAAGCACAGGGACCATATCTCTCCATCCCTAAAATCTCTCCACTGGCTACCAGCGGCTGCAAGGCAATGATCAAATTCAATACCCTCTGCATTATCCACATGGCCTGCCACTCACCACAGTGCAGACAGGCCGGGGCGATGAGGAGAAGAAGCTACTCAGGACTCTTCAGTCACTGCTGAGACAACCCCGTATAAGGGTAACTCAGGCCGGACCCCCTCTAACCGAGGTAGCTCTTTTTGCCAATTTATCACCCTGTTGTAAGTAAAAAACAGACAGGGAGGTGGATTACCCAAAAGAGCCGGATACCCACACCGCCACACCAATCTGAAAAGGAATTACAAGGATTAATGAAACGGCAAAAGCAATGGTAAATAAGCCAAAGTGAAACAGAACTCTAAGTATGATAACTACCTGGGGGTGGGGAATGACGGTGCCTATAGAGGGATCCTAAAGGAGAGGACAAACAGTTTTAGCCGGCTTTGTATACTAATAAGGATTATAAGGACAGATATTGTAACAAGTCTTACCCTTCAGGAAGAGTAGTGAAGTCCAAAAAGGAACAACAACGACAGGAGAAAATAACAAAGAGGAAGGATTAGTATGGGGTAACTTCCCAGGCGGAACGACGGACGCAACTAGTTCCGGGGTGGTGCAATAGGCAGCAGAGCGTTCAGAATTGCACAGGAATCCAATCCTTAATAGTTCCAAATCATACAATAATCCAGAGTTGAGAAAAAGGGTGAAAATGCAGTTCAAAAGAAAGGCATAGGCGGAAGTCACAATTGCAATAATAAAGGTACCAGTATACCTAGGTGCTAGGAAATTCGTAGATGGAGTCAGGAACAGTTAGTGAAAGTCACAGGCAAGCCGCTTGACTGTAGTCCGGTGTTGAGCAAGGAGAGTTCCCTGCAACGAGGAAGAAGTGAAATCCAAACACACCGGGGTCGCGGCCACAAGATGATTCCGGGTGTTGATGAAGGAACACACCCACAGAATACTTCTGAAATAACCGAAAGGAATATCCGGGGAGGGTGCAAAGGAATGCACAAGAGGACAGAATCCAAGAAGAAAACTGCGGAGTCAGAAGTAACACGTTCCGGGCCAGCAACAGGCGGACAAAACCAAAGGCAGACAAGGATTATCCAGTAGAAAGGTCGGGTCAGGAATTCCGAAGTCGGGTAGCCAGGGAGTAGCAGTCAGTAAACAGGACGGAACGGGATGAAAGTAACGCTAATTAGAAGCGCCAAACTCACTTCCTGAAACCCATTTATCCTGAAGGGGGGCGTGGCGATAGACTCCACGTTGGTTCGCCGTAATCAAGGCGTCATGTGATGCGTCACATGGTGATTACACTGCTTGGGTTTCCCCAGCAACCGCCAACGCCGCCACACCGGAGAAGATCGATGCAAAGTGCGCATTCTATATGAGAAAGGCTTTGGTCTGGATTGAATACTCCGAAGCCTATGTGTAACAAGGCCTTCTGGTGCCTGGCACCATGCTATCTCCAACTTTCCCTCTGTAAATTCTCCCCTGCCAGAGCCCTACGATCCGCTAACTCCAACTCTCTGAGTGTCAAATGCTTCGCCAAGCAGAGAGTGGGAGGCAGGTCTCTCTCCTCAGCTGGTGCCTCCTTTAGAACAGCCTCCCCGCCCCCCTCAGACTTGATCCGGACCGCCACCTTAAGTTCCGGGATCTGCTCAAAACTTTACTCTTCTCTACCTCTTTCCTTTCCCTGCTAATCACCCCACTGCAGCTGTGACCGTGGGCCTGATTCTCATGAATCTCACGGGATCACATGTCCTTCCTCCCAGTCAATACCAGCACCCTTCCCCCCGACTGCACTGCCCTGCAGGCCCTCCTTGGTGACTTCACATCCCACCGTTGAGATTCGCTGTACTAGCACTTAGCCTGAGGTTCTCCTCCTTGGCTCCCCTTAGCACTTCCCTCGCGGGCCCTCCTCCACCATGTGTCCACTCCTCTGCTCCTTTTTGCTTCCCCATCCCCTCCACTTCTCCTCAAATGCACCTGCACAGCTAAATCCTACAATGCATAGTAGTAGGACCACGACTGTATACTTACTGTTTTTGTTGTTGTTATTCTTTCCCCTGTTCCCATCTCATTTAGCCTTGTGGGAATTTGAAACTCAATTCTGTTGTCTAAAGGGTCTTTCAGATGCTCAATAACATAAATAAATCCTGGGAAGTTCAGGGGACCACGAATCTGCAATTTAAAAACACTCTTTTGGGTGAGGGCCATCTTCCGAGGTTCTCAAATATGTTAATGAAAATCAGAAGCCCTTGTCTTCATGCATCACCAGGTTTCAGGTGATGGTGACAGCTGGACCCTCGACAGGACCCAGGAAGTTGAAAAGAAGGCAAGAAACTCATAACATTGCTGCCATTTTGCCTAGACCCCATGGTGACCATTCACTTTCTTTAATATTTCGAAAGGGAATGGTCAGAAAGTAAACCATGGGATCTCACTGAATATAAGCACATGGAAAGAGTTAATCAACATTTTCATTCTTGCTACTTTGATGACTGAAGCACCCATGCCATTCAGTCATATGATTTCAGAGAGGAGTTTGGTGGGAAACATAGCTACTAAAGAGGCTGTGCATGTTGAAATTGGTGTTTCACTAGAGGGAGAGAGGAGAAGGCATTTGGTTACGATCATGGGAATAATGTGATGTTTAAATATGTGGGTTCGAAATTGGGAACGTGCATGGTAATTTAGGAAACATACAGAAATTCAGAACTACATTTGATAAAGGGATGAGCTTTGCACATGGTAAGGAGTAGTGCACAAATGTGCACCAGAGTCCGCCACCTTTGTGAAGAAGGGAAAAGTCTTAACAGCAAAGGCCAGAAATTTGATTTCATGCTAAAGTTTTGTGCTGTCATAAAATGGAGGCCATTTATTTACATTATATCTGCGCATGAGTGGAAGGGCAACATTGGACATTGTTAGGGATATCATCTTTCTCAGGTGAAGTTTGAGGTTGAAACAATACCTGATGTCATAATTGCCACTCAAAGTCCATATAATGTACCGGTGCTGTAGCCCTGTGTGTACTAAACTGGCTGTTCATCCGGGGAGCCTCATCTGTATTGCATATTGTTAATTATCTGAAAGGCTGCTATTTTCTAGTGGCAGATTACACATTTTGAACTGATTTCTTCAAAGGTACTATTTTTAATTATGACAAGCTTATTAGGTGGTCACTGCCAGGCACTCAGATCATATTTTTCTGAGGAGGCTTTATAAGGCTTTATGACTACATCTCAAAACAGGTCTGGCATAAGCATGCAGTGGGTAATGTACTTGCTGTGGAGATTGAACACCCTTAAAAATCGGTTACCAATTCAATATTTCAAAGTTATGTTAATGGGCAAATACAATGTATTATGATTCTCAATATAATATATAATTTTTTTTAAAACATAAATACATCTGTTTATCCTAACTTAAACAACAAAAATAGGTATGTACTTTCTTGCCCACAAACAAAGATATACACAATGTTGCCACAGTACATAATAACAATTCATAAATACAACAATATAAAACATATGCGAAACATAAATGGCAAACAATTATATGTGCAATGCTTTTTGGATAAGGACAATTTGAGGAGATGATGAGACACCACTAAAAATAGCTACTGAAATCAAAATAAAATAATGAATAAAACAAGACAAAGAAAATGGAATGAAATGCTAAGCAGATTGCTGTGAACAAGAATTGAATCACATTTCTGATTGTAGTAGCACTATACTGAGATGTTGGGCTCTAAAATGTGTACAACATGTCTAACATGGACATCATATTATGACAGCAAACTGAAAACACAATTTGAATAGATTGTGCCCATTACAAAGAAAATGTGGGGTAAGTCTAGGAGTTTTCTGGTGAATGTGTGATTTGTGTTCATTAGTACGGATCTTTACTTTGCATCTGGCCTTATCAATGTTGAATGTAATAAACACCACATGGACACCTACAGACCGTTGTAGCATTATTGCACCAATGTGTAGAAATCAATCAATCAATCAATCAATCAAAGTCCCCTTTCTTCTCTGGTGTATGGGTTGCAATAACCCTTAATGATGTTGGTGTAGCTGTGACAATTAAGACATGCAATTTCCCCACATTGGGTCTTCCCTAGGAATCTTGCATGATGTTCCACACATGGTTCAACTTTGATAACCAATTACAAAGGGTCCTAGTTCTCCAGTATGAGTAGATTGCAACTTCTGTAGAAAGGTCTTTAGTCGCCAATATCAGGATCGGCCAGTTGTCATGTAGAATCAGTGGTCGAAGTGGGCGGGAGCGGTTGGGAGCGGTGCTCGTCTACTTTAAAAAAATGTTTTACTGTTTCTATACAATACAAAAAAAATAAACTGTTCGGAATGGTTTCGTTATTAAATAAAAGTGTAGGTTGAAGTTAAAGCTTGCACTCGGTGCAATGCACTGAGCATTGCCTTAAACAGCAAGTGTGTTTGTTTCGGGGTTTGTATGGCGATGGGGTTTGTGGGGAGTGGGGCAGTCCAGCAGAGAATATAGTTCCACTACTTCTTTTCGTACACTTCGACCACTATGCAAAATCGATTAAAGATAAGCACTTTGAAGAAAAAATGTAGAGATGAAGGTCAAGAAAGGACTCTGGTGTTTCGTCTGTGGTTGTAGAAGTTGTAATTGTGAAATTATCCAATGAAATTACCCTGGCTTTGACTAATTGTGTGTTTTGTCTATTTTTCTTTTGTTATGTTGACGCCATCATGCCTCCAGGTCCATTGTTGCGCGATACAAATAAAGTAGAGTCTTAAACAATTTGTGAGATAGACGACTTGAATGTATCCCCATTCTGTGAATTTCTTGCAGTCGAGTGGACAGATGGGTGGGCTACTCCTGTGCAACTGCTGAGTTTAGTGGAGTGAGAAGCAGTGTGGGCTGTGTCTGGCTGTGTCTGGCTGTCTAGCCTGGAAGTCCTTTACAGGTGCTTTAATTCCTGCAGTGCAGCAGCTGAATGGAGTGAGGAGGACAGTCGGGTGGGTTGTTACCTGCTGTGTAGCTGGGTTGTCCTTCAGAGGTGCAGCCATTGAATGGAGTGGAACGGAGAGGGCAGCAGGGTGGGCTGTTTTTCCCACTGTTTTGCCTGGACATCCTTCACAAATGCTTTATTTACTCCTGTGCAGTCACTTAGTGAAGCAGGCAACTACTGGGTTGTTTCCCTCTGTTTAGCCTGGACATCCTTCACTGGTCCTTTAAGTAGTGCTTTGCAGCCGCATATCGGAGAGGGCAGGAGGGCAGGCTCTTTCCCATTGTGTAGCCTTAAGGTCCTTCACAGGTGCTTCCAAGAATGCTGTGCAGCAGCTGAGTGCAGCAGACAGTAGGGTAAGCAGTTTCCCACTGTTCCCCACAGTTGGTGGTGGTGTCTTCTGGTGAGGCGCTGACTTTGATTGCATGGTATGGGACATTTGGAGATTTGGAGTTTCTTATGGCTTCTGATGGCCCAGTGCCTTTACACATGACATTTTACACTTCAATGCGCATACACCTCCATCTTAACCTTTTGAGTGGTTTGTCCATTCTGAATTTAATTCTAAGGTTCAAGAAGTATGAGAAGTACATTTGAAAATGCACTAACAATGCATCGAGCTGTGTTGCTGAATTCTAAGGAAAAGCTCTGCTTTAGCCACAGGTCACAAGCCAATGTTACTGCTTGCTGCTTACTGCTAATCTGCAAATATGTGAATATATCGTTAGACTATGCCTGAATATACTTAAAATATTACTGTTAAGTCAAGCCAAGCGGTATACACCTGAGTGGAGGAAAAGGGTTCAAAGTGTCTGTTTTGTGTGATATTGCCAGATTATCGGACTAACAAATTCAGATGTCCTTTATTTAGATAACCATTCAACCATTTTAAAAAACTTCTTAACAAATCCAATGACAATTAGAATAAGAAACGCTTCCATTACATGAACAGAGAGAGTGAGCGGGGAGGAGGTTGTCAGACTAAGATAGCCCCCTGAGATATCAGAAGTTCACCACTCTTCTCTTGTTTAATTGCATTATGGCTAAGAGGAAGGCTGATAAATCTTGCCCTGGGAAAATTGCGGATGAAAGCATCCCAGTCATTCAAATATTGGAATTTGTTCTGAAAAGGGCATTGGAAGACTTACAGACCCAGATAACTGGGGTAGAAACCTCAATACACAACGCACTTCCTGAGGCCCAAGTCTCTGTTCAAGTAATTCCTGTGCATATTATAAAAGACATAATCAAGGTCCACATGGTAGTCTCAGCTGCTGAATTTGATGCCACCTCTGTTTCTCTAGAGTATATCTCCCCCATGCATGAGATGCCCGCTGCGCTGAGTAAGAACTATTCACATAGGTTATCTAAACCACCCAGCCAATTTGTTAGTATTTAAAAAAAGAATTGTACCAGGAAGGTGGGAAAGGCACATAACAGAAAGAGGTACAGTAAAGCTCAAGAAGGTAAAATATAAAGCGGAAAACCATCTCCTGTCTAGTTTGTGGATCTCTGGGAGACAGTAAAAACCTTGATTATGATGGAAAGGTTGAGAACACAATGATTAAGACACACAACTTGTTTTTTTTCTGTCTTGTTGCCTTGACAAAATGAATCTATAATGTTTGAATATTGAAAATCTGACATGTGTAAAACAAACAGTCTCCAGCGATTACAATGAAAACCTGACTACTTTTTGGGGAGGGCAAGAACATTGCTAAAGCTCCCCCATCACAAATTTCACACAAGTAAGAAACAACCTTCTTTGCATTACAGTTAAGAGCATGACTCAGAGCAAAAATGGATTGTTCCTAAAAATAACCCAATGACTGCATAATAATCCAAAGCAACCTAGCCTAGATATAAGGCCGAACAAGGACTTTCTTCAAGCAACAATATTTACTTATCTCATGGCCTGAAAAAGTTACTCCAAGGTCCTGGAGATAGGGCAGATCTCCCACTGGATGCTTTACCCTTTACAATGTTTTAACTGAAGTCCAGAAGAAGCTTCCTGATGAAGAGGACAGTCCTGTCACTCTCATGCATTGTATCATACACTGGATAAATAGCAATCTCAAAGGCCCAGATGTACATTTGTGATTAATATTAAAGGCCAGATGGGTCCATTGGTTTGTTCCCAAGTCTAAAGTGTTGACAGGTGAATGTATAGTGTCAAATATGTGTAGTCCAAGGATTGTTCCAACCCTATTACATTATAATTTGTTTTTACCCATAGAGAGGAACTAGGATCAGTGGGATGTCACTCAGATATTTCCATCCATTTAATGTCCGTTTTAAACCGTTTATTTCAAGCTCCACTGATGTGACACATTGTTGTAGGGGGAAACATACAGATTCATAAAATGTTCAAACTGTCATCGTCGCTGGAGGAAGTTGACTGACTGAATCCGCAAAGAATTAATTTAGATGATCTCATCATGGATCAAAGACTTAAATCCCATTCCCCACAGAGAGTTGGAAATGTAGCTTTGATAATGAAAGAGAACTTAGCAGCTGCCATATCCTATTCCAATGGATTTGTCCATTTCTCTAGATATGAGCTTGATTTATTACGTCCTGATACTGGATCCTATGTGACTACAGATATATATTTTTTTTAAATCTTGGAATATACCTGGGATAGGTAAAAAATGGAAGACCCCAATATCAGGTCTTATTTTTCGCAATATGTTGTGACTACGTTATAGGAAATCTGGGCTGTTGTACCACTGTACAACTCCAATTAGTTCTTCAATAGTAAACAAAGGGGCCAGAATGCTTGAGGTCTCTCAATTTTAATAAAAATAAAGTACTGTTCAATCTACTCAAGTATACAAAACAGTACAGAATATCAAGTTGTTTATTGTTCAGCATAATCCGGGTGAAGAATAGTTTTAATCAATTTTTATAGTCCTCCCAATAGGGCTAAGCAAAACGCTGTCAAACTCTATGTTGGGGAGGATTTTATTTTTAAATTAAGAAAGGTCCACAGGGGAGCCTTTTTGATCTCTATGAACACACTCTATTTGGGTATTGCTCCACCTGTGAATAATGATGGTTTTGTCGACACAAGTGCTTTAAATCTATATAAATTAATGTATGAGTTGAGCCTATACACACTGAATGGTTGCTTTCTAAAAGATACCCCAGACAGACCTACATGTATTGGCCATAATTTTAAATCAGTTGATCAGTTTCCACGTAGTATGTGAATGTGGCTGTAGATTGTATTGTTATTCTAAGAAAGTGATCATTTGACCATAATGTTAACAGTTCAGTTAGAAAAGGCAGTTTTAGGTATTGTGTGGGTTCATGAATTAGTTGATGGCAATGTGTTTGCAATCCATCGTAGAAGTGACTGGCACCGCATGGAAAATGAGGACCTATTTCCAGCGCTCTACAATGAAAATTTGGCAGACATTGCTAATTGTCTATTGCTAGTACACCTGGGAAAATAGCATATGAATTTGCCCATTTATTGATTAACATAATTCCCCATATAACGAGGGATGTGGTTCCCTTCCCTACCTTCTACCAAGCTGCCTGGTGAAAAACTGACTTTAAAAATGTGATTTTTGGAACTTGTTGTTAGTGATCCCAAAAGTATTGCCCCCCTTTAAAACATCAAATTATGTTAGTTCAGATGACTGTACAATTTATTTTCATCTATTTAAAAGGGCATTGGGTCAGGCATGCTACCCTGTGGAAAAAAAGCTGAAATAATGCGGTCTACTGTGCATACTCTTGTATTCTCACCTACTGAGGTAATGAAATGCATTCTTGACATGAAACTTAACAAATATCTAGGATATTATTGTATTACTGCTAACTTATTTAAACATCATTTTTATATATGGGGTCTTCGTCTGTGCAATGCTTTTTATTCTACAACAGCTACAGGTTTATATTCTCAATCATGGAAAACATCAGTATTTATCCCCATTTAAAAAAAAGAAGATGCGTGGTGCCGATGAGAGCAGTTGCCTGAACACGGTGCTCCGCTCCGATGAATTAATTCCATATTTAATTTAAATTAAACGTACTTCTATTTGGCCAGCATTTCACAATTGTGGAGCCCTTATTCAGCCCAAGAAGCCCGTGTTCACCGTGAGGACAGCGTTGATGCCAGCATAGCTGTTCATGGAACCCTCCGGAGGCCGAAAAGCAAGCTGCGCCATCCCGTAACGCGGGCAGCCGGCATTTCCTTTCAGCTGGTTGGCTTCCGCGATGTGGGTGGAATGCTCTGCTGGAGGAAGACGGTTTCTTCCACAACACAGGTTTTTTCTACTCTATTTTCACCGTTTCTTCTGTTTTATTGACTATAAACTATATTATTTTTCTTTCCTTTTTGTGTAATTTGTAACACTTTTTAAGTATTTTGGACTGCCTTTATTACAAGAAACTATTTTTCCTGTACAACAATAGGTTTTTTCTACTTTTTTCTCAGTGAGGTTTGTTTATTTTTGTCTCACATAAATCATTTTTATAACTGGTTCAGGTGTCTTCGAGCAAAATTCATCTTTCTTACCTCACATCTTGCCTCATACTGCCTCTAGGGTTTTATTCCTTAAAGTTAATACCCTGATTTGTTTTTGATGGCTAATGACAACTACATAAGGGAGTTCTAATTTACTACTCTCTTGTAGCTATTTTGCATAGGAGAGAAAGGTAGGGGAAAAAGGAAAAATGAAAACAAGAGACCTAATTCTGATTTCTGTTAAACTAAAGTAATCCTACATCCCCTTACACATACAATATGGTCACAAAAAAGGGTCAAACTAAAGAGGCTTGTGAGTCGTCCCCTACTACCCCTAAGAGACAGAAGAGCGAATCTCTGACACCCAAAGAAGATGCAATAAACCCGGTCATGCAAGCAATTCTATCAGAAATCAGAGCCTTGAAGCCATTCATGGAAGATACTAATGCCAAGTTACAATTACTTGACAATAACTGGTCTGCTTTTGACTCCCGCATGAATGAAGTCAAAAAACGAATTAGTAATGCCGAAGATATCTCGAACAAGGTTACTAACTTAGAAACTCAAGTTGCCTCCCTACAACATCAAGTGGAAATTCTTGAAAACAGAAATAGCAGAAACAACCTGCGCATTGTGGCCTTCCAGAGGGTATTGAAAAAGATGATTCTATTGCCTTCCTATATATGTTCCTTCCTCAAATTCTTAACCTACCAGCGTCAATGCAACTCAACATCCAGAGAGCTCATCGAATTGGCCCCAGGAACTTATCCTCAGCCTCTCGGATTCCTTCCAGAACTCTCATTTTTGCCCTTCTGGATTTCACTCACATAACCTTCGTTGTGCAAAAAGCCTCACAACTCAAACAGCTGGCATAGCAAGGAAACAACATTTTTATTACACAAGACGTTTCCAAGATAACTGCTGCTAGAAGAAGGGATCTTCTCTCTTTCGACCGTCTCTTTTTTCGGCTCTCCATCAGCCTATCACATTCACTTTCTGGACATGGATTGGTGTAGCTGGTTCTTGTTAGCCACTGTTATTTTGACTTTTTTTTAATATAAATCTTTTTTTACCGATTTTCATGTTTTTTTCGTTTGTCTTTTCCTCTTCCTCACGTTTCTTTACATTCATGTTGTCCTTTGTTTGGATGGGTACATTTATCTCTCTGCTTGCTAATAGCATGCTGGATTCTTATGCTCTTCTACTCGTTAATGAGATTTTAGGCCCTAAAGTTATTGTTTTATTCAAATTACTGCCTCAGTCAATATATATTTTTCCTTCTGTTTTTAATTGATGCCGCTGAATATCGTATCTTAGAATGTTAAAGGACTGCATAATCCCATTAAGAGACAAAAAGTACTTTCACACCTCAATAGATTAAGGCCCTCTGTGACTTGTATACAAGAATCACATCTTTCCGCTGATGAAGCAGCAAAACCCAAGTGACATTGGGTAGGTCAGATGTTTTCTAGTGTTACCAACGGGAAAACAATGGTGTAATTACACTCATCAACAAACACCTTAAATGTAAAGTTATATCTACGGAAGCTGATCAGTTAGGAAGATGGGTTACTCTTAATATATCTAATATATATATATAAGACCACAAGGGCAGAATTGAAAGCCGTATGGGCATCCAAAATTACACACCAGATGTTGAAAACTAAACATTATTGTTTCAGCACATCCAATAAGGCAACACGTTAGCTAGTCTATACACTGAAGGCTCAAACGATAAGGAACACAATTACAGCACTCCTGGAAAAGGACGAGGTGGTACAAACAGGATATTGATATTGATATTGATATTTTATTTCTATCACGCTCATACACAAGTGTTTCAGAGCGTGACAAGGCAATGGAGGGGGACAGGGGAGAACAAAACAGCGATCTTACTAGGCCCAGTGACATTGAGAATGCGCAAGTGCATGGGAGAAGAGAGGGGAAAAGTGCATGGAAGGGGGAGAAGTGGAAAGTGCAAAGCAGAGGAGAAACAGATCAATAATAATAAATAAATACACGGAGGACAGAGGGTGACCAGGTGCACGGTGCTAAGACAGAACATATCAGCAGGGGAGAGGGGGAGCAAAGGCAGAAGAAAAGAGGAAGGTCTTGAGGTGCTTCCGGAACCGTTCTCCTCAAGTTTTAGAGTGGCAGGGAGGCTGTTCCAGAGGGAGGCCCCAGTCGAAGACAGAGATCTAACCCCAGCATGTTTCTTTGAACAACGACTGACCCTGAGGGAATTAGAGGTAGAGGAGCGAAGAGCTCGAGAGAGGAGGTATTTGTGGAGGGATAGCTGAAGGTAATTTGGACCCATGCCCCAGAAAGCCTTGTGGACAATGCAGAAGGTTTTGAATTTAATCCTTGCCTCCACTGGGAGCCAATGGAGAGATTTCAGAGCTGGAGAGATACGATCCCAGGGCTTGAGGCCAAGGACAAGTCTCGCAGTCCTGTTCTGGATTAGTTGCAGAGGGCAGGGAGTAGAAGCAGGTAGATTTAGAAAGAGGCTGTTATAATAGTCCAACCCAGAGAGAACCAGAGCTTGGGATAGCATAAGCTTCTGGGGGAAGGAGAGGAAAGGCAGAGTACCTCTGAGGAGGTGCAGTAAGAAGTTTGACTTTTTAGAGTCCTCAGAGATGTGGGCGGAGAAGGAAAGGGTGGAGTCAAAGATGAGCCGGAGGTTCTTAGCCTCGCAGGTGAGGGTAGGAGGAGGGCCAAGGGAAGCCGGCCAGAGAATGAGGGGAAAGGATGGTGAAGGTGTGCCGATGAAGAGGATCTCAGTCTTGCTGGCATTCAGACAAAGATCATTGGCGGCACAACAATCTTGAATGGCAGTTAGGCAATCAGAGATGAGAGAGGGAGAGGAGGTGGTCGAGGGCAGCTTGAAAATGAGTTGAGTGTCGTCAGAGTAGCAATGGAAATTTGAGCAGAAAATGGCAATGTTGTGGACGAGACTTGCCAGATATTGGTTGAAAAGCCGGGGCGAGAGGTCAGACCCCTGGGGAACACCAGAGGTAGAGAGGAAGATAGATGATAGGAAGGACTATGAGAAACTATGGATTCGCTTGCAATATTATGGGGACTTGTTCCATCCTGAGTGCTTGTAGGAGGCACTCCAGAACTCCTTTTCACAGGAGGAAGTCCTTGCTAAAATATCAGACCTGGACAGGGAAGCCCTAGAAGACCCTATCTCACCAGAAGAAATTGCACAAGTTACAAAAGGACTGTCAGCAAAAAAGCAGCAGGCCCATACAGCTTCTCTGCTGCTTTTTATAAACAGTTCTCTATAATCCCCAACCCACATTTGGCCACCATATTTAACAGTTTTATAGAGAGTACAGCAGTCACACCATACATGGGTGAAGAGACTCTATCACTATTACTGGAACCCGGGAAAGGAGCCACTAACTGTGCATCATACAGACCAATTGTGGTGCTCAATTACTATACCTGGATATATTCCAGAGTATTTGCAAATAGGCTAGCACCAATACTACTGACTCTCATTCACATTGGTCATAACGGCTTTGTCCACACATATAATAACATTCACAGAAAATCGATATTACAGATTGGGCAAAATACAACAACCCCTCCCTTGCAGTGTTATCAATTGACGCTGAAAAGCTTTCAACCGGGTTAACTGGCTATACCTCCAGAAAGCATTACAGCAAAATTGCCCAGTCGAATCACAAGATAATCCTCTATGTAGATGATTTATTATTCTCTATGCATAACTCATACGCAACAATACCACATGTAGTATCCTTGTTAGAACTATTTCGTAGTGTGTCAGGTTTTATAATAAACTATAGAAAGTTGCATATTTTTAATATTACAGAGTCAGATCGTGTAGTAAACTGTTTGGCTTTCAATTGATCCAATCCACTTTAGATTACCTAGGAATCCACCTGGCAACAGCTCACTCATACTTATATCAACAGAATATCCATGCAATATGTAAAATAGTGAAATATGACATGACACAATGGGCGCAACACAAGATCTCCTGGCTGGGTAGGATTGCAGCCATACAAATGACACTTCTACATAAACGCTTATACATGATGTTAGCCCTCCCTATAATCAGCCCCAAAAAGATTCTACATGATCTCCAAGCTCCCATAATCCACTTTATTTGGGCTAAGAAGCGTCCTAGGTTTTCCCGGCATACATTAATGGTTGCTAAAGAAAAAGGTGGGTTAGGAGATCTAGACCTTGAAAGTTATTTCTTTGCGTCCCAACAAGGTCCATTTTTGCATAGTTACTCCTCCCCAGATGCTAAACATTGGGTAAGAATCAAACAGGCAGGACTGGGTTACTGATTCATGAATGTTGTTGGCTAGCTCTGAAGGCACGGGAATACCCCAAAAAATTAGTACGATCCACAAAGACAGGAATCTATCATTGGGATTTGGTGAGCTGAAAGTATAGCATGACTTCTAACACCTCACCTCTTATCACAGTCCTACAAAATCCTGCATTTGCACCTGGCGTAAACTCATTTCACTTTAGAGCATTGGAAGACTGGGCACTGAAGAGGATTGTCCAATGATTCGTCAATGGACCAGCTATGTCCTTTAATGAATGCAAACACATGTTTACACTCCTAGATTCAGCTAATACACATCCATACATTTGAGGCATTGGCTTAGCACTCCTAAAATGACTCAGGGTGGTAGTGGAGACACTACTAAATTTGAGTATCTATTCATTGGGTACCGTACTTGGTGGAAGATCCATACACTATATAGGATTCTCAATGGTAAGAGTCCCCCACATACTTATATGACAAACCTGGGAGATGCTATGGATGATACTCATCAAAATATATAGGGGGTAACAATTTTAAATGGGTGTAGGTGGGGTACGGGTAAGATTATAGGGAAGAGGGGGCTGGAAAGAGCCCCCAATTAAAAAATAAATCGATGAATTTTTTTAAAGTAATTTTTTCAGCAAAAATGTGCATCGATGAAGGGACATAGAACAAACATGACATGGTATAATGTATGGACTAGGGTATCTGAATCATCACGTTGCATACAATTGCAAGAGAACAGTTACAAACTGTTGCTTCGTTGGTATCTCACTCCCGAACGGCTTCACCGTCTGAATCCATCAACTTCCCCTAATTTCCAGCATTGTGGGCGGATCCAGGTCACACTATTTCACGTGTGGTGGACCTATGCACCCATCCAGCAATATTGGAAATGAGTCCTCTCACATATAAAGTTGATAACAGGAGTAGATCTCCACTTGATCACCTCACAGTCCTACTAGGCAATGAATACATTGGGGGGCCATATAAATTGGCGTGGAAAACCACAAAACGAATAATCCACCTAGCGGTACCTGCTAGAGTTACACTGGCCCATAAATGGAACGCACCCGCAGCCCCAGATATGCTACAAAGGTGGGCGAGGATATGGTTCGGAGCAGCCATGGATAACATTGATGGAACCAACAGGGAGTGAGATGCCAAAATATCTGAACACCTGGTGCCCATTTATTAATTTTGTAACACATAATGATTTCCCAAGTATGCATCATAAGTCCCCAGATACGCGTGAATTCACATTTATATGAGTACTTCCTCCTTCTACACGTCTTTCCGATTCTGGTTGAAAACAGCTCCAAACGGGCAATCTGATTTCCCCGACCCCCTTTTTTCCATTCATTTTATGTTCTCCTTATTCTATTCCTTGTATTCTTGAAGTGTGTCATTAAGCAATAACAGAGCTTTTTCAAAGTCTTAAATTCTCTGTATGGAAATCAATAGTACAATTTCTAGATGAAGTATTCCCTTAAGAAAATGATGTAATTTCTTAAATTGAAATATGTGTTTATATTTTGAATTCCAGTTGTATATAATTTTTATACGAGCTATTGCGAATGAAATTATTTCTTGATTTTATGTTATATATTTGTTTATATGATTACATGGAAATTTAATAAGTGTATTTGAAAAGTTGATTTGTCAGCTAAATCAAATAAACAAAAAAAAATAAAATAACACAGCACATCATTGGATCTGAGTTATCGTACAATAGCATACGTATAACATTTGAATACTTGAGTACCATATGTAATACTGTTATGAGTCTTATGTAATTATTATGCTATGATACATAATAAAAATGTGATTTAAAAAAATATAGATTTAAAAAGACAGCTTTTAAAAGAAAAGGACATTTCATTCATGGTCTTCAAATGGGACAGAAACATGAATAGCTCATTTTGATCAACTCACAGTGTTCCAAAGTAGTTGCTGTGTGTAGGGATTGTTATGTAAAAACCTTAGATTCAAGATAATACCTGAATTATTGAGCATAGTCATTTACCACAACAGCCCTAATGCCATTCTTTAACACTGTAAGTAGCAGTGGATCATATATTTGCAGGAAATATATCGCAAGACTATGTGAATGAGATGAATCAGAAACATGTGCCTGGGTTGTTGAGCAATAAGCATTCTATAACATCAATACCTTGATCCTTTGAAGCAGAGTGTAAAGACGTTGACATGACATGTAATATATGCAATTTTTGGATACATGGAAACTTTGTGGAGTTTTATACAGATTCTTCGTATTTACCTGCATTTATACCTTTGAATTAAGTGTCTAGATAGGAACCAGGATAAGGAAAAACCCCAGAATTTTTCCCTGAACAAATCCTACATTCTAAGTGCAACTCCTTTAGAACGGGGGTGGGCAACATAAAGGCAAGAAATGTAACTGCATTCACTTTGCAGTCGACTAAGCGTTCATTTGGCTATGCATATCGCAGATCCTAATGTTTATTTCACTTTAGTATCTTATAAGAGTCAATCTAGTAACGTCCTATTTTGGAGGCTAATACGTTTCCATAAACAGCTTGAATAGCTCAATGCACCATCTTGGTCTTCCAAAACAAAGACAATATCAAGTGCTTGATTATCTGGTTCCATGATTGAAGTGGGCTATTTCTGTATCCCTACAGCCCCTGCCAGCACTTGACACCTTATGTTGGCAATTACCCTGGCACTTGCCACCAACTGGCTGCACTTTCTATTGATTGTTTAATTTATTTTACTGTTTTGCCCCTCCCCCTCTCATGCACTTGCGCAATCTCAATGTCACTGGCCAAGTAAGATTGTTATCTCTGTCTTCCCTCTGATCCCCCTCCCTTGCCTCGTCGTGCCTTGAAAAAACCTTGTGTATAGGCGTGTTATAATATCATATTATAACATTCCTAGCTCAGTCCTTTTGGCTATATTCAACTATCCACTTGCTGATGGTAGCGATCTTGTCAGTCAGTATGTATTACAAATAGATAGACCCCAATCCCTTTAAAACATCACCAATGTGTTTTCCTAGAAGCTTTAGTCCAATCCATACCGATATTTCTCTCAAAATGAAGACGATCATAATACCATTGTTGCATACTATGCATGCTTGTCTGCTTGCTATATGTTCGTTCACCTCCCTCATTGCTTGACTTTCACCGTAGATCTGGGTGAAAATTGTGTAAACTGATCTGCCAACATTTGTGCAGCTGTCTGAGAAATCAAATCAAGGGCAACCCACAAATTCTCGGTGGCCAAAGCGACTCTGTATGCCTTGCCAAAATGTTTTGATTTTAATGTTTTTTCAATCTTAGCCACTGTTGGGCAGAACAATTTAAAAAAAATAATAATAATTAAAGTCCTCCCTCACCAATGGTGTCGCCAGGAACAACATTTAGAAGGGGCACAGAGGAGGCCAAAGATAAAAGTAAGGGGCCACAGACAAAAGTAGGGGGAGCACATGGTCACTGCTCGTCTTAGGTAGGGGGGCACAAGGGGGGACACAGGGTTTCACAGGGGGGGCCCTGCCCCCCCAGCCTCCCCTCTAGCGACGCCACTGGTGTCCCTCACCCAGTCCCACTGCTCTTTTGCTTTTTCAGAGCACTGCTTGTCAGGGTAGACATAAACAAGAAATATGCCTGTAAGGAAAACAAAAAATGAGCCTGTCCAGTCTCCCCAACATGTCGAAAGTTCAAGTGGTTTGGTGAAACCAAAAGTTATAGTATTTTCAAAAATTCTGAATACCCTTTCAATACCAGGTGAACCCATAGACCTAGACCCTTTTAAGACGAGGAAGCAATACTTAGAGATGGATGGGGTTGCAGAATTTACTCAAACATCAATAATCAAACCGACTCAGGAAGTTGGCAAAATGTTGTCTGTTTTATTTTATTCTAAAACAGGGAGTTAAAACGGACATCAACGGACGTTCGCTCAATGTCTCTGAACACATGTTATAAAAAACTTAACTTTTATAGTAAAAACTTGTCATTAGTGACGTCACACTACGTGGCAAACTACAAAAACCTTCTTGGGGATGTGATAGGCTTACAGGGAACATCTAAGTATACATTCGATACTGACGGGGGAAGTGATTGGGTCTCTTCAGGTGGGCAAATAAGCTCATCCCAAGTGCAAGTCATCTTCAGTGTCATACTAATTCTCAAGACTTTATTGGTTACACAAACTATAGGGCTCTTTGATACGTGGCCCTCTACAGTTGGTTTGGCACCCTTGTACACTTCTGGAATATTGCACAGGCTAGCAGCACGCAGACTACCACTCCAGTGCAGGAAGGGTCGGTGTGATCATGCCTCCCCTCCCAATTAGCCCAACATTTATCATCACTCTTGCAGCCTGCCAGTCAATTAAGGCTTTGAACTTGTCCTTGCAGAAGCTCTCTGTGCCTGAGAATAAAAGGGATTATCTTCTTGGCTTCGGTGTAGCTCGACCCAATGTCTATTTTGATCTGACCATGTGACTGGATACTGCGTTTTTTAGCTCCTTGCTACATTTAATACTAATAAATGATGAACTCTTGACGCCTTAAGTGTTTTGCCATTCCACCTCAAACAGAAGTTTGTTTCATTCCCAAGTTCATGTAACTACTGGATGGAAAACCAGGCTCACGGTGGCCTCGACTTCTTGGTGCTGGGCCAGCAAGCCTTTCTTGAATTACTGCTCCGCCATAAGTTATTTTCCAACTGCGCCACTCTGAAAACCCTTTCCAATCACAGGGTTTCAAGCCTTGCTAAAGTGCATTGTGAAACATCCAGATTCTATACATTCTTATGCATGTACATTAGCACATCGCTGCAAACTATTCATTACATAGCCAGCCTTAAGATCGCTTTGTCTACTTGTGTTACTTCATCTGTACAAGTGTAAACTGATTTTGCATCTTCTTCAGCATTTCTGTAGCATGAGCACCTTCATCTCGAGCCCCGAAATGCTGCTCATCTTTAACACCTCCTCTTCAGAATGTTTATCTTCTTTTTGCCTTGTGCATCTTTTTTTGGTGCGTCAGCTATGCTCTGCATGATGTCACCAGTCTTCTCTTTATCTCATTCTCACATTTCTTCCGGGGCTTTGTCCGGAAGGCCATCATATCTTCGTGAGTGGACTTATGGTTTTCTCAATGGATACTCTGTTTCAAGAGTTCTTCACGGTACGGCATCCTCACTCGTACTGCACGTGTTGCAATTTCCTGCTCCCAACATCTAGGCAGCATGGGGGCGGAGCTTTTGGTGGAGGTTATTGACTCCTTCTCTACACAGGGATTTAGAGTCCATTCAAATGTATTTAATTCATTGGAACAACAGTTCTGGATGCTTTGTCACAGATGGCATCAGTTAACTGCGGTAGGAGGCTTTGCATGTTTCTGATATGTATTTCTTCAGCTATCATGTCAAAGAGAAATTCTGTACACAGGATATAACAGCGAAGGAAATAGAATATTTTCAGTACTTGGCCAGAATAATTGCAACGCGTAACAGAATGAGGATAGTGAAACTATGCAAGAAGCTTGTTGACCAGATGTGATCATGTGACGGTGATCATGATTTATTTTCCCCAAATGGTTCAATGTTATTATTGAGATAAATACATTCCATGCTTTGCTGTTCATCTAAAGTCTAGGGACAACACATTGATAAAGATGACTTTGAGGTTTCATTGACAGATTTGGGTTATGTATTTTAATAACTTGGCATATCTTACCTTTTATGTATTGTTCATGAACCTGGTGCTCATCACCATATTTGGCATCCCTTTCCAAATTATATGCACAAGACTAAAAATTGCATGACTGCCCAGTGCGGAACTAGATGATTGAGTCTCTTCCTAATGCAAACATACTGCTGGGACTTGGTAAGGTAAAATAAGGAAGAGCTCGACTTCTGTAGATAGCACTGAGAGCCTGAGAATGGATCTACAGAGCAGAGACTTGCACCAGTCCTGTGGTTCCTCCTTCAGAGTACATTAATGTTTCTTGTATTCTAACAAGGAAGTTCCAGAAACCAAATCATCATCTCAATGCTGTCTTGGGACAGAGGTGAGGAAAGGCAGTGGTGCATTTTTGGAGTTAATTTGAAGTTGTTCAATGAGGAGAAAGATAACAGGTTGAAGGGGTTCTATTGGAGGCATGTTATTAAAAGGCATTTTCTGAAGAACACAAAAGGGCTATATATTGTTTTGGCAATCGTACAGTAGAGTTTGATGGTTGCCCATGATTTGAACGAATTGCAAAATTTCAAATTAAAAATTGCCAAATGTGGCAATGCCAAATTTGAAATCGTTGCCTCGGTCAGATCATGTTCCCCCACCGGCCCCCCTACTTAGCTTTTGGTGGCACACTTCTGCATGTGCTTCTGACTCCCCTGTGTCCCTGCGATGCCAGTTCCCTTCAGTTAGGTAGATAGGCACCGGCACCGCAGAGTTCTGTTTTTTTTTAAATGTATTATTTGGGAAGAGGGGAACAACCCGGCAGCTCCCAATGCCATTGTAATGAACAAGGGTGTGGGGGACAACCCGCAACCTCTGCTCCCCTTGTTCGCTCAATGGTAATGCATGGTAGATTTGCTTGACATTTTCAGCTTTACGAAATTTTCGTAGAGCTGAAATTCGAACAAATCTACCATTAGTTTCTTTTTTCTTCGATTATTTATACAGATTCTGAGTTTGATTTTAAAACCAGAAAGCTTTTCTTTGCTTTGTTGGGTGGTCATTGACCTCTTAGTTTGGAGACTCGGCATATATATTTTGTAAGACTTTTGCTATTTGTCGGAGAATTCAGATTCCCTAATATGAACCCTTGCAGTTTCTTTTGGAGGTAATTGCATCCTATGCTCCTGGCCCTTTCGGGGTCGAAAAAAGGCTGCAGCAGAGCTTGGGAGAATCAGCCAAAACCTACATAAACAAAACTTTACGCTTCTAAACTCAAATAATGTTTGTTTAACCTGGTAAAAGGTCAAGAAAGGGATGACTCTTGTTAGGTCTGATTTTAGAGTCAGGATAGAAATGCTGTATTAGAGAAGTAGAGAGGCTTAGATTATGTTAACTATCTCTTGATGTGGAGCCAGATGGCCCTTTCTGTGCAAAAGGCATTCTGCAGTCTGTTTGAAGGTGCAGACTAAGTAGGTGAACCTAATATCTGAACGTCAACATGTACAAGCCCTGGCAAGGATTCATTAGGCTCATCAATCAACCTCTATGCTCAGAAAGCTACAATGAGGCAGAGTTTTGGGTGGTATTGCAGCTACGTTTGCTGAAGGCTAACCACAACTCTGCTGTCTGAAGTGTCTTTCCCATCTGCTTATTTCTTTACATATCTCTTGAAGCCAAATCCCATGAGAAGTGAGGGCCTCACACAGCATCTACCGGCCAAAATTGTTTGTGTCACTATGAAAGGTGTTCATGTCATTGATTATTGTCAGTCAGTCAACATACTTGTATTCAATATAAAATCTTCAAGTCAATACATAAAATGAAATAGTCACAACAATTCCATAAATTATTATACTTAAAATACAACAAATCAAATCACGGAGGAGAGTGCTGCTCGCAGCCTCCAACAATTATTTTAACAATTCTCATTACAATTAACAACAAGAGTTCAGCAACTTCCCTCTCAACAACCAGGACCTGTGAGTATATCGAGCTGTGGCAAAAAAACGTCATGGGGTTGTAGAAGCTGCCTCAAAAATGTCACAGTGTCCCTCATCCCCTCCTCCTTCAGTATTGGTTTTAAGTACATACACTGCAAATACAAATCAACATAAAATGCAACATTGTCTCTCTTGCCTCTCCACACATCCAACACTGGTCTGAGAGAAAGTCTTTCCATGATTGTGTAAATACAGCCACAGGGAGTGTCCTTAATCTCACTTGTATTTATACAGACTTTTCAAAAGGTGGTGTAATCAAATCTAGGTAGGGTTTGCTACTGGGTACCCTCAATTCTAGGTATTTTGGTCCTTGTTTTAATGACATTGCACCAGCCACCAACTGATCCCATGATCGTATGGTAGCACCATTCCTTATGTTTTCCTCAGTCCTATTGGTTGGTTATGAGGATTTCCCCATAAATTACCTCCCCCTAGTTCATATACAGTTTTTTAACATGACGAAGCCATTTAATCGATTTTTCCCCATCCAGGGGCATTAAATGAAATAAGGCATCTCTATATTTTTCCATCGCTTCCTGGTTACACAATCTTATCCAGAAAAGAGCTGGGCTAAGTGACGCCAAAGCACCCATCTGATTCCAAAAGTACCAAAGTGGACTAGGAACTCTTAGGTACCAAAACCATTGTTTAATACATTTTTGCTCACTGTTTGTCAGTTTTACAAGATTTGCCTACCCCCACAATTTGGCCCCATAAAAAGTGGCAAGAACAGCCTGCTTCCCATATAAATCTAAGGCCAGTCATATAGCGCCATGGCCCACCAAGTACGAAGCATGAATTGGTTCACCAAGCTTTTCTAAGGTAGTAACCAAGTGTTTCACTTGTGCAACCCAACCTTCAAATTCTTGGAACTGTACCCCAAAGTAGTCAAAGTTTTCAACTTGTTCAAGCTGCATTCCATCCACCTTTAGCACCAGTAGCTTTGTTCTTGCAAATCTTGGATTAAAGAACATTACTTTTGACATTCCAATATTCAAATGCAGTTGCAGTTCTTTACATTTGGACACAAATATTGACAGAGTTTTCCAGACTTTGCAGTGTTGTTGCCAGCAAAACTGCGTCATCTGCATAGAATAGCACAGGCTACATATCCAAACCCATTTTTGGACAGTCCTGGCATCTCTCAAGCAAAGCATTGATCACTTCCTGTATATAAAGGTTACACAAACGCAGTGCCAGGGCACAGCCCTGTCTCTCCCCTTTGTTACTTGAAAGTCAGTAGTGGTATCCCCACCCAAGCCATAGCGAATGGAGGCGCTATTTCCAGAATAGAGTGAGCTAATTATCTGAATCAGATGTGCAGGAACCTTACGTGTAGATAACAAATTCCACAGGGTTTCCCTGGAGACTGAATCAAACGCAGTCCTCAAATTGAGGAATGTAGCATGTAATGTCTTTCTTTTAAGCACAGTATATTTCTGAATCAGAAGATGAAGTAAAAACAATGCTATATGGTACCTCTATTCCTTCTGAAACCAGCCTGAAGTTTGCATATGATGTTATTTCTGTCTGCCCAATTGTGTAGCTGCATTAAAATAATTTCCCTCCAAAAGTTTGCCTGCACACTCAAGGAGGGAGATCAGGCAATAATTAGCTGGCAGCTCCCTCCCTCCCTTTTTATACAGAGGGATTATTGTGGCTTGATGGCAAGACTATGGTATTGCATTAAATACCCTGCACAATGCCAGTGCCAAATATCAACCTCATTCTTAAACAGGTCCATCAGGATGAGATCAGGCCCTAAGGCTTTACAGCCCTTCTACAAGTTAATAGCTTGCTCTACACCACCTACGGTTATGCAGAGATAATCCGTACACAGTGGATCACCCCCTACATACAAGCCTTCAAAATGGTGTCGCCGCTCATCTGCACCTATGCAGCAGTTGAGTGTTTGATCTCCCTTTAGATCCCTATCTATTACCAATTTCCAGTACAATACATAGTTTTTATTCTGGCGGGCGACTTCAAACAAAGATATCCACTTTGCTTGCACATGTTCATTCTTTTTAATACATACAATTTTCCTGTATTCAGAACGTGCCGAGCACAACTTACATTTGCCTACCCCCGCCTTCATGTCTATACAGGCCATCATTTTATTTTTGGCCGCACAGCTCTCCATCAAACCAACCATTTGTGCAGAGAGTTTGCTTCTTAATCACTCTCTTGGGGTGGAGATAAACAGGAGCACATTTTCTTTTAACCCTTCATAGGCATTCAGTATGGCCGAAATATTAGTCTCAGAATCACAAATGATTTCTATGTTAGGGAGAATTAAATTATACATTTCTGGTTTGACACCATGGTCAAGCTCATTGACCCATTTGATTGATGTCCGTGAATGCCCACCTATTGTCAACATTTGGGCATGTACTGGGCCACAATGTTTAGTGTTCCTTTGCCCTTGGATGTTAATTTGCACTGTCAAAGGATAGTGCTCATTCTCAGCTCTTATCTGTATTTCAAAATCTTCTACCCTTGCCCATGCATACACTAGATATAACAATGTAATCTATAAGCAACGACCCAGTGTGACCCTTGAAGATCATTTTAGCAGGATAATCTTTAGAGAAATTTCCATTACAGGCTCTTAAATTCAGATTAAACAAGGTGCAGGCTGAATCCACAGCATAACGGTGTATTCTTACAAGTGGTCTAAAGTAAAGTCCAGGATATCCAAGGCTGTATCTTGGTCCTCCCATATACCTCCCAATACTCCCACCGGCTCAATCTGCAGATTAATGTCTCCTGCAAATAATGTCACAATGTTCGAGTCTTGTCCCCTTTTGGCAGGGATTAAAAGGTCCCTAAGTCTAAACATTGCTGCCATACCCATCTGTGAGAATGGCCTATTATAGTTATTAAATAGGTCTATTCTTCCAGTACTCTTAGTCAGTATGGATAGACATTGTAGATCTATGGTACCCCTTTTGCTGGGAAACCACCGCCTCCCTTCAGCCCATGCTAACATCCACCCAAATTGCCAGACCACCACTAGGTTCGCCCTTTATCCCCTTGCTAGCAGGGACATGGAATGATTGGTATCCATGAAGGAAAACAGGTTCCAATGCCCACGTCTCATTGTCACCTTGTGGGATTAAGAGGTCACACACAAGGTTAAAAGGTAGAACATAACTTTAATATTTTAAAAATAGGTTCTTAACAATCTTTCAAAGAAGCAAAGAAGAAACAAAAGGATACTTGTAGCAGAAAACAGTTTGTGAAGGGATGACTCTTTCTCACTTTCTTAGTCATAAGCATCCATCTGAGCAATCTTGGATCTGCAAATAGTCTTGCCTAAAAACATAAAGACAGATGTAAAGGACTTCCTCTCGTATAGACAGAGTATATCAACAGGTTGTAGAGAGGAACAAGTTTACCAATTCAGCTATGGACAGTTAGATCTGCAGAATAGATAACGTTTCCCTTTAACTGTTACATGGCAAGGAACTGTTTCCCACTTTGGGTTTAAGGACCTTTCCGTCGGTTCTCCTGTCTCATCAGTTCAAACGAATCAAGATAGTTGTCTTGAAGCTTAGTAAAAGTATTATTCTTTGAACGTCCCTCACCCTGTGCTGGACTCTTTCAGCCTTCTTTGTCCCTTTCCTCTTTCTCTTCTCACACGCAGCAATAAACAAACCACCAGATGCAGCTCTGCTTTGGCTCAATCAGTGCCTCAGATCACCTCCCCATTCCTTTTCAGCTTCCCTCACCGTGGTCTCCTTCGAGTGTTCACAGCTGTTAGGCTTGTCAGTGTAAGCAGCAGCTGTACGCCTCTTAGCCTGCCGCTCCTCGCTACTCCGACACTTGGCTCCCCTCCCTTTCCTTCACCCGGGATTGCGATTTGTCTCTTGCAACGAGCCTCTTCACGCTGGAGGCCCACCCTGCTGTTCCGCTCCTTTGAGATTCAACACAGGCGTTCTTTGTACAATGAATCGTGGAAAGCCAGACCGGTTCTGTGCACAGTCCTCATTATGTTTGGATGGAGCTCTCGAGCCGGGTAGCGACCTTCTCTCGGCTCACAGGAGAAAGGTTTCCGGAGCCGCCAGTCAGCTTTTCGGAACAGATCAAACTCAATAGCGCAACAGCGCTTCTTAACATAACTCACTAGTGCAACGGCGCTTCTTAACATTTTAACGAATTCATTCGTAACGGCCAGCTTCCTCCTTGCTCAGCTGGGCCGTCTCCTGGCAACAACAAAAACAGAGCATTCCACCCCAGGTTAGAAAAAAGTACCTGACTGTAAGTGACATAACACAATAGGAAATGTCTCCACGGAAACCACAAGTTCCACCCTCCATCTCTTTAATCAGCCTATCTTATTCCGTGCCCGCAATTCATCACATACCTCCCTTCCTAGGCCCTTACGCTTGGGAAGGGCATAAGAACGTGATAAAAAATCTGCCTGAGACATCAATTTGCCCGGTTGATTAATTGTTTGGAAGGAGAAGGGCTGGAGGGAAAGGTACCAGCTCAATATCCGGGGATTGGTGTCTTTATTGCGTGCCATCCAAACCAAGGGAGCATGATCGGTTATAAGGGTAAAATGCCTCCCTAGCAAGTAATACTTTAGTGACTCAATAGCCCACTTGACCGCCAGACACTCCTTTTCAATTGTGGCATACTTCTGTTCATGGGGAAGCAATTTCCTGCTTATAAACATAATGGGTCTCTCCTTCTCCCCTTGATTTTGAAACAAAACTGCCCCTAATCCTGTTCCAGATGCATCTGTCTGGAGGAAAAAAGGAGCTTCATAATCAGGACAGTGTAAAACTGCCTTTTCAGTTAGAGCGTCCTTCAAGGAAGTGAAAGCCTTTTCTGTTTTGTCATTTTGCCTTTCTTTTTTTGATGGAGCAGCCTTCCTTAGGAGTTCGGTCAACGGAGTGGCCAACATCGAGAAATGGAGAATACATCTACGATAGTAGCCTATACAGCCTAAGAAGGCTCAGACTTGTCTAGCAGTTCTGGGAAATTGTAATTGTCGTATTGCCAACAATTTCTCCTCTTGCGGTCTGATCTCCCCTTGACCTAAAAAATATCCGAGGTATTTTGTATGAGAATATGCCAAAAATGTTTTCTTTTGATTGACATGCAAACCAGCTTGTCATAAGGTGTTGGAAAACAGCTTCTAAGTGAGTTAGATGTTCTTCCCAGGACTGACTGTACACAATAATATCATCCAAGTAAGCCCCCATATATTTCGTGTGACCTTTGTTTAGACGATTCATTAGTCTCTGAAAGGTTGCTGGGTCTCCATGAAGGCCAAAAGGCAGGACAGTAAATTGATACAATCCCATGAGGGTGGCAAAGGCCGTTTTTTCCTTGTCTTCTGGTTGTAGGTGAATTTGGCAATAGCCTTTCGTTAAGTCTATAGTAGTCAAGAATTTTGCCTTCCCAAGATTGTTCAATAAGTCTTCTATCCTTGGCATAGGATATGCATCGAATTTGGAGATTTCATTCAACCTCCTGAAGTCCATACAGAAGCGAGTGGTTCCATCTGGTTTTGGAACTAGTACCACTGGGGAACACCAGTTACTGTGAGATGGTTCTATTACACTCAGATCAAGCATCTCCTTCACTTCTTGATTTATGGCTTGAATCCTGGATTCTGGTATTCTGTAAGGGCGTAACCTCATGTTAACGCCTGGCGGTGTTGTTATACAGTGGATAGTGAGGTTGGTCTTTCCTCGGATGGAGGAGAACATTATTTCAAACTTTCCTACTAAATTATTCAACTCAAGACACTTTGACGGGGAAATGCTTGGATTTATATTTAGGACTTCCTTTCCCCAAGTCTCATTTGATTGAGGAAAAAGCTCAGCTTGGATTTCTTTATTGTCAATCATAGCTATCGTCGCAGCCAGCTTCACCCATTCCTTCAAAAGATTCACGTGTCTGTAAAGGAAACTTTTTCTCTGGTTGCCGTACTGCATATGTAACCGGTCCTAACACTTTCTCTACTAAATATGGGCCTCTCCAGGTGGCTAACATCTTATTTTCTGACGATGGTAACATTGCTAACACCTGGTCTCCGATCTTGAAACTTATCATTCGGCTCTTTTGGTTATAATACTGCTCCTGTCTCACCTGAGCTTGACGTAGATTTTCTGTAGCGATAGACTGCAATCTCTCCACCCTTTCCCTCAACTGACAGGCATACTCTGTGAGAGAAATCTCCTGCGAAGGTTGCTCCTCCCAGATTTCTTTCAAAACATCCAATAATGTGCGCACCAGCCTTCCGAAGAAGAGTTCAAAGGGAGAAAAACCTGTTGATGTTTGAGGAGTATTGCGTAAGGTCCGCAATATCCAAGGCAGCATCCTGTCCCAGTTTCGTTCATTCGGAGAAGTGGTCTTCCTTAGCCTGATTATAGCATTCGACAAGACCATCAGTCTGCGGATGATAAACCGCTGTCTTCAAGTGGTTAATTTGTAAGGTGTCGCAGACTTGCTTCATGACGTTAGACATGAAGTTGGATCCACGGTCCGTTACAATTTCCTTAGGAATACCAACACGACTCATAAAAGATATCAAGGCATTGCAAATTTGTTGGGAATTAGTTGTTCTCAAAGGGAACGCTTCGGGATAATGAGTCGCATAGTCCACTATTACAAGAATGTACTTATGACCTCGGCTGGAGGGATCCAGTGGCCCCACAATGTCTATTCCAATACGATGGAATGGTTCATGGACTAAAGGCATAGGTTATAAGGGTGCCTTTGATATATTTGCCCTATTTTTCTTTTGACACACTTCGCACCCCTTACAAAACCTAGCCACTTGAGCATAAACTCCAGGCCAATAAAATCTGGCCAACACTTTCTTCATTGTCTTTTTGTTTCCCAAATGTCTCTCTCCCAGTTGTAGGTGTGCTACTTCTAAGACGGTTTAATAGTATTTAGTGGGTACCAATAACTGCCGGATCAGATTTTCTCCAGTGTCTTTTGTTACACGATAGTATAAGCCCTTCTCCTGCAGAAAATGGGTTCCATCGTATGGTATTGTCCTTAGCAGCAATTCTAGCATATTGGAGGAAGGGAACCAAGCTCCTGTGCTATTCGAAAGCTGTCTCCTCCGTCATCAATTTTCCAGTCAACAGCTATAGGTAGGATATGTTGTTCTCCCCATTCTTGTTTTATTCTCCTCTTGTCTGCTCTGCTTTTTTTTCCCTTGCTAATTGGGCTTTTTATCTCTTCGTTATGAAATGGGGCACTTTCCAACCAGCTCTTCTCGACCTTTTTTAAAAGATTTGAAAAATTGGGGACAACTGATCCTACTAACAACGGTTCAGGTAGTGTGGTCATTACTGCAGCTCTTATCCCGATCTGTTCCCCAGCTACTTTTATCTTAACCTCTTTCGTTGGATAGTTTTTTACATCCCATGAACACACCCAATGGGTATGTCCTTGTAAAAGTCAACCATTTCACCTACCAGATCTGTGGTTACAGCCGTTTGAAGACTCCCGGAGTCATTCATGGCCCTAGTTGGTTTGCCGTCGACCTCTGCTTCACAGGTGTAAGGGTATTGGGACTTCACCAAGTGGTCACAGTCGGGATTATTACCTTCTCTTGAAACCTCAAACGTTCCCACATTCATGGGTTCCAGTTTGCTCTTCTTAGGACACAACCTCGCTAGGTGGCCCCACTCACCACACTCAAAACATTGTGGGCCCTGTGAGGGCATTGTGGGCTGTCTAGAAGTGGGAGGGCCTTCACTACTGGGTCGAGCTCTGACATTTTCCCATTCGGAATTTCCTGAGCATGGAGTTCGGCCAGCTCTGGTTGATCAGAGGTCTTCCTGAGGACGATGATGTAGGGGTGGTACCCCTTGAAACGGGTGTGTAAGTTAACAGGCAACCTTGACAAGCCTTGTGGTAGGCAGAGGCTATATTAACTGCCTCTATCAACGTGGGTTGGTGATGTTGTCTAACCCAGCGTTGTACTGGTGAGGGAAGCGACTCTAAAAATGGTTCAAGTATAATCTTCCCCACCATCTCCTGAGGAGTTGCAGTATTTTTTTTTTTTTTTGATTTAGTAGAAATTAAACAACTTTTCAAATACAAAACATTTTACAAACATTTAGTTCATTCATAATTAAAACAGTTAATATTCTCTAAAAGGAAGGAAAAATATAAAAATAAAATCGAAAGGAAAATGATTGTGATGAGATGAAACAAAACTAGCACTATGAAGTAAATAAGGACAGAAATTAGTAATTTCATTATTCTTTGACTAGAGTTTCATTTCCACTGGTAAAATACAATCCCAAAACTGTGTATATAGCTTTCATAAGTGCTAGTCTATCTGTTGAAAATAACACCCGCCAAATTTCATCATCACTTTTGTCACCATACATACAAACCAAGTTCTTGAAGTATATCATTCTCTGTGAAAGTGATTTTGGACACCTTATTATTAGATGTTGCAGCGTTTCTTTAACCGTAATTATTTGACAAAAACAACAATAATTCAGGTTTGATGGAATTTTCATTCGACGTGTTAGAATTTCTCGTGTAGGCCACAGATTTAGCCTAAACCTTAGAAACTTTTGCCTCAGAGTTTTGGAAGGGCATTTTAGCAGGTAGAAAGTCATGGCCCGCAACTTTTTGTGACCAAACCAGTTAGTGTCAAAATCTTTGTAGGTCATACAGATGGATTGATTTTGAATCCAGTCCCACTGATACAATTTCACCTTAGCGCGAGAAGGATTCTCGAGTAATAGAGTCAGAGTTATGTCAGCTTTAGCCATGGTTTCTAGGACATTTACACGCCATTTCTTTGGGAAATTATTCTTTGAAGTTATAAGGTGATGGGCTGTTGTGCTTAGAATATTGTTGTCCTCAAGGCCCAATATACACTTACGAACGAAATTACACATGCGCCAGCTTAAGCGAGCTGCCATTGACACTAAACCCAGTTCATGTCGAATTATTGGCAATGGAGTGGAATTCGGTAAATGCAAAATTGTTTTCCAAAAACGGCCTTCAAGAGTATTCCATACTTTTGTATGCGTGTTTAATTTTGATTCTGCTCCATATAGCATTATAGGAATAACTTTCAGCTCGTAAAATAATGCCACATGTTTACAGGTAAACTTACTATATTTGTAATTCAGAATCTTGGCTTGAGATATTAAATTATTCATCTTGATGTTAAGGGTATCATGGTACAACATGTATGAAGGATTATTATGTGGTAAACTAGGGTTTTTCCCCCCTCGCAGGTTTCTCAAACTTAGGTGGCCTCTCCACTGGGTGTACCTAATATGCATTTACTGTTGTTCTCTAAAATGTGGTAAACTAGGGTTTTTCCCCCCTCGCAGGTTTCTCAAACTTAGGTGGCCTCTCCACTGGGTGTACCTAATATGCATTTACTGTTGTTCTCTAAAATGTGGTAAACTAGGGTTTTTCCCCCCTCGCAGGTTCTCAAACTTAGGTGGCCTCTCCACTGGGTGTACCTAATATGCATTTACTGTTGTTCTCTAAAATGTGGTAAACTAGGGTTTTTCTCCCCTCGCAGGTTTCTCAAACTTAGGTGGCATCTCCACTGGGTGTACCTAATACGCGTGGTCAACTTGGCCTTGCCGCTCACTGTCCTCGTGCTTTCATATTGTCTGTCTCCCCCCCCCCCACTGCCTCCTACTCCATGGTGCTCTCTATCTCGCCTATCTTCTCTAACTGCTTCTCTAGTGACTATCCTGCTCTCCTCACTAAATCTGGTAGGAAAAAGTTTAAAAAGGACATCCTGGTCTCCAACCCAGGCCTCCCTATCGCTGACACCTACACTAATGCCTGCTCCAAGGAAACTCTTACTGACATCCTCTTTTTTGTGCCTTCGCCTGACCTATGGACCCTTCATATGGTCTCTGTGCTCTCTCCTTTCTCCTCTTCTCCCATTAATGGTGGCACCCGTTGGGATGTCCTCTTGGCCCCCCTCCGCTCCTCTAAGGCCATCCTTAATGTCTACGCTAATGGGACCGTCTTGGTCCAAGGCCCTCAGGCCAACCTTCACCTCTTTGATAGACGCTTCCCACGCCTCATCAACTTCCTCTCCTCTCCTGCTATCCCCCCTCCTCTGTCCTCGGCTACCTTGCCTCTACCCCCCCTCCTTGCCCCCTCTCTTGCTCCTTCCTCACCTCCTTCTTCTACACCTCCGCAGGGCGTACCTCTGATCTGTACCCCTCCCCGGAAGTCCTTCAAGGATGGCAACCTTCTCCACATTGCCACTCTTAACTCTCGCTCTGCAATCAAACATTCCTCTGATATCTGTCACCTTCTTGAGGAACTGGACCTGGATGTCCTCGGTCTCACTGAGACATGGTTCACGGCCAGCTCTGTCACCAGCTTTGACACACTCCTACCTGACGGTTACAAGATCCTCTCCGTGCCTAGGCCCAACCGTGCAGGGGGGGTGTGGCCCTTATCTTCCCTGAGTGGATTCCTGCCACTGTCACTCCTATGCAGACCTACGTCTCTTTTGAGTGTCTTGTCTGCCGACTCTCTCTCTCTCCTAGCCATTCCCTTACAGTGGCTACTATCTATCGGCCACCTGGTCAAATTTCCTCCTTCCTCTCTGAGTGGGCTGACCTCTCCTCCTCACTCCTGGCCTCAACCACTCAACTCCTCTTCCTTGGTGACTTCAACATCCACCTGGATGCCTCCTGTCCCCCCTCTGGACTCTTTCGTGACCTCTGCGACTCTCTCCCACTCTCTATTCTCCCGTCTGGGCCTACCCATTCTGCAGGGCACACTCTTGATGCTCTGATCTCTTCTGACCTTCCCCTCTCCGTCCCTCTCTCCACTCCTCTCTCCTGGAGTGATCACTTTCTCCTATCCTCCCACCTCACCCTCCCTACCCCACAGGCAAAGCCTCCGTCATCTCTGCCAACCGCCTTCTCGGTCATCCGACCCATGAAGCGCGTGTCAATTGAGGCTTTCGCTGCCACCTTCTTGCCCCCCCCCTCCCCCTTCGGCTGACTCCCACCCTGACACAGCCCTCTCCACACTCCACTCTGCTATATCTGATAGTCTTGATATCCTTGCCCCTGTCATGAGAATCCGCCTGAAGCCTAAAGCCAAATGCAACTCCTGGTATGACTCGGATCTCGTCACCCTAAAACGCAAGTGCAGGGTGGCAGAGAGGAAATGGCGTGCTTCATGTACATCCTCTGACAAACTGGCCTGCCACCTGCTCCAAAGGCAATACCGTCTCTCCGTTCTCACCAAGAAGAGAGCCCTTATCCAAGCCCGCATCTCTGCTGCATCTAACAACTCGGCCAAACTCTTCAAAATCTGCAAGGAGCTTGCCAACCCTGCTGCAGTCTCTACCTCTCCTGTCCCCTCCCAGGCCCTCTGCACTGCACTGGCCTCTCACTTCGTCTCTAAAACTCAGGACATCCTGTCCACACTCTCCTCCTATCACCTCCCTCCATCTCTTCCTGGCTCTCCCTCTGGCCCTTCTGCAGCCACCCCTCCTCCCTCCTTCTCTGCCTTTCCCCTTTTTTCTGCTGACGAGGTTTCCAGACAAGTCCGATCTATGAAAGTCTCGTCTAAACAGGTTTACCCCTGCTCCTCCAAAACTATCAAGGACCACATCGACTCCCTTGCTCCTGCCCTGGCTGATTTTTGCAACCACTCCTTCGCCTCTGGAGTCTTCCCATCCCCCCTTAAGCACTCCCTTGTGCATCCTCTTCTTAAGAAACCCTCTTCCGACCCCGCCTGCCCAGCTAACTATCGCCCAATCTCCATCACTCCCTTCCTGGGCAAGCTCCTGGAGAAACTGGCCATCTCCCAGCTCAACCTCCATGCTGAATCTGTTGGTAGTCTTCATGACCATCAATCTGGCTTCAGAGCTGCCAGAAGCACGGAAACTGCTCTCCTGAACATCCGTGAGGACCTGCTCTCAAACCTCGACTCCAACACTCCGTGTGTTCTCATTCTGCTCGATCTCTCTTCTGCCTTTGACACTGTCAACCATGCCATCCTGCTCAACCGTCTCCGTGATAACCTGGGTATCACTGGTCAGGCTCTGGCGTGGCTGACCTCTTTCCTTTCCAACCGACCCTCCCAGGTCCAACTGGGGTCCTTCCTCTCTGACATCTTCTTCTCTACCTGTGGTGTCCCCCAGGGATCTAATCTCTCTCCCTGGCTGTTCAACCAGTATCTGGCACTCCTTGCCCACCACATCGCCACTCTCTGCCCCAACTTTCAGTGCTATGCGGATGATACCCAGCTCATTTTCAGGCTACCCTCGGCCTCCTCCTCTCCTTCCCTCATCTCCGACTGTCTGTCTGCCATCCAGGAATGGTGTGCCGCCAATGACCTCTGCCTTAATGCCAGTAAGACTGAGATTCTACTCATCGGCACACCCACTCCCTCCTTCCCTGCAGCGCTCTGGCCAGCCTCGCTTGGCCCGCTTCCTGCTCCTACTTGCAAGGCAAAAAACCTCGGGGTCATCTTCAACTCCACACTCTCCTTCTCTCCTCATATTACTGACGTCTCTAAGAAGTCTCACTACCAGCTGCACCTCCTCAGAGGTATTCTTCCCTTCCTCTCCTTCCCCCAGAAGCTCACGGTCTCCAGAGCCCTGGTTCTCTCAAAGCTGGACTACTGTAACAGCCTCTATCTTAATCTGCCTGCCTCTACTCTCCGCCCTCTGCAACTCATCCAGAACAGGACTGCGAGACTTGTCCTTGGCCTCAAGCCCAGGGACCGTATCTCTCCAGGACTGAAATCTCTACACTGGGTCCCTGTGGCTGCGAGGATTAAGTTCAAAACCCTCTGCATTGTCCACAAGGCCTTCTGGGGCCTGGGGCCTATATACCTTCAACTCTCTCTTCCTAAATATCTTCCTTCCCGAGCCCTTCGCTCATCTGTCTCCAACTCCCTCAGGGTCAGCCGCTTCTCGAAGCAACGAGCTGGGGGTAGATCTCTCTCTGCGGCAGGGGCCTCCCTCTGGAACAGCCTTCCTGCCTCCCTGAAACTTGAGGAGAACCATCTTCGGTTCCGGAAGCACCTCAAAACCTTCCTCTTTGCTTCTGCTTTCTCTCTCCCTCTCCCCTGCTAATTTCTTCACTGAAACTGCACTGAACCTGCACCTGGGCCACTCTCACCGACCTCGGTCCTTGGCCCAGCCACTCTCCACTTGCACTGCCTCCCTGGCAACCCCAGCACTGCGGGACTGTCTCTGCATCCCTTACAGCCCCCCCCCTCCCAGCACTTGTCTGCACTTACCTTGCACTTGCCACCAGCTGGCCCTATTTATTATTTATTTTTTATTCTACTTACCCTGTTCAGCACTTCCCCCTCTCCCCTTTCCCCTTGCACTTTTTCCCTTCCACCTACCCCTGCACTTGCGCGATCTGAATGACACCTGGCCTAGTAGGATCGTTGTCTGTCTTCCCCCTGTTCCCTCCTCCCTGCCTCGTCGCGCCTTGAAACACTTGTGTATAGGCGCGTTACAAATGCCATATCATATCATATCATAACATTAATTCCTAAATATTTGTACTCATTGACAACCTTAAGCGGAACATCTTGCAGATGCCATACATACTTAGGGCCTCATTATGACCCAGGCGCTAATGGGTTAACGGCGCCGTAAAAGGCTGCAGCGCCGTTAACCTATTAGCGCCTAATTATGAGGTCCCTTTGCGGGACTCAACCTTAATGGCTGGTTTTACCAGCCGTTAAAGTAGGGTGCCGCAAAGGGACCTTGGTGCAAAGTACGGTGCTGCAATTCGCGGCACCGTACTTAGCGCCTTACCCATTCCCATTGAGCCCTATGGGGCAAAAATGGGAATGGGGAAGGGCCCATGGTGAATGGGGAATTACCGCCCCGCCAACCTTGGAATGGGGCGGTAATTCCGCCATTCACCATGGCGGACCCCGGCATGTACCATGGTGCTAATAGCACCATGCTTTAGCACCGGGGTCGTAATGAGGCCCTTAGACTGTCTATGTTTTTTAGAATGTGTATAGACAAGAACCTGTGTTTTTTCCAAGTTAATGATCAAATTATTTGCTTTAACAAAGTCAGTTAGTGCATTTAATAGATTCTGCAAACCATTTGGAGTGTGCGACATTAGTATAAGATCGTCCGCGTATAACATCCACAGAATACGCTGGGACCCTAGTTTAGGAGAGTCTGATGTAATTCGAAGAAAAAACAAGCCCATATCAAGTATGAAGACATTAAACAATATTGAGGCCAAGATGCATCCTTGTTTTAGGCCACGTAAAGTTCTGAAAGCCGCTGATAATAGGCCTTCATGTGTAAGCCTAATTCTCATAGTGGTATTTGTGTGTAATAATCTGATCAAGGTTAGTAAAGACGATGGGCATCCATAAGCTTCTAGTTTGGTATATAGTAGGTTTCTATCAACAGAATCGAAGGCCATTCAGAAGTCGATGAAAGCCAAATATAACGGCTGTTGTCTTACGGCACTTTGATCTTGTATCATGCTTAAAGCAATCATATTGGGCACCGTGCAAAGGCCACTCACAAACCCTGATTGTAGGGGATCTCTCTTCCCTTCGTGTAATGACCATTTATTTAGTTCCTTTACTATGATGCGCCCAAAGATTTTACTAGGGGCATCAAGAAGTGATATTGGTCGGTAGCTAGCAGGGTTTGCACAATCACCCTTCTTATAAATTGGTATGGTGATTGAGCCAGTCCAAGAATCGGGGATGTGCTGAGTAAGTAGTATGTTGTCAAACAGGTTTTTAAGAATGTCGGCCCAAATATCTGGATGTTTTTTCAAATTTGCATTCGATAATCCATCAGGGCCAGGGGCCCTGGAGTGGCTGCTTTTATTTATGTAATATAAAATGTCATCACGATCATAACTGAGCTCAAAGGTTCTTTCCTCTGTTTGAGTTCTCTGAAAAGTGACAGAGACTGGAAGACTGTATATTTTTTTTATAATAGTCAATCCAGTCTTGTTCTTTAATCATATTCGCTTGAACTGCCACCTGTGTTCCAGAAGTTGTTTGATTTATCAGCGCCCAAGTTTGAGATGCATTTTTACTAGATAGATTTCTAAGCATTTGGTTCCCATCTTCTTGGTATAGCTTGGATTTTGTACCTTTTATCCAATTTTTATAATTTGTATTAATCCTTGTTAGAGCTTTGGCTCGCTCCTCTATAGGTAAACTCATGGCTTTGCGTTTAAGGTATCTCGCGTATGTTTTCATTCGATGAACTTCATGATTATGAACATGCAAATGAGGTATTTGCTTAGTTTCCATCCGGATGGATTTAGGTAGAAACTGTTGCAATAGTTCTGGGTAAATTAAACTAGATGCGTGGTCTTTTTGTCTCACTCGCACAATTTCTGAAGCATAACATATCTTAAATGCATTCAATGATGGTTCTGACCATCTAAGTCTGTTCCTGGCGGTGTTAACCACTATATGCCCTGGATGGATTTTGCTAGGAGATGTCTTCTCTATATTCCTGTGAATCCACGACAGGCATAGCTTATTATGGTCACTTAAGTCAGAGTGTATTACATTAAAGGAGGTTAGTTGAGAAAACAATATCACATCCACATATACAAAATCAATAACAGCTGAACTGGTTCCCCTATGCCAGGTGGCAACGGGAGGAATATCTGACGACCAGGCACATTGAGCATAAACAAGTTTCTGGATTTGATTAGATTGTTCCATTTTGATAGTCTAGAGCGTTCTAAGAAACACTTCGAATCTATACAATGTAGGTTCAGGTCACCAGCTAATATTGTATGACAGTATTGTTTTTCTTGAGCAATCAGATCCAGAGTTTCGGTTATGGATTCTAGGAACCCGTCGTCATTTATTCCTTCCGGGTTCCAGTACACATTGATAACAGCATAAGTTGTTTGATTTTTTGATAGTTTGACCATTTGAATAAAGGGGTTTGGAAAGAACCAATTTGTCAAAGTAATTTGAGTGCTCTGTTTAGTAGCTATTAGGAGCCCTGAGGTTGGACGACCTAGTTTAGCTTTTTTCGCTGGAACAGATAAGATGTCATAATTGTTCCAGACAGGAGAAGAAAGTAACCAGGTTTCTTGCAGTAAGATGATATCATAATTTATCAACGTAGAGTCCTGGTTGTTAATGAAGTGTTTAAAACCCCTAGAGTTCCAACTAACCAAGGACCAGCTTAGTGCATTGGCATCAGTTAGCTAATTTTGGTTCTTGGCTGAATTGCAGTTGCAATGAGTGGTTAATGGAGATTGAGAGTTAAATTTATCATTTGTTGCGGAAGACTCTTGAGGAGGCTCATTAAGTGTTTGGATTTCAGAGGAAGAAAGGGATGATGATATTTCAAAACCCAGTTCGAAAAGTTGGGATTTAACCATCCATATGGTGTTAAGGACAACTTTGGAGTTCATCCATAAAATGACAGCCGTTCTATTTAATGGATTTATAAATTCGACCAGCTCCAAGTCGACAGTACTAATATCGTCCAGAGCCGGTAGGTCACTGAAGATCTGTAAAACAGAAGTTCTATTCAGACTATATTGAGCACATGGAGCTGGGCAACATTTTAGGACAAGAGAGTGAATAGCTGGTCTTTTGACCGTTTCTTTTGGTTTATTTTGATGATCTGTATTCATTGGCAAGGGCGACTTTATCTGTTTTTTTGAGGTGCTCATTTCTTCCATCAGCTGTGAGACGGTTGTTTTAATGAGCAGTTTCAAGTCCTCTGTTGCTACTTTGCTATTCGGAGGTTCAGAGTTTAATTTAGGAGGTTGATTGTTGATTAGTTGCTCGCATACTGACACATACACTGCTGTACTCTGTACGTCAGGTCGCAGATTTTAGTCAGTTTTAGGAAGAGATGAAAGTTCTTTTACTCTTTGTGCATCAGCTACTTTATTTGAGATGCAACAATCCTTATCATGTGGGGTGAAAATTAAATCTTTTTGCACAGGGTGATTGCTCATATATGCGTCAAATGCTTGACGAATTTCACTTTGTCGTGACCTGCAATTGTTAAATTCCGCCATTGAGGAATTGGGATCAGGAGAGGATGTTTGATTCAATTCCGATGTTACTGGTAAAGCAGCGACTAGGTCATCTAATGGTTGGTAGTGCTGGGTCAATCTTTTAGACTCAGTTGGATGTAAATACTTCTTGAAGGAAGCTTGTAACTTGGATATTTCTGTAATGACTTTGCAAGCAGTCGATACAGCAGATTTGGGTTGAGACAAATTCTTTATAAAAAGTTTAGCTTGTGAAGATGAGGTTTTTTTCATTTCTGTTGTTTTTTCACAGGGGGCTAAAAACACTGCATAGTTTGCATTTGCATTTTCTTTCGTGTTCGTTTGATTCTTAGTTAAATCATGTGCCAGGATCTGTGGTTTGGATTTAGGAATGTTTTCTGTTCGCTCAATAATTATAGCAGGTATTAGAGGTACAGCATGACAATTTAGTCCTATATGATTTTAGCCTAGAGATTCTTGTGGTAGCACAGATGTCACTTTGTTCTGTGGTGTTATTTGTACAGGTGACTTAGGGTTGTTTTGTGCTTGTGTTTGGAAGAGTGAATGCGAGTGTTGCCAGTTCAGAATTTTCCCAAGTTGATCGGATTGGGAGGCAAGCCTAGTGTCAAGTGTTTCAAAAAGTTTCACTAGGGATTGTATTGCAAGATTTATCGCTGTTAAAGCTATTTCTGTGAGACCATTTGAAGAGTGTGGTATTCTGCATGTGCTTCTGACTCCCCTGTGTCCCTGCGATGCCAGTTCCCTTCAGTTAGGTAGATAGGCACCGGCACCGCAGAGTTCTGTTTTTTTTAAAATGTATTATTCGGGAAGCGGGGAACAACCCGGCAGCTCCCAATGCCATTGTAATGAACAAGGGTGCAGGGGACAACCCGCAACCTCTGCTCCCCGTGTTCGCTCAATGGTACTGCATGGTAGATTTGCTTGACATTTTCAGCTTTACGAAATTTTCATAGAGCTGAAATTCGAACAAATCTACCATTAGTTTCTTTTTTCTTCGATTATTTATACAGATTCTGAGTTTGATTTTAAAACCAGAAAGCTTTTCTTTGCTTTGTTGGGTGGTCATTGACCTCTTAGTTTGGAGACTCGGCATATATATTTTGTAAGACTTTTGCTATTTGTCGGAGAATTCAGATTCCCTAATATGAACCCTTGCAGTTTCTTTTGGTGGTAATTGCATCCTATGCTCGAAAAAAGGCTGCAGCAGAGCTTGGGAGAATCAGCCAAAACCTACATAAACAAAACTTTACGCTTCCAAACTCAAATAATGTTTGTTTAACCTGGTAAAAGGTCAAGAAAGGGATGACTCTTGTTAGGGCTGATTTTAGAGTCAGGATAGAATTGCTGTATTAGAGAAGTAGAGAGGCTTAGATTATGTTAACTATCTCTTGATGTGGAGCCAGATGGCCCTTTCTGTGCAAAAGGCATTCTGCACAGTCTGTTTGAAGGTGCAGACTAACAGGGTAATTCATAGAATTTCGCAGAAAAGTGTCGCAAGCGGCTGGCGCAGAGTGTCCGCGTGCGATTGACTGCGCCAGGCACGTGCGCTAAAACCGATTTCCGCGCACAGCGTATTCATGGATTTCAGGCTTCCAAATCAGCCGTGGCGCAGAGAATCGCAGCGACCCTGCAGCAGCGCCAGTAACGCCCCCAAGAACGCCCTCGCGCAAGTAAAAGCCATCAAAATCGCTAAATCATCGCAAAGGGCTGCGCTAACCCTGGACCAGTTCACCGGGCTGGCAAACGGCAAGCGGGGAAAGTGTATTGCAGGGGTGCGCGGGAAGTTCCACACGGGACTGGCCCCGTGCAAGCAGGGTACGTGAATTTCAGGGGTGCGCGGGAAGTTGCACACGCAATTTCAGCAGGGTACGTGTATTTCAGGGGTGCGCGGCAAGTTCCACACGCGATTTCTGCAGGGTACGTGCATTTCAGGGGTGCGCGGGAAGTTCCACACGCGATTTCTGCAGGGTACGTGCATTTCAGGGGTGCGCGGGAAGTTCCACACGCGATTTCTGCAGGGTACGTGCATTTCAGGGGTGCGCGGGAAGTTCCACACGCGAATGGGCCACTGCGAGCAGGGTACGTGTATTCCATGGGTGCGCGGGAAGTTCCACACGCGGTTTCATCAGGGTACGTGTATTTCAGGGGTGCGCGGGAAGTTCCACACGCGATTGGCCCAGTGCGAGCAGGGTACGTGTATTTCAGGGGTGCGCGGGAAGTTCCACACGCGATAGTCCCAGTGCGAGCAGGGTACGTGTATTTCAGGGGTGCGCGGGAAGTTCCACACGCGATTTCAGCAGGGTACGTGTATTTCAGGGGTGCGCGGGAAGTTCCACACGCGATTCCATCAGGGTACGTGTATTTCAGGGGTGCGCAGGAAGTTCCACACGCGATTGGCCCAGTGCGAGCAGGGTACGTGTATTTCAGGGGTGCGCGGGAAGTTCCACACGCGATAGTCCCAGTGCGAGCAGGGTACGTGTATTTCAGGGGTGTGCGGGAAGTTCCACACGCGATTTCAGCAGGGTACGTGTATTTCAGGGGTGTGCGGCAAGTTCCACACGCGATTTCTGCAGGGTACGTGCATTTCAGGGGTGCGCGGGAAGTTCCACACGCGAATGGGCCAGTGCGAGCATGGTACGTGTAGTTCAGGGGTGCGCGGGAAGTTCCACACGCGATTCCATCAGGGTACGTGTATTTCAGGGGTGCGCGGGAAGTCACACACGCGATAGTCCCAGTGCGAGCAGGGTACGTGTATTTCAGGGGTGCGCGGGAAGTCACACACGCGAATGGGCCAGTGCGAGCAGGGTACGTGTATTCCATGGGTGCGCGGGAAGTTCCACACGCGATTTCATCAGGGTACGTGTATTTCAGGGGTGCGCGGGAAGTTCCACACGCGATAGTCCCAGTGCGAGCAGGGTACGTGTATTTCAGGGGTGCGCGGGAAGTTCCACACGCGATTTCAGCAGGGTACGTGTATTTCAGGGGTGCGCGGCAAGTTCCACACGCGATTTCTGCAGGGTACGTGCATTCCAGGGGTGCGCGGGAAGTTCCACACGCAAATGGGCCAGTGCGAGCATGGTACGTGTATTACATGGGTGCGCGGGAAGTTCCACACGCAATTCCATCAGGGTACGTGTATTTCAGGGGTGCGTGGGAAGTTACACACGCGATAGTCCCAGTGCGAGCAGGGTACGTGTATTTCAGGGGTGCGCGGGAAGTTCCACACGCGATTCCATCAGGGTACGTGTATTTCAGGGGTGCGCGGGAAGTTCCACACGCGATTGGCCCAGTGCGAGCAGGGTACATGTATTTCAGGGGTGTGCGGGAAGTTCCACACGCGATTCCATCAGGGTATGTGTATTTCAGGGGTGCGCGGGAAGTTCCACGCGCGATAGTCCCAGTGCGAGCAGGGTACGTGTATTTCAGGGGTGCGCGGGAAGTCACACACGCGAATGGGCCAGTGCGAGCAGGGTACGTGTATTCCATGGGTGCGCAGGAAGTTCCACACGCGATTTCATCAGGGTACGTGTATTTCAGGGGTGCGCGGGAAGTTCCACACGCGATTGGCCCAGTGCGAGCAGGGTACGTGTATTTCAGGGGTGCGCGGGAAGTTCCACACGCGATAGTCCCAGTGCGAGCAGGGTACGTGTATTTCAGGGGTGCGCGGGAAGTTCCACACGCAATTTCAGCAGGGCACGTGTATTTCAGGGGTGCGCGGCAAGTTCCACACGCGATACCAGCAGGGAATGTGCATTTCAGGGGTTCTGGGGAGTACTACACGTGAATTGGCCGTGTGGGTCCTCCCAGGTGTACGCTCCACAACCTCCACGGCCCCTGCAGGCAGCCCACACCACGGGGGACTACCCTGCACCCCTGCTCATGTCCCGCAGGCAACCCATCCACCATGGGCATGCCCCCCAGCCAACCCACATGTCACCTTGCACTACTGATCAACAATGCATGTCTCCCACCACCCCCACCCCCCAGCACTGTGGGGCACCTGCCAGCAGGCCACCACCCATGTCTCCCACCACCCTCACCCCCAGCCACCAGGGGCAGCCTCCACCAGGCCCCCACTCATGTCTCCCACCACCCCCACCCCCCAGCATCCAGGGTCACCCTCCACCAGGCCCCCACTCATGTCTCCCACCACCCCCACCCCCCAGCATCCAGGGTCACCCTCCACCAGGCCCCCACTCATGTCTCCCACCACCCCCACACCCCAGCAGTGCAGGGGCAGCCTCCACCAGGCCCCCACCCATGTCTCCCACCACCCCCACCCCCAGCAGTGCAGGGGCAGCCTCCACCAGGCCCCCACTCATGTCTCCCACCACCCCCACCCCCCAGCAGTGCAGGGGCAGCAGGCAGTCAGGCAGCAGCAGATGGCAGGTGGGAGCGTGCTCGGGGCTCTGGGGGGCAGTAGTTCGGCCTTCTGGGCAGGAGCGTGGTCTTCCGTGTGCTTACGCGTGGCCAGCTTGGTACGGAGTGATTTGGCACGTGAAAATCCTGCACGTCTGCGTGAAAATCGAGGAAATGCCCTTAGCGCGTAAGCGCGTCAGCACGCATACGCGATTCTATTGGACCAAAGGCCCTCAGCGCGTAAGCGCGTCTGTGACGTGACCCGCACGGGTGTTTCCCACACAGCACGTGATGACAGAGCACACGTGGAAAGACTGCACGTCAGAGTGTCATCGCGTGTGATTGGTGGAAATGGCCCTACACGCACAAGTGACAAAGCGTGTAATTGGTGGAAATGGCCCTGCACGCAGAAGCGACAAAGCGTGTAATTGCTGGAAATGGCCCTACACGCATAAGTGACAAAGCGTGTAATTGGTGGAAATGGCCCTACACGCATAAGTGACAAAGCGTGTAATTGGTGGAAATGGCCCTAGCGCGTACACGCCGCGTAAGTGACGCTGGACGTGTGGGCCTGTATAAAAGGTACGCGTAGAACACCATTTCCTTGTACGTGCTTTTCGTGGAGAGCGAGTGGGTGAATTCTGTACTTCTTGTCGTTTCACACGCGATTTACTTCACGGCGTTTCAAGTTCGTATTCCCTGTTACCTCTGACAGCTTTTTCTCTTTTTTCTCTTTTACTGGTTTACCTGGGCCTGTTACCTCAAACAGTGTTCCCTTCTACTGTTGTCCTGTCTCCTCAGACAGCGTACAAATCTTTTTTTGGCGGGGGTGTTGCCAACCAAACGCGCTCCTTTTTCACGCTCTTTTACCTGGCAGACGGTGAGTCACGCACGTATCTAACATCTGTGCTTGCCACGTGTGTAGCCTACCCCTTCAGAGGTCATTCTAGGCTGCGTGTGACACGCATACGTTCATTCTTGTGTTACTGGGTGCCACAGCGTAGTGCAGGTTTTTCTTTCTGCACACGTGGTCTAGGAGGGGTTGCGTGCATGTCATCTCCCTTTTTTGGGGCTCCTGTGCGTAGCGTGACCCGTCATCTTTCCCCAGAGGTTACAATCAGCCTTGCAAGAGCACTAGGGTACAATTACCATCTGGTACCCAACCCCTTTGACCCCCAATTGCCCAGGACAATATTTTACAGCCACTCCCATACGCACATTAACATCAGTGCCATGGCTGGGAGGCGAGGATTCCGTAAGGGTGGCAAAGGTGGAAGAGCCACAAGTGGTGGCCGTGGTGGATCCGGTAGGGGACGTGGTCGTTACTTGCAGGGTGAGCCTGTCCCCCCATGTGTGGAGGACCAGTCAAGGGCACCCATAATCCCCCCACCCCCCCCCTCCCGTTGAGGCTGATGTGGCTGACACCATCCATGCTCAGCCCTTGTTGGACCAGCCCATTGTGGCACCAGACCTGGCTGACTCCATGGCTGACTTCCAGGTCAGCAGGCCTATGACACGTGCGCTGGTGCACGTTGATGTCACCATGCCACGTGCATCTGGGGCAGCAAGGTCATCTGCTGCACCAAGTAGGCAGGGCGGAGAGGCTGCAGGGGCAGCTGCGGCTCCATCCACCCCAGCCCTCACACACCCAGCCCGGACAGTGTCGGTCCTAGTCCATGCTGCTGACATTCCCCCTGACACCATCACACTAGAGCCAATGCCTGCACCAACTCCCATGCTGAGTGTGCAATCCCACACTCCTGATACAGAGTCCACCAGGGCTCCTGCCCCTAGTGTCCAGAGCGGCGCAGGACACTCAGGATCACCACCACCTTCCAAGCGGAAGAGGAAGAGTGCTTGTCCGGCACAGGCTGATGCCCCAGACACGGCTACACAGTCCGGCCCATCCAGGAAGCCCAGCTTCACGGATGACGAACTGAATGCACTTGTCGAGTATGTGTCTGCACATGACAACGAGATGGTCATTGTTGCAGGATCCAAGACCACACCTGCACAACGCCAGGCACACTGGCAGACCGTTGCGGACATCGTAAGTGCCCTTGGAATCGTGAGGCGCACAGCCAATGATTGCTATAAGCGCTGGAATGACCTAAAGCGCAGGGCAAAGAGTAAGCTGGCCTCAAGTCATGCCGCAACTCTAGTGACTGGAGGTGGGTCTCCAGTAGTAGACATGGAACTCACTCCACATGAGTCAGTCGCTGGGACCTACGTCACGGAGGAACAGATCCAAGGCGTGGGAGATTTGGCTGATTACGAGGCATTGTCCGGTGAGTGCACATGCATGTGTGTGTCATCCATGTGCATGGTGTGTGTGAGGGCTTCTGTTTGTGTGACAGGTGAGAGTGTGTGCGCCTGAGTCGTATGGGTCAGCCATGTGCTTCATGCAATACATCGTGCGCAGCTGCATTTGGCCATAGCAGTATCCCTTCTGCCAACAGTAGACATCTAGCCCAACTGCACGCCAGTTGCCCTTGAAGTGTCACCTTGCCACAACATTGTTGCTTAATTTTTCACTGTTCATTTAGTCAGATTGTTTGCATTCCACCACTTTTACTAGGCATGTCGCAGTCCTCTAGTCACATGTCTGACATGGCTATGGTAAAGTGGAGTGACTTTGTTACCTGGATATCATTTGTTCAAACATGTCCCTGTGCAATTGCACCATTTCGGACTGGCAGCTCCAGGTGAAGAATCTGACCTGTTTGAATTAGAAAAGCTATTACATGCGGGAACTGGACTGAATGAATAGATGCTGCCCTCCTCTCCATCTTCACTCAATAGCAATGGTACATGCCATCTGTGTGATGGCATGTGTGTTTCACCTGCCAATCACAGGCCAATGTGTGATGCCACTGCCAGGCAGCATGCAGAAAATGTGTTCATCTTCCATCTTGGTGTCATCAGTGTGTGCCATTTGCCTGCCCTTCATACGCAATGAGGGTGCATGCATGGGAGGGTTTTAGTCATGTGGGACATGTGTCAAACAAGTATTGGTTCTCTTGCTTCTCAGCCCTCATTGTGTGCCATGGTGCTAATGCCTGTTTCCATTTCTTTGTTTTTATGTGTTTGCAGGGGAAGACACACCTGATACTGCTGGGGTTGTGGAGATGGTGCAGACCCAGGAGGGGTCCGAGGGCCGACCAACCACCAGTGAGGGACGTGGTGTGGTGGTGGGTGAGAACCCACAAGTGCTGCAGGTCCTGCTCTCAAGGGGTGTCTCTGGCTGCACCTCCCCCGAGCTGTACTCAGGTGTTGATTCGGATGAGACCTACGTGCCGTCGCAGGTGAGTGTTCCAGGGAGGGATTCTGTTCTGTCTCACCCACCTGCACCAGGGTCAGAACCCTCAATGGGGATGTCAGTGTTGGCAGCTACGCCTTTGGTGTTTACGGATGCAGGGTCACACTCTGCGACATCTGATCCTGTTCCTGGGCCAGCAGATCAGAGGGGGAATGCAGTCCTGCAGCCTCAGGCAGTGCCGGCACAGCAAGGCGCAGTTCGCCTTGCCCCAGACAGGTGTGGTGCCCGCCGACGTGGTGGCCGTACGCCACCTGGCAATACCGCATGGGAGCAATCCATTTACGGTATGGCAACCCAACAGGCAGCATCATCCGAGATGATGAATCAGGCCATGGATAGGGTGGCCACTTCCATTGTCCCCCCTGAAAGGCTGATGGAGCGACTAGAGCAGGCAACCGACTCCATCTGCCAGTCACACAGGGAGGACATGTTGGGGTCCAACAGGGACAGGCGGGCGGCACTGGCGACTCTGCAGGAGGCCATCTCCATTGAGTCCCAGGGCCACAGGGAAGCCCTGAGGCAGGAGCTACTTCACCTCAGGACGACTCTTGTTGAGCTTGAGGCTTCAACACACCAAAGGACAGAACAGCAGCTGGAGCGTCTCACCCGTACGCTCTCAGCTGAGATGCAGGCAACGAGGGCGGAGGTCCGGGCATTCCGTGAGTTGTTGCATGGGGACCTCCGCACACTCATCCTCCAGAACCAGACCTACCACACCCGCATGCTTGCAGCCATGGAGGAGCAGACTAGGGCCTTGCGTGGGCTGCCTCCCATAGTGCAACCACCTCCGGATGCAGCTGCACAGGGTGATAATAGCGACAGCAGTGATACTCCCACAATAGGGTAGCCGTGTGGGCCATGAGCCCATGGAGGTGTTTTTTTTTCCCAGGATCCACGCAGGTGGGTTCTGGTGTGCATCCTGTCCTCGGACCTCCTGGGTGGCCTCCCCAACCCCCCCGGGCCCTTCAATGGCCATTTTTGATTTTTTATTATTTTTATTTTTATTTTTATTTATTTTATTCCCAATTTTTTTGGGACGATTTGTTGGCTTCCGTGGTTCCTGTGGGCATACGCTGCATTGTGGCTGGGCACATGCAGGCTTGTAATGTATTTGGTTCAGATGCTTGGGTTTGAGTCACACACACCCCTCCTGCTTCCCGTTTCCATGGGCTTGCAAAGGGTGTGCCCAAGTGACAGTGAATTACACAGTGACGTTGTACTCCCATGAGCTGTGTGGGCAGTCTGTAGTCAATACTGTGTATACATTCCTAGTGCATATTGCTGTTGTGTTGTACACTGCATGTTGCATTGATGTGTAACTCATCTTCTGGGTCTACCTCCCAATTTGCAGGTCCCTTCCTCATGTCTACACAAGGACCTCTAGTCTGGAGATGTGGTCCATGTTGGCAGCAGTGCACCTACAACTCTACATGGCGCCAACACTGCACAGTTGGTAGTGGTGGGAGTGCAGGCATTTCCAGGTGGTGAGACTACTAATATTTAACATTAGTGATGTCATGTTAATGGTAGTACGTGCTCAAGTTTGTTGTTGGTCCGGCATTACTGTGAGCATTTCAGGTGTTGCAAGTTTCTAATAGGGACACTGTACATTGTGACACTAGTGTCATGTTGTGGGGATTACTTTGTTTACCTGCAAATAGCATGACATGGCACGGTGTGTCGTGTGGCGGTGCTGGGGTTGGGTTGGCTGACATGGCACTGTCCTCTTGTTGCATTTTGCAAGTGGGTATTCATTTTAGCTGCTTGAATGTGTAACTTCACAAAACTGCATTGGTGGTGTCTGTGTGGGTAGGGATGCATACATTGTGACACTTCCAGGTGAACAATCTCAGGCTGATATGGTTTTCACGGTTCTTTCTCCAGACATTCAGGATCAGTGTCAGGTTGAGTCATCATTGATTGTCAGATGGAATGTGCCAGGGCAGTGTGCACTCCACAGGGGTGTGATTTCTATGTGAAGTAATTAGCCACTAGCTGTGTACGGGCTGCCTCCCCCCGTGCCCTTTCCCCTCCCATGCACAGCGGCTGTGCATGTGGTTGGGGAGGGGGGGGCACCACCATGTCCACGGCCAGGCCCCGGCGTGTTGCAACGTTGTGCAGGACACATGCTGCCACTATGATCCTGCACACTACTGGGGGAGCGTACAACAGCTGCCCGCCAGAACGGTCAAGGGAGCGAAAGCGTGACTTCAGCACTCCGAATGTGCGCTCCACTATGCCCCGGGTTGTAATGTGGGCTGCGTTATATCTTACCTGGGGTGGCGTGGTGGGGTTCCGAATTGGCGTCATCATGTGGGGGCTGAGAGGGTAGGCACTGTCCCCTGTGGAGGTGGTGATTGGTATCATTGGTGGGGTTGTGACCTTGCTCAGTATCTGACATGCATGCATGTGCAGTGGCATTCATACTCACCAAGCAGCCATGTATCGCCATGCCGCCCAGCTTCTAGGTCCCGGCTTAGGGTGGACATTCGGTAAATGAAGCTGTCGTGGGTTGACCCGGGATAGTTGGCATATACTGAGGTGATGATTCCCTTGGCATTACATACTACCTGCACGTTGATGGAATGCCAGTGCTTGCGGTTCCTATAGATGTGCTCAGATGCCCTGGGGGGACGTAGAGCCACATGGGTGCAGTCGATGGCACCTAGCACTTTGGGGAATCGTGCCACAGCGTAAAAATCCAGGGCGGCAGCATGCCTTTCTGCAGGGGTTCTGGGCAGGTATATGTGCCTGCGGACTGATGGGCGTGCAGTGATGATGTTCAAGACCTGGTGTAGGAAGCGTGACTGGGTGGCCTGTGATACACCACCCACAATGGCACTTGTCTGCTCAAATGATCCAGTGGCTAAGAAGTGCAGTACATTGAGGACCTTCTCCAGGGGGCTGAGTGCTTGGGAGCACAGGGTGGGTGATGTGAGGTCATCCTCCCACTCACTCACCAGGTCCAGTATGATGTGTGGTGGAAACCTGTACCTCCCATGCACCTGGTCATCAGGCATCCCGAAAAGGCTGGTTCTGGGTGTGAATATTCTGGCCCTGACTATCCTCCTCCTCCTCCTTTGGTAGGCCACGCCCACTGCTGCTAGGAACGCAATGTTCATCCTGGGTCTGAGCTTGTTATTTTGTTAGCGCTCAAATTAATGCGTTGCGCGTGTTGTAGGCGAGCGTGTGACCCGCGCACCCCTGAAATCCAGTACCCAGTCCAATAGCGTGTGGAAATTCCCACGCACACCAGGATACAGGTGCGCTGACGTACTTGCGTGTGTACGTGTCCGCGCACACCTGATATACACGTACATAGGCCAATCGCGTGTACGCGCACTTTTGTCCAATTACACGCGATGACACCCTGACGTGCTGTCCAATTACACGCGATGAGACTCTGCCGTGCTGTCCAATTACACGCGATGAGACTCTGACGTGCTGTCCAATTACACGCGATGAGACTCTGACGTGCTGTCCAATTACACGCGATGACACTCTAACGTGCAGTCTTTCCACGTGTGCTCTGTCATCACGTGCTGTGTGGGAAACACCCGTGCGGGTCACGTCACAGACGCGCTTACGCGCTGAGGGCCTTTGGTCCAATAGATTCGCGTATGCGTGCTGACGCGCTTACGCGCTAAGGGCCTTTCCTCGGTTTTCACGCTGACGTGCAGGATTTTCACATGCCAATTCACTCCGTACCAAGCTGGCCACGCGTAAGCACACGGAACACCACGCTCCTGCCCAGAAGGCCGAACTACTGCCCTCCAGAGCCCCGAGCATGCTCCCACCTGCCATCTGCTGCTGCCTGACTGCCTGCTGCCCACGTGCACTGCCATTTGCTGCCTGCACATCAGCCAGGGGTGCTGTTGCTGTGACCACCCCTGCTGGAACCGAAGACTCCCGACTGGAATTCCATCGCTCCACAGCCCAGCCCCAGGACCCAGTTGCCCACCCACTCCTGCCTCTGGGGTTGTCATGTCGGGGCAAACACCATCTGTGACCACTGACAACCCCCGGCCAGAGAGGCAGAGGGGCACCAGCTTCAGTGCCACCGAAGTTGGTGTCCTGGTGGAGCAAGTTCTGGGGCAGTATGATGCCCTCTTCGGAAGTTCCCGCGCCGACAAGGAAGGACGGACTCGGATCTGGACTGACATCGTGACTGCCATCAACGCGGAGGGGGTGGCAGTCCGGGACTTACAACATGTCAGGAAGCGCTGGGAGGACTTCAGGTCCAGGACCCTGAACAAGGCCCGGCGCCTCTTGAAGGCAGCGGATGCCAAGGGGCGCCGGGGCCACTTGTCGGAAGAACAGATGGGGGTCCTGGAACGCATATCCCCAGCGCTCCACGTCCAGGTCCTAGAGAAGCAGACCCGTCTGGAGTCGAGCGGTGAGTGTACATGCATCCTGATTGTGAGCATTGCGTGTGGTGATTATTCGGTATTGTGCCGGTTGCACATCTGTTTGTATGGGGTCGAGTATGGGTGGGGGTGTACAGGGCCGTGGGTCTGACACATGCGAGGGCTGTAATGTGTGAGACATGGATGGTGCTTGTGTGTGTGGGCTTGCATGGCAAATGCAGTTGTGCGTGCACACATGTTTGGATGAATGTGTATGTAAGTAGACATGTCCGTCATGTCAGGCATGTATGAGCACTGTGTACATGTGCATGTGTGTGTATTTGTCAAGGGTGCAACAGTGATGCAACATGGATGCATGTGACAGCGGTATGTGAAAGCCTGATTGGCAGATGTGACATGGATGCCCGTCTGAACAGTGCGACACTTGGCAGAGGTGTAGACATGCATGCAAGTGTGGTGGTGTGTGTACATGTGTGGGTCACTTCCTGTGTTGCATGTGATGTCTGGCTCCCCTTTGGCTGCTGATGCTGTTGTATGTGTAGGGATGGTGGTGGCAGTTGCGATATGGCTGTGGTATGGCTCATGTGTGCGAGTTGCAATGACATGTGTGTTGGGGATTGTGATGACATGTCTGAGGTTTGCCAATGCCACTCATGTGCAACTGTCATGCGTGTATGTGTCCATTGTACAGTGCCCTGATGCCTGTGTTTTGTTTCTCCCTGTCTGCAGCGTCAACTGATGAAGAGGGCGGAGAAGGTGCTGTGGAGCACAGCGGCGGGGATCCGACCGCCAGCCGGAGACGCAAGGCCCGGCTCCCCTCCCGTGTTGTCATCTCGTCGGGGAGTGAGGAGTCCGGTGCCGCGTCCCAGGCCGCAGCTGCCGGGAGGAGGTCCAAGAGGCGGAGGTTGCAGTTGGACTCCTCGGCAGCAGAAGGGGCAGCTGGGACCCCACAGGGCCCAACAGGGGAAGATGGCACGGAGTCATCCAGGTTGGTGGGGGGTTTGGTGGAGGAGGGGGCCGTGCAAGCACCAGAGACGGGGTCTGGAGGTGGGGATCCCACTGGTGCTAGTGGTGCAGTGCAGGACCAGGGACAGGAGGCAGCACAGGCGGCCGCGGAGGTGCCTGTGTGCAATCCTGTCCCCGATCCTGTCCCTGCATCATCTTGCACCAGCAGGGATGGCTACTTCCAGACCAGTTTTCAGGCAGGGGATGAGCTGACGTCAACTGCCCTTCCTCTGCCTGCGGACGTGGCCATCCAGGTCCGGGTTGAGCCTGTCCTGGCTGGTGTGGCGTTGCGTCAACGGGCCATGCAAGGTGACCTGCAGTCTTTTCATGGAGAGACTGCACGTCATCTCGAATGGCTCGTTCACCACGTCAGCCTGCTGGGACAGGTCACCCAGGCCGGATTCCTCCGTCTGATGGGGCTTGCTCCGACCCCCTCCTCAACTGGACCCCCTACGCGCCAGTCGTCCTCTGTGCCATCTTCCCACCCATCAGTCACCTGGGTGCCCTGTGGAGCTGCCTCTGACGGTGCGGCCAGGCTGGTGGAGGAGGCATCCCTGCCACAGTCGGGAGTCGGAGGTCCAGCAGGGGTGGCCACATCAACAACTGCACCCCAGCCGGCGGAGGATGTGCAGGCAGCAGGAGGCAGTGCACGGGCAGAGGCAGAGCAGCAGCAGCAGCAACATGGTGGGAGACATGAAGGCTCGGGGCTTTCGACATCGGAGGGGCAGGCATCGGCCGGAGGGCAGGGGGACCCAGGACAGAGAGTGTCTTCCGTGTGGCAGCGGTTGGTCCACGCCATAGGTGCGGAGCGGCGGCGGGCAGAAGCGGCGCGGCTCACAATGGTCAGGGCGGAGAACTCCATGCGGAGGGCCCTGAGGCGGGCCGAGTGCCTCGAGGCAATCCGCAGGGGGTTGGAGGAGGACACGGCGTCGTCCCTGCGGACCCTCGGGGCCATGGAACTGGACCGCCTCCGGGACATCGAACAGGAGTTCGATGATGCCCTGGCCCGGGACACGACGGAGTGAGCCGCTGGACTTGCCCGCCGCCTTTGTATATAGTTCTTTAGTTTTAGGTTTCCTTTCTTTCTTATTATGATTTGGAGTCGACGGACACTGCTCCACTTTTTGTATATAGTTGATTTTTAGGTAGGTTTTTTAGTAGGTTTCCTTTGTTCAGTTGGGCTCATGGACCCTTGGTAGTTTTTTACATAGTTCTTTATTGCAAGGAGATTTTTTTACTTTTGACTTTGGCCAAATATTTTTTGGATTCTGATTTGCAGTTTTGTGTTTTTATATGGACATGCAGCTTTTTTTTTCTCATTCACATTGTAGTTTGTTTTCTTTCTTTGGCATTCTTTATTTTTTTCAATACAATTTTGTTTCCATACTTCACTGTGTGGTATCATCTCATTGGTTTCATGCATGTCATGTTGTGTGTTTTCCCATTCAATTGCAACCATTGTGTGTGACGGACATGGGTTCATTAGCTTCATGAACATTGGGGGTGTAACATGTGATTTCCATTTCCATGTGGGTGAATGGGTTACTTGGTAGGGCTTTTTGGCTGTGGAGGCTGTCCATTACGCACATGATTGGGGATTGTGAGGACCTGGTGGGGGCTGCCCCTGCACTGCTGGGGGGTGGGGGTGGTGGGAGACATGAGTGGGGGCCTGGTGGAGGCTGCCCCTGCACTGCTGGGGGGTGGGGGTGGTGGGAGACATGAGTGGGGGCCTGGTGGAGGCTGCCCCTGCACTGCTGGGGGTGGGGGTGGTGGGAGACATGAGTGGGGGCCTGGTGGAGGCTGCCCCTGGTGGCTGGGGGGTGGGGGTGGTGGTAGACATGAGTGGGGGCCTGGTGGAGGCTGCCCCTGGTGGCTGGGGGGTGGGGGTGGTGGTAGACATGAGTGGGGGCCTGGTGGAGGCTGCCCCTGCACTGCTGGGGGGTGGGGGTGGTGGGAGACATGAGTGGGGGCCTGGTGGAGGCTGCCCCTGCACTGCTGGGGGGTGGGGGTGGTGGGAGACATGAGTGGGGGCCTGGTGGAGGCTGCCCCTGGTGGCTGGGGGGTGGGGGTGGTGGGAGACATGAGTGGGGGCCTGGTGGAGGCTGCCCCTGCACTGCTGGGGGGTGGGGGTGGTGGGAGACATGAGTGGGGGCCTGGTGGAGGCTGCCCCTGGTGGCTGGGGGGTGGGGGTGGTGGTAGACATGAGTGGGGGCCTGGTGGAGGCTGCCCCTGGTGGCTGGGGGGTGGGGGTGGTGGTAGACATGAGTGGGGGCCTGGTGGAGGCTGCCCCTGCACTGCTGGGGGGTGGGGGTGGTGGGAGACATGAGTGGGGGCCTGGTGGAGGCTGCCCCTGCACTGCTGGGGGGTGGGGGTGGTGGGAGACATGAGTGGGGGCCTGGTGGAGGCTGTCCCTGGTGGCTGGGGGGTGGGAGTGGTGGTAGACATGAGTGGGGCCTGGTGGAGGCTGCCCCTGGTGGCTGGGGGGTGGGGGTGGTGGTAGACATGAGTGGGGGCCTGGTGGAGGCTGCCCCTGCACTGCTGGGGGGTGGGGGTGGTGGGAGACATGAGTGGGGGCCTGGTGGAGGCTGCCCCTGCACTGCTGGGGGGTGGGGGTGGTGGGAGACATGAGTGGGGGCCTGGTGGAGGCTGCCCCTGGTGGCTGGGGGGTGGGGGTGGTGGGGGACATGAGTGGGGGCCTGGTGGAGGATGCCCATGGTGGCAGGGGGGTGGGGATGGTGGTAGACATGCATTGTTGATCAGTAGTGCAAGGTGACATGTGGGTTGGCTGGGGGGCATGCCCATGGTGGATGGGCTGCCTGCGGGACATGAGCATGGGTGCAGGGTAGTCCCCCGTGGTGTGTGCTGCCTGCAGGGTCCGTGGAGGTTGTGGAGCGTACACCTGGGAGGGCCCACACGGCCAATTCACGTGTGGTACTCCCCAGAACCCCTGAAATACACATACCCTGCTGAAATCGCGTGTGGAAATTCCCGCGCACCCCTGAAATTCACGTACCCTGATGAAATCGCGTGTGGAACTTCCCGCGCACCCCTGAAATACACGTACCCTGCTGAAATCGCGTGTGGAACTTCCCGTGCACCCCTGAAATACACATACCTTGCTGAAATTGCGTGTGGAAATTCCCGCGCACCCCTGAAATTCACGTACCCTGATGAAATCGCGTGTGGAACTTCCCGCGCACCCCTGAAATACACGTACCCTGCTGAAATCACGTGTGGAACTTCACGCGCACCCCTGAAATACACGTACCCTGCTCGCACTGGCCCAATCGCGTGTGGAACTTCCCGCGCACCCCTGAAATACACGTACCCTGCTCGCACTGGCCCATTCGCGTGTGGAACTTCCCGCGCACCCCTGAAATACACGTACCCTGCTGAAATCGCGTGTGGAACTTCCCGCGCACCCCTGAAATACACATACCTTGCTGAAATCGCGTGTGGAACTTCACGCGCACCCCTGAAATACACGTACCCTGCTCGCACTGGCCCAATCGCGTGTGGAACTTCCCGCGCACCCCTGAAATGCACGTACCCTGCAAAAATCGCGTGTGGAACTTCCCGCGCACCCCCGAAATACACATACCTTGCTGAAATCGCGTGTGGAAATTCCCGCGCACCCCTGAAATACAAGTACCCTGCTCGCACTGGGCCAATCGCGTGTGGAACTTCCCGCGCACCCCTGAAATACACGTACCCTGATGAAATCGCGTGTGGAACTTCCCGCGCACCCCTGAAATACATGTACCCTGCTGAAATCGCGTGTGGAAATTCCTGCGCACCCCTGAAATACACGTACCCTGATGAAATCGCGTGTGGAACTTCCCGCGCACCCCTGAAATACACGTACCCGGCCAAATCGCGTGTGAGACTTCCCGCGCACCCAGGTATACACGCACATGTATTTTTTGTCAGCGGGTGTCCGTGTTTGTGGGTACCCCTTTGCACGTCATTTGTCCTGGAGGGCCACAGTATAGGACATTCATCATGGCAGTATATAGGTGCTATTTGTTGGCGCACCTTTTGGCGCACATTTCTTACAGCCGCAGAGACGGTACCGCCTGCTTTCTTGTGGCGGTCGTGTTTGTGCCTGTGCGCTGGTTTGAGCGTGCGCTTTTTTGCCCTATTCTATTCCATGAATACGTGTTGTAGGCGAGCGTGTGGGCGTTCCGCGCACTTGTGCCCTGTACTTCCCCCCTGACGCCCACGTTTTGGCAAGTTGTTCCCCATTCCGAGTGTTACGCCCGTGTCCCGCCTACTTTTGTTGCGTGCGCCGTGCTATGTGCGAATTTCGCTGTGGCCTGTGCGATTTTCGCTGGGCCTGGCGCACGCTGTTAGATGGCCGTGCGCCAACGTGCGCCGCGCACTTTTTTATCGCACATCCGCTGGTTTTCTCGCGCACGGACTTCCATGAATCGATGTGCGCTGCTTTTCGTGCGATTTTCGCACTTGCACTGCGATTTTCGCTATTCCACTGCGATTCGCACGTTTTTGCCCACTTGCGCCGCGCTAATTATTCCATGAATCGGCCTCTAAGTAGCTGAACCTACTATCTGAACTTCAACATGTACAAGCCCTGGCAAGGATTCATTAGGCGCATCAATCAACCTCTATGCTCAGAAAGCTACAATAAGCCAGAGTTTTGGGTGGTATTGCAGCTACGTTTGCTGAAGGCTAACCACAACTCTGCTGTCTGAAGTGTCTTTGCCATCTGCTTATTTCTTTACATATCTCTTGAAGCCAAATCCCATGAGAAGTGAGGGCCTCACACAGCATCTACTGGCCAAAATTGTTTGTGTCACTATGAAAGGTGTTCATGTCATTGATTATTGTCAGTCAGTCAACAAACTTGTATTAAATATAAAATCTTCAAGTCAATACATAAAATGAAATAGTCACAACAATTCCATAAATTATTATACTTAAAATACAACAAATCAAATCACGGAGGAGAGTGCTGCTCGCAGCCTCCAACAATTAATTTAACAATTCTCATTACAATTAACAACAAGAGTTCAGCAACTTCCCTCTCAACAACCAGGACCTGTGAGTATATCGAGCTGTGGCAAAAAACGTCATGGGGTTGTAGAAGCTGCCTCAAAAATGTCATAGCTTTTAGAGTGTCCCTCACCCCCTCCTCCTTCAGTATTGGTTTTAAGTACATACACTGCAAATACAAATCAGCATAAAATGCAACATTGTCTCTCTTGCCTCTCCACACATCCAACACTGGTCTGAGAGGGAGACTTTCCATGATTGCGTAAATACAGCCACAGGGAGTGTCCTTAATCTCACTTGTATTTATACAGACTTTTCAAAAGGTGGTGTAATCAAATCTAGGTAGGGTTTGCTACTGGGTACCCTCAATTCGAGGTATTTTGGTCCTTGTTTTAATGACATTGCACAAGCCACCAACTGATCCCATGCTCGTAGGGCAGCACCATTATTTATTGTTTTCCTCAGTCCTATTGGTTGGTTATGAAGATTTCACCATAAATTACCTCCCCCTAGTTCATATACAGTTTTTTAACATGACAAAGCCGTTTAATCGATTTTTCCCCATCCAGGGGCATTAAATGAAATAAGGCATCTCTATATTTTTCCATCCCTTCCTGGTTACACAATCTTATCCAGAAAAGAGCTGGGCTAAGTGACGCCAAAGCACCCATCTGATTCCAAAAGTACCAAAGTGGACTAGGTACTCTTAGGTACCAAAACCATTGTTTAATACATTTTTGCTCACTGGTTGTCAGTTTTACAAGAATTGCATACCCCCACAATTTGGCCCCATATAAAGCTGCAAGAACAGCCTGCTTCCCATATAAATCTAAGGCCAGTCATAAAGCGCCACAGCCCACCAAGCACAAAGCATGAATTGGTCCACCAAGCTTTTCTAAGGTAGTAACCAAGTCTTTCACTTGTGCAACCCAACCTTCAAATTCTTGGAACCGTACCCCCAAGTAGTCAAAGTTTTCAACATGTTCAAGCTGCATTCCATCCACCTTTAGCACCAGTAGCTTTGTTCTAGCAAATCTTGGATTAAAGAACATTACTTTCGACATTCCAATATTCAAATGCAGTTGCAGTTCTTTACATTTGGACACAAAAATTGACAGAGAGTTTTCCAGACTTTGCAGTGTTGTTACCAGCAGAACTGCGTTATCTACATAGAATAGCACAGGCTATATATCCAAACCCATCTTTGGACAGTCCTGGCATCTCTCAAACAAGGCATTAATCACTTCCTGTATATAAAGGTTACACAAAAGCAGTGCCAGGGCACAGCCCTGTCTCTCCCCCTTTGTTACTTGAAAGTCAGTAGTGGTATCCCCACCCAAGCCATAACGAATGGAGGCGCTATTTCCAGAATAGAGTGACCTAATTATCTGAATCAGATGGGCTTGAACCTTACGTGTAGATAACAAATTCCACAGGGTTCCCCTGGAGACTGAATCAAACGCAGTCCTCAAATTGAGGAATGCAGCATGTAATGTCTTTCTTTTAAGCACAGTATTTTTCTGAATCAGAAGATGAAGTAAAAACAATGCTATATGGTACCTCTATTCCTTCTGAAACCAGCCTGAAGTTTTCTTATGGTGTTATTTCTGTCTGCCCAATTGTGTAGCTGCATTAAAATAATTTCCCTCCAAAAGTTTGCCTGCGACCTCAAGGAGGGAGATCAGGCGATAATTAGACGGCAGCTCCCTCCCTCCCTTTTAATACAGAGGGATTATTGTGGCTTGATGGCAAGACTCTGGTATTGCATTAAATACCCTGCACAATGCCAGTGCCAAATATCAACCTCATTCTTAAACAGGTCCATCAGGATGAGATCAGGCCCTAAGGCTTTACAGCCCTTCTACAAGTTAATAGCTTGCTCTACACCACCTACGGTTATGCACAGATAATCCGTACACAGTGGATCACCCCCTACATACAAGCCTTCAAAATGGTGTCGCTGCTCATCTGCACCTATGCAGCAGTTGAGTGTTTGATCGCCCTTTAGATCCCTATCTATTACCAATTTCCAGTACAATACATCGTTTTTATTCTGGCGGGCGACTTCAAACAAAGATATCCACTTTGCTTGCACATGTTCATTCTTTTTAATATATACAATTTTCCTGTATTCAGAACGTGCCGAGCACAACTTACTTTGCCTACACCCGCCTTCATGTCTATACAGGCCATCATTTTATTTTTGGCCGCACAATGCTCTCCATCAAACCAACAATTTGTGCAGAGAGTTTGCTTCTTAATCACTCTCTTGCGGTGGAGATAAACAGGAGCACATTTTCTTTTAACCCTTCATAAGCATTCAGTATGGCCAAAACATTAGTCTCAGAATCACAAATGATTTCTATGTTAGGGAGAATTAAATTATAAATTTCAGGTTTGACACCATGGTCAATTTCATTGACCCATTTAATTGATGTCCGTGAATGCTCACCTATTGTCAACATTTGGGCATGTACTGGCCCACAATGTTTAGTGTTCCTTTGCCCTTGGATGTTAATTTGCACTGTCAAAGGATAGTGATCACTCTCAGCTCTTATCTGTATTTCAAAATCTTCTACCCTTTCCCATGCATCACTAGATATAAAAAATGTAATCTATAAGCAACGACCCGTTGTGACCCTTGAAGATCATTTTAACAGGATAATCTTTAGAGAAATGTCCATTACAGGCTCTTAAATTCAGATTAAACAAGGTGCAGGCTGAATCCACAGCATAACGGTGTATTCTTACAAGTGGTCTAAAATAAAGTCCAGGATATCCAAGGCTGTATCTTGGTCCTCCCATATACCTCCCAATACTCCCACCGGCTCAATCTGCAGATTAATGTCTCCTGCAAATAATGTCACAATGTTCGAGTCTTGTCCCCTTTTGGCAGGGATTAAAAGGTCCCTAAGTCTAAACAGTGCTGCCATACCCATCTGTGAGAATGGCCTATTATAGTTATTAAATAGGTCTATTCTTCCAGTACCCTTAGTCAGTATGGATAGACATTGTAGATCTACAGTACCCCTCTGCTGGGAAACCACCCGCCTCCCTTCAGCCCATGCTAACATTAACCCAAATTGCCAGACCACCACTAGGTCCGCCCTTTATCCCCTTGCTAGCAGGGACATGGAATGATTGGTATCCATGAAGGAAAACAGGTTCCAATGCCCACGTCTCATTGTCACCTTGTGGGATTAAGAGGTCGCGCACACGGTTAAAAGGTAGAACATAACTTTAATATTTTAAAAATAGGTTCTTAAAAATCTTTCAAAGAAGCAAAGAAGAAACAAAAGGATACTTGTAGCAGAAAACAGTTTGTGAAGGGATGACCCTTTCTCACTTTCTTAGTCATAGGCATCCATCTGAGCAATCTTGGATCTGCGAATAGTCTTGCCCAAAAACATAAAGTCAGATGTAAAGGACTTCCTCTCGTATAGACAGAGTATATCAGCAGGTTGTAGAGAGGAACAGGCTTGTCAATTCAGCTATGGACAGTTCGATCTGCAGAATAGATAACATTTCCCTTTAACTGTTACATGACAAGGAACTGTTTCCCACTTTGGGTTTAAGGACCTTTCCGTCGGTTCTCCTGTCTCATCTGTTCAAACGAATCAAGATAGTTGTCTTGAAGCTTAGTGAAAGTATTATTCTTCGAACGTCCCTCACCCTGTGCTGGACTCTTTCAGCCTTCTTTGTCCCTTTCCTCTTTCTCTTCTCACACGCAGCAATAAACAAACCACCAGATGCAGCTCTGCTTTGGCTCAATCAGCGCCTCAGATCACCTCCCCATTCCTTTTCAGCTTCTCTCACCGTGGTCTCCTTTGTGTGCTCACAGCTGTTAGGCTTGTCAGCGTAAGCAGCAGCTTTACGCCTCTTAGCCTGCCGCTCCTCGCTACTCCGACACTTGGCTCCTCTCCCTTTCCTTCACTCGGGATTGCGATTCATCTCTTGCAACAAGCCTCTTCACGCTGGAGGCCCGCCCTGCTGTTCCGTTCCTTTGAGATTCAACACAGGCGTTCTTCGTACAATGAATCGTGGAAAGCCAGACCGGTTCGCTGCACAGTCCTCATTATGTTTGGACGGAGCTCTCGAGCCGGGTAGCAACCTTCTCTCGGCTCACAGGAGAAAGGTTCCCAGAGCCGCCGGTCAGCTTTTCGGAACAGATCAAACTCAATAGCGCAACGGCGCTTCTTAACATAACTCACTAGCGCAACAGCGCTTCTTAACATTTTAACAAATTCATCTTCATTTCAGCTTTGTAGGCCCATTCGTAATGGCCAGCTTACTCCTCGCTCAGCTGGGCCGTCTCCTGGCAACAACAAAAACAGAGCATTCCACCCCAGGTTAGAAAAAAGTACCTGACTGTAAGCGACATAACACAATAGGAAATGTCTCCACGGAAACCACAAGTTCCATCCTCCATCTCTTTAATCAGCCTATCTTATTCCCTGCCCGCAATTCATCACATACCTCCCTTCCTAGGCCCTTACGCTTGGGAAGGGCATAATAACGTGATAAAAAATCTGCCTGAGACATCAATTTGCCCGGTTGATGAATTGTTTGGAAGGAGAAGGGCTGGAGGGAAAGGAACCACCTCAATATCCGGGGATTAGTGTCTTTATTGCGTGCCATCCAAACCAAGGGAGCATGATCAGTCATAAGGGTAAAATGCCTCCCTAGCAAGTAATACTTTAGTGACTCAATAGCCCACTGACCGCCAGACACTCCTTTTCAATTGTGGCATACTTCTGTTCTTGGGGAAGCAATTTCCTGCTTATAAACATAACGGGTCTCTCCTTCTCCCCTTGATTTTGAAATAAAACTGCCCCTAATCCTGTTCCAGATGCATCTGTCTGGAGGAAAAAAGGAGCTTCATAATCAGGACAGTGTAAGACTGCCTTTTCAGTTAGAGCGTCCTTCAAGGAAGTGAAAGCCTTTTCTGTTTTGTCATTTTGCCATTCTTTTTTTGATGGAGCAGCCTTCCTTAGGAGTTTGGTCAACGGAGTGGCCAACGTCGAGAAATGGGGAATAAATCTACGATAGTAGCCTATACAGCCTAAGAAGGCTCGGACTTGTCTAGCAGTTCTGGGAAATTGTAATTGTTGTATTGCCAACAATTTCTCCTCTTGCGGCCTGATCTCCCCTTGACCTACAAAATATCTGAGGTATTTTGTATGAGAATATGCCAAAAATGTTTTCTTTGGATTGACATGCAAACCAGCTTGTCGTAAGGTGTTGGAAAACTAAGTGAGTTAGATGTTCTTCCCAGGACTGACTGTACACAATAATATCATCCAAGTAAGCCCCCATATATTTCTTGTGACCTTTGTTTAGACGATTCATTAGTCTCTGAAAGGTTGCTGGGTCTCCATGAAGGCCAAAAGGCAGGACAGTAAATTGATACAATCCCATGCGGGTGGCAAAGGCTGTTTTTTCCTTGTCTTCTGGTTGTAGGGGAATCTGGCAATAGCCTTTCGTTAAGTCTATAGTAGTCAAGAATTTTGCCTTCCCAAGATTGTTCAATAAGTCCTCTATCCTTGGCATAGGATATGCATCGAATTTGGAGATTTCATTCAACCTCCTGAAGTCCATACAGAAGCGAGTGGTTCCATCTGGTTTTGGAACTAGTACCACTGGGGAACACCAGTCACTGTGAGATGGTTCTATTACACCCAGATCAAGCATTTCCTTCACTTCTTGATTTATGGCTTGAATCCTGGATTCTGGCATTCTGTAAGGGCGTAACCTCACGTTAACGCCTGGCGGTGTTGTTATACAGTGGAGTGTGAGGTTGGTCGTTCCTGGGATGGAGGAGAACATTATTTCGAACTTTCCTACTAAATTATTCAACTCAAGACGCTTTGATGGGGAAATGCTTGGATTTATATTTAGGACTTCCTTTCCCCAAGTCTCATTTGATTGAGGAAAAAGCTCAGCTTGGATTTCTTTATTGTCAATCATAGCCATCGTTGCAGGCGGCGTCACCCATTCCTTCAAAAGATTCACATGTCTGTAAAGGAAACTTTTTCTCTGGTTGCCGTACTGCATATGTAACCGGTCCTAACACTTTCTCTACTAAATATGGGCCTCTCCAGGTGGCTAACATCTTATTTTCTGACGAAGGTAACATTGCTAACACCTGGTCTCCAACCTTGAAACTTCTCATTCGGTTCTTTTGGATAAAATACTGTTCCTGTCTCACCTGAGCTTGAAGTAGATTTTCTGTAGCGATAGACTGCAATCTCTCCACCCTTTCCCTCAACTGACAGACATACTCTGTGAGTGAAATCTTCTGCGAAGGTTGCTCCTCCCAGCTTTCTTTGAAAACATCCAATAATGTGCGCACCAGCCTTCCGAAGAAGAGTTCAAAGGGAGAAAAACCTGTTGATGTTTGAGGAGTATTGCGTAAGGTCCGCAATATCCAAGGCAGCATCCTGTCCCAGTTTCGTTCATTCGGAGAAGTGGTCTTCCTTAGCATTTCTTTAATGGTCTGATTATAGCATTCAAAAAGACCATCAGTCTGGAGATGATAAACCGCCATCTTCAAGTGGTTAATTTGTAAGGTGTCGCTGACTTGCTTCATGACGTTAGACATGAATTTGGATCCACGGTCCGTTGCAATTTCCTTAGGAATACCAACACGACTCATAAAAGATATAAAGGCATCGCAAATTTGTTGGGAATTAGTTGTTCTCAAAGGGAACGCTTCGGGATAACGAGTCGCATAGTCCACTACTACAGGAATGTACTTATGACCTCGGCTGGAGGGATCCAGTGGCCCCACAATGTCTATTCCAATACGATGGAATGGTTCATGGACTAAAGGCATAGGTTGTAAGGGTGTGGGGTGGGGCCAAGCCTGATTTGCATATGGTCTTTCCCTTCTGTAATGGCTTGGCAGGCGAAGAACGGTGGTCTGGAGGGTTGCCCAGAGCGTTGCCAGTGGTTAAGATTAATTCTAAACCTTCCAGCCATCACCTCTTTGTTTTTGCTATGTCACCCCGAGTGGGACGGGTATGCCCAGACGTGGGTCCCGTGCCTGCTGGGCCTAGAGACCCAAGCTACTCCTCACTGATGAGCCCCAACAAGGGCGAAACATGTTTGGGGATGCTTGTGGTCTCGTGCAGAGGGGATGTGGCCTAGCAGTTCGGGCTGGACTGCCCCTTTTGGGGTGGGGCCAAGCCTGATTTGCATATGGTCTTTCCCTTCTGTAATGGCTTGGCAGGCGAAGAACGGTGGTCTGGAGGGTTGCCCAGAGCGTTGCCAGTGGTTAAGATTAATTCTAAACCTTCCAGCCATCACCTCTTTGTTTTTGCTATGTCACCCCGAGTGGGACGGGTATGCCCAGACGTGGGTCCCGTGCCTGCTGGGCCTAGAGACCCAAGCTACTCCTCACTGATGAGCCCCAACAAGGGCGAAACATGTTTGGGGATGCTTGTGGTCTCGTGCAGAGGGGATGTGGCCTAGCAGTTCGGGCTGGACTGCCCCTTTTGGGGTGGGGCCAAGCCTGATTTGCATATGGTCTTTCCCTTCTGTAATGGCTTGGCAGGCGAAGAACGGTGGTCTGGAGGGTTGCCCAGAGCGTTGCCAGTGGTTAAGATTAATTCTAAACCTTCCAGCCATCACCTCTTTGTTTTTGCTATGTCACCCCGAGTGGGACGGGTATGCCCAGACGTGGGTCCCGTGCCTGCTGGGCCTAGAGACCCAAGCTACTCCTCACTGATGAGCCCCAACAAGGGCGAAACATGTTTGGGGATGCTTGTGGTCTCGTGCAGAGGGGATGTGGCCTAGCAGTTCGGGCTGGACTGCCCCTTTTGGGGTGGGGCCAAGCCTGATTTGCATATGGTCTTTCCCTTCTGTAATGGCTTGGCAGGCGAAGAACGGTGGTCTGGAGGGTTGCCCAGAGCGTTGCCAGTGGTTAAGATTAATTCTAAACCTTCCAGCCATCACCTCTTTGTTTTTGCTATGTCACCCCGAGTGGGACGGGTATGCCCAGACGTGGGTCCCGTGCCTGCTGGGCCTAGAGACCCAAGCTACTCCTCACTGATGAGCCCCAACAAGGGCGAAACATGTTTGGGGATGCTTGTGGTCTCGTGCAGAGGGGATGTGGCCTAGCAGTTCGGGCTGGACTGCCCCTTTTGGGGTGGGGCCAAGCCTGATTTGCATATGGTCTTTCCCTTCTGTAATGGCTTGGCAGGCGAAGAACGGTGGTCTGGAGGGTTGCCCAGAGCGTTGCCAGTGGTTAAGATTAATTCTAAACCTTCCAGCCATCACCTCTTTGTTTTTGCTATGTCACCCCGAGTGGGACGGGTATGCCCAGACGTGGGTCCCGTGCCTGCTGGGCCTAGAGACCCAAGCTACTCCTCACTGATGAGCCCCAACAAGGGCGAAACATGTTTGGGGATGCTTGTGGTCTCGTGCAGAGGGGATGTGGCCTAGCAGTTCGGGCTGGACTGCCCCTTTTGGGGTGGGGCCAAGCCTGATTTGCATATGGTCTTTCCCTTCTGTAATGGCTTGGCAGGCGAAGAACGGTGGTCTGGAGGGTTGCCCAGAGCGTTGCCAGTGGTTAAGATTAATTCTAAACCTTCCAGCCATCACCTCTTTGTTTTTGCTATGTCACCCCGAGTGGGACGGGTATGCCCAGACGTGGGTCCCGTGCCTGCTGGGCCTAGAGACCCAAGCTACTCCTCACTGATGAGCCCCAACAAGGGCGAAACATGTTTGGGGATGCTTGTGGTCTCGTGCAGAGGGGATGTGGCCTAGCAGTTCGGGCTGGACTGCCCCTTTTGGGGTGGGGCCAAGCCTGATTTGCATATGGTCTTTCCCTTCTGTAATGGCTTGGCAGGCGAAGAACGGTGGTCTGGAGGGTTGCCCAGAGCGTTGCCAGTGGTTAAGATTAATTCTAAACCTTCCAGCCATCACCTCTTTGTTTTTGCTAGGTTGTAAGGGTGCCTTTGATATATTTGCCCTATTTTTCTTTTGACACTCTTCGCACCCCTTACAAAACCTAGCCACTTGAGCATAAACTCCAGGCCAATAAAATCTGGCCAACACTTTCTTTGTTGTCTTTTCGGTTCCCAAATGTCTCTCTCCCAGTTGTAGGTGTGCTACTTCTAAGACGGTTTAATAGTATTTACTGGGTACCAATAACTGCCGGATCAGATTTTCTCCAGTGTCTTTTGTTACACGATAGTATAAGCCCTTCTCCTGCAGGAAATATGTTCCATCGTGCGTGTTATTGTCCTTAGCAGCAATTCTAGCATATTGGAGGAAGGGAACCAAGCTCCTGTGCCATTCGAAAGCTGTCTCCTCCTTCATCAATTTTCTAGTCAACAGCTATAGGTAGGATGTGCCGGTCTCCCCATTCTTGTTTTATTCTCCTCTTGTCTGCTCTGCTCTTTTTTTCCTTGCTAATTGGGCTTTTTATCTCTTCGTTATGAAATGGGGCACTTTCCAACCAGCTCTTCTCGACCTTTTTTAAAAGATTTGAAAAATTGGTGACATCTGATCCTACTAACAACGGTTCAGGTAGTATGGTCATTACTGCAGCTCTTATCCCGATCTGTTCCCCTGCTACTTTTATCTTAACCTCTTTCGTTGGATAGTTTTTTACATCCCCATGAACACACCTAATGGGTATGTCCTTGTTAAAGTCAACCATTCCACCTACCAGATCTGTGGTTACAACCGTTTGAAGACTCCCAGAGTCAATCATGGCCCTAGTTGGTTTGCCGTCGACCTCTGCTTCACAGGTGTAAGGGTATGGGGACTTCACCAAGTGGTCACAGTCGGGATTATTACCTTCTCTCGAAACCTCAAACGTTCCCACATCCATGGGTTCCGGTTTGCTCTTCTTAGGACACAACCTCGCTAGGTGGCCCCACTCACCACACTCAAAACACTGTGGGCCCCGTGAGGGCATTGTGGGCTGTCTAGAAGTGGGAGGGCCTTCACTACTGGGTCGAGCTCTGACATTTTCCCATTCGGATTTCCTGAGCATGGAGTTCGGCCAGCTCTGGTTGATCAGAGGTCTTCCTGAGGACGATGATGTAGGGGTGGTACCCCTTGAAACGGGTGTGTAAATTAACAGGCAACCTTGACCGGCCTTGTGGTAGGCAGAGGCTATATTAACTGCTTCCATCAACGTGGGTTGGTGATGTTGTCTAACCCAGCGTTGTACTGGTAAGGGAAGCGACTCTAAAAAGGGTTCATGTATAATCTTCTCTGCCATCTCCTGAGGAGTTGCAGTATTTTTTTATTTTTTTTGATTTAGTTGAAATTAATCAACTTTTCAAATACAAAACATTTTACAAACATTTAGTTAATTCATAATTAAAACAGTTAATATTCTCTAAAAGGAAGGAAAAATATAAAAATAAAATCTAAAGGAAAATGATTGTGATGAGATGAAACAAAACTAGCACTATGAAGTAAATAAGGACAGAAATTTGTAATTTCATTATTCTTTGACTAGAGTTTGATTTCCACTGGTAAAATACAATCCAAAAACTGTGTTATAGCTTTCATAAGTGCTACTCTATCTGTTGAAAATAACATCCGCCAAATTTCACCATCACTTTTGTCACCATACATACAAACCAAGTTCTTGAAGTATATCATTCTCTGTGAAAGTAATTTTGGACACCTTGTTATTAGATGTTGCAGCGTTTCTTTAACCGTAATTATTTGACAAAAACGACAATAATTCAGGTTTGATGGAATTTTCATTCGACGTGTTAGAATTTCTCGTATAAGCCACAGATTTAGCCTAAACCTTAGAAACTTTTGCCTCAGAGTTTTGGAAGGCCATTTTAGCAGGTAGAAAGTCATGGCCCGCAACTTTTTGTGACCAAACCAGTTAGTGTCAAAATCTTTGTAGGTCATACAGATGGATTGATTTTGAATCCAGTCCCACTGATACAATTTCACCTTAGCGCGAGAAGGATTCTCGAGTAATGGAGTCAGAGTTATGTCAGCTTTAGCCATGGTTTCTAGGACATTTACATGCCATTTCTTTGGGAAATTAGTCTTTGAAGTTATAAGGTGTTGGGCTGTTGTGCTTAGAATATTGTTGTCCTCAAGGCCCAAGATACACTTACGAAAGAAATTACACATGGGCCAGCTTAAGCGAGCTGCCATTGACACTAAACCCAGTTCATGTCGAATTATTGGCAATGGACTGGAATTGGGTAAATGCAAAATTGTTTTCCCAAAACGGACTTCAAGAGTATTCCATACTTTTGTATGCGTGTTTAATTTTGATTCTGCTCCATATAGCATTATAGGAATAACTTTCAGCTCGTAAAATAATGCCACATGTTTACAGGTAAACTTACCATATTTGTAATTCAGAATCTTGGCTTGAGATATTAAATTATTCATCTTGATGTTAAGGGTATCATGGTACAACATGTATGAAGGATTATTATAAACATTAATTCCTAAATATTTGTACTCATTGATAACCTTAAGCGGAACATCTTGCAGATGCCATACATACTCAGACTGTCTAAGTTTTTTAGAATTTGTATAGACAAGAACCTGTGTTTTTTCCAAGTTAATGATCAAATTATTTGCTTTAACAAAGTCAGTTAGTGCATTTAATAGATTCTGCAAACCAATTGGAGTGTGCAACATTAGTATAATGTAGTCCGCGTATAACATCCACGGAATACGCTGGGACCCTAGTTTAGGAGAGTGTGATGTAATTCGAAGAAAAAACAAGCCCATATCAAGTATGAAGAGATTAAACAATATTGAGGCCAAGATACATCCTTGTTTTAGGCCACGTAAAGTTCTGAAAGCCGCTGATAATAGGCCTTCATGTGTAAGCCTAATTCTCATAGTGGTATTTGTGTGTAATAATCTGATCAAGGTTAGTAAAGACGATGGGCATCCATAAGCTTCTAGTTTGGTATATAGTAGGTTTCTATCAACAGAATCGAAGGCCATTCGGAAGTCGATGAAAGCCAAATATAACGGCTGTTGTGTTATGGCACTTTGATCTTGTATCATGCTTAAAGCAATCATATTGGGCACTGTGCCACGGCCACTCACAAACCCTGATTGTAGGGGATCTCTCTTCCCTTCGTGTAATGACCATTTATTTAGTTCCTTTAATATGATGCGCCCAAAGATTTTACTAGGGGCATCAAGAAGTGATATTGGTCGGTAGCTAGCAGGGTTTGCACGGTCATCCTTCTTATAAATTGGTATGGTGATTGAGCCAGTCCAAGAATCGGGGATGTGCTGAGTAAGTAGTATGTTGTCAAACATGATTTTAAGAATGTCGGCCCAAATATCTGGATGTTCTTTTCAAATTTGCATTGGATAATCCATCAGGGCCAGGGGCCCTGGAGTGGCTGCTTTTATTTATGTAATATAAAATGTCATCACGATCATAACTGAGCTCAAAGGTTCTTTCCTCTGTTTGAGTTCTCTGAAAAGTGACAGAGACTGGAAGACTGTATATTTTTTTATAATAGTCAATCCAGTCTTGTTCTTTAATCATATTCCCTTGAACTGCCACCTGTGTTCCAGAAGTTGTTTGATTTATCAGCGCCCAAGTTTGAGATGCATTTTTACTAGATAGATTTCTAAGCATTTGGTTCTCATCTTCTTGGTATAGCTTGGATTTTGTACCTTTTATCCAATTTTTATAGTTTGTATTAATCCTTGTTAGAGCTTTGGCTCGCTCCTCTATAGGTAAACTCATGGCTTTGCATTTAAGGTATCTCGCGTATGTTTTCATTCGATGAACTTCATGATTTTGAACATGCAAATGAGGTATTTGCTTAGTTTCCATCCAGATGGATTTAGGTTGAAACTGTTGCATTAGTTTTGGGTAAATTAAACTAGATGCGTGGTCTTTTTGTCTCACTAGCACAATTTCTGAAGCTTAACATATCTTAAATGCATTCAATGATGGCTCTGACCATCTAAGTCTTTTCCTGGCGGTGTTAACCACTATATGCCATGGATGGATTTTGCTAGGAGATGTATTCTCTATATTCTTGTGAATCCACGACAGGCATAGCTTATTATGGTCACTTAAGTCAGAGTGTATTACATTAAAGGAGGTTAGTTGAGAAAACAATATCACATCCACATATACAAAATCAATAACAGCCGAACTGGTTACCCTATGCCAGGTGGCAACGGGAGGAATATCTGATGACCAGGCACATTGAGCATAAACAAGTTTCTGGATTTGATTAGATTGTTCCATTTTGATAGTCTAGAGCATTCTAAGAAGCGCTTTGAATCTAGACAATGTAGGTTCAGGTCACCAGCTAATATTGTATGACAGTATTGTTTTTCTTGAGCAATCAGATCCAGAGTTTCGGTTATGGATCCTAGGAACCCGTCGTCATTTATTCCTTCCGGGTTCCAGTACACATTGATAACATTATAAGTTGTTTGATTTTTTGATAGTTTGACCATTTGAATAAAGGGGTTTGGAGAGAACCAAATTTTTCAAAGTAATTTGAGTGCTCTGTTTAGTAGCTATTAGGAACCCTGAGGTTGGACGACCTAGTTTAGCTTTTTCACTGGAACAGATAAGATGTCATAATTGTTCCAGACAGGAGAAGAAAGTAACCAGGTTTCTTGCAGTAAGATGATATCATCATTTATCAACGTAGAGTCCTGGTTGTTAATCAAGTGTTTAAAACCCCTAGAGTTCCAACTAACCAAGGACCAGCTTAGTGCATTGGCATCAGTTAGCTAATTTTGGTTCTTGGCTGAATTGCAGTTGCAATGAGTGGTTAATGGAGATTGAGAGTTAAATTTATCATTTGTTGCGGAAGACACTTGAGGAGGCTCTTTAAGTGTTTGGATTTCAGAGGAAGAAAGGGATGATGATATTTCAAAACCCAGTTCGAAAAGTTGGGATTTAACCATCCATATGGTGTTAAGGACAACTTTGGAGTTCATCCATAAAATGACAGCTGTTCTATTTAATGGATTTATAAATTCGACCAGCTCCAAGTCGACAGTACTAATATCATCCAGAGCCGGTAGTTCACTGAAGATCTGTAAAACAGAAGTTCTATTCAGACTATATTGAGTACATGGAGCTGGGCAACATTTTAGGCCAAGAGAGTGAATAGCTGGTCTTTTGACCGTTTGTTTTGGTTTGTTTTGATTATCTGTATTCATTGGCAAGGGCGACTTTATCTGGTTTTTTGAGATGCTCATTTCTTCCATCAGCTGTGAGACGGTTGTTTTAATGAGCAGTTTCAAGTCTAACTCTGTTGCTACTTTGCTTTTCGGAGGTACAGAGTTTAATTTAGGAGGTTGATTGTTGATTAGTTGCTTGCATACTGACACATGCACTGCTGTACTCTGTACGTCAGGTCACAGATTTGAGTCGGTTTTAGGAAGAGATGAAAGTTCTTTTACTCTTTGTGCATCAGCTACTTTATTTGAGATGCAACAATCCTTATCATGTGGGGTGAAAATTAAATCTTTTTGTACAGGGTGATTGCTCATATATGCGTCAACTGCTTGACGAATTTCAGTTTGTCGTGACCTGCAATTGTTAATTTCCGCCATTGAGAAATTGGGATCAGGAGAGGATGTTTGATTCAATTCCGATGTTACCGGTAAAGCAGCGACTGGGTCATCTAATGGTTGGTAGTGCTGGGTCAATCTTTTAGACTCAGTTGGATGTAAATACTTCTTTAAGAAAGCTTGTAATTTGTTTTTTTCTGTAATTGGTTTGCAAGCGGTCGATACAGCAGATTTGGGTTGAGACAAATTCTTTATAAAATGTTTAGCTTATGAAGATGATGTTTTTAACATTCTCAGATTTCTTTTTTAATTTTGATGACGATTCTTTTTTGTTTGGCTTATTTGTCATTTCTGTTGTTTTTTCACAGGGGGCTAGAAACACTGCATAGTTTGCATTTGCATTTTCTTTCGTGTTCGTTTAATTCTTAGTTAAATCGTGTGCCAGGATCTGTGGTTTGGATTTAGGAATGTTTTCTGTTCACTCAATAATTATAGCAGGTATTAGAGGTACAGCATGACAATTTAGTCCTATATGATTTGAGTCTAGAGATTCTTGTGGTAGCACAGATGTCACTTTGTTCTGTGGTGTTATTTGTACAGGTGATTTAGGGTTGTTTTGTGCTTGTGTTTGGAAGAGTGAATGCGAGTGTTGCCAGTTCAGAATTTTCCCAAGTTGATCTGCTTGGGAGGCAAGCCTAGTGTCAAGTGTTTCAAAAACTTTCCCTAGGGATTGTATTGCAAGATTTATCGCTGTTAAAGCTATTTCTGTGAGACCATTCGAAGAGCGTGGTATTGCTTCCTCATTAATTGAAGAGACAGACAATTTATCTAGGGAGGGAGGAGAAGGAATAAAGGGTTTCGTTCTGCGTGCGGTAGGTGCAGCAAAAGATAGTTCCTTCACAGACTGTGAAATACTCGAATTTATAAATAAGTCAGGTGAACCAGATAAACGTTCTGGCAAGGTTTGAGATGAGAATTCAGGGGCATTAGGATCTAAATTAATAACAGCTGGATAATCAGACATACACACACCTGGTTTGCAGATGGGGATAACCCCAGCTCCAGTCAATACACTGCGAAGAAGGGCACTATCAGACAAGGAGACATTTTCTTTAGCAAAGACAACAGAAGTGGAAGCATTAGCAGGAAAATGTACATTTAAGTTAGCTTTAGTAGCATATTGATCTGTACCCATTTGATGTTTTCTCTCCTCACAAGGTGGGAGTTTTGTTGAATCAGTCAAGGAAGAGGCAGTAAATTCTGTTGTTGGTAAATGGGGGACATTTTTCGCTTGTGCATTTTCATGTGCAGTGTTTTCTTGACAAAAGGAGCGGGATATCCGTGGATTTTAGATCGTTCTTCCTGCGGGCGCCTTTAGTTTGCACAGTGCCAACCAGCGGGGTGGATGAGGAGCGAGCATGTTTCAATGGCCGCTCACGAGAAACAAAAACAGCCCCATTTATGGTGTTCCTTTGAATTTCAGTTCGTGAAGGCATTCCTATTTTCAGCGAGGAAATTGTTTGTTTCATTTAAAGAAAGAGGGTCAGAACCTCAGTAGAGGGGGAAGGGAGCAGGAAGAGAGAAGATGTTTTGCCGGGCAAGTACCAGGAAGCACCGCTCAGGGACGCTTAAGCAACACCGCAACAAGTGCGGCAAAGCGGCCAAGTGGTACTCCCAGGTACTTGCTTCGGTGCGCGCGCGGTGCACGCGGGTTCTGAGCTTTATAGTTCCGCCCTCAGAAGGAAAGAGCAAAGCCTGTAAAGAATAGAGGCTTTGAGTATGTGCTTGTATATATTGTAGTAAATAATATATATCCCTTGCAGTAAATGTCACCTTGTGGATGCAGTAGTCCAAGGTACTGGATGCTGGAAGAAGAGCACAATGAAAGCACGGTCAGCAGAGTATCGCGGGCAAGCGGTATTTCCAGGTACTTGCTTCGGTGCGCGCACACGGTGCGCACGGGTCCTGAGCTTTATAGTTCCACCCTCAGAAGGAAAGAGCAAAGACTTGTGGATGCAGTAGTCCAAGGTACTGGATGCCAGGCTCATGAAGAAATTGCTCTAGAACCTCTTCATCTTCATTGAAGCCACTTATCGCCCATTTCCTTCACACGATAGTAAAGTTGTTGTGGAGTTTCATCGGGGTGTAATTTGATCTCTCTAAACTTTAATCTATAGGCTTATTCGTCGTGCCCCAATCTCTCGAGGACCACCCTCTTCATATCTGTATAATGCGTCTCTCCTGTAGGATTAGCGGCTTGGTAGACGCTCTGCATTTCACCCGTCATCAAGGGGGCGATGTAGTGGCACCACCTCTTGGGGGCCCACTGAGCATTCCTAGCCACTCGCTCAAAATGAACAAAAAAATGAGCAGGGTCCTTGCCCGGAGCATATGTCTGCAAGACTGAAGTTGGAACTTGTGGGTGATTCCTGAAAGTAGTAGCTTCTAAGAGTTGGGCCTGCGGTACTTGGAGAGCCTGTTGAAAAGCCTGCCTATCGGCTTGAGCCTGATGGCTTTGTAGTTGTAATGCTTGCTGTAGCAGGTGTTGGCCCTCACTCAGAGTCTTAATTAGGTCCTCCATGGTGTTCTCTCTAATCCCACCACAGCCACCAAAATGTCACCTTGTGGGATTAAGAGGTCGCACACACATGGTTAAAAGTTAGAACATAACTTTAATATTTTAAAAATAGATTGTTAACAATCTTTCAAGAACAATCTTGTAACAGAAGACAGTTTGTGAAGGGATGACTCTTTCTCACTTTCTTAGTCATAAGCATCCATCTGAGCAATCTTGGATCTGCAAACAGTCTTGCCCAAAAACATAAAGACAGAGGTAAAAGACTTCCTCTCATATAGACAGAGTATATCAGCAGGTTGTAGAGAGGAACAGGCTTACCAATTCAGCTATGGACAGTTAGATCTGCATAATAGACAACGTTTCCCTTTATCTGTTACATGACAAGGAACTGTTTCCCACTTGGGTTTAAGGACCTTTCCGTCGGTTCTCCTGTCTCATCAGTTCAAACGAATCAAGATAGTTGTCTTGAAGCTTAGTGAAAGTATTATTCTTCGAACGTCACTCACCCTGTGCTGGACTCTTTCAGCCTTCTTTTTCCCTTTCCTCTTTCTCTTCTCACACGCAGCAATAAACAAACCACCAGATGCAGCTCTGCTTTGGTTCAATCAGCACCTCAGATCACCTCCCCTTTCCTTTTCAGCTTCTCTCACCGTGTTCTCCTTTGAGTGTTCGCAGCTGTTAGGCTTGTCAGCGTGAGCGGCAGCTGTACGCCTCTTAGCATGCCGCTCCTCGCCACTCCGACACTTGGCTCCTCCCCCTTTCCTTCACTCGGAATTGCGATTCGTCTCTTGCAACAAGCCTCTTCACGCTGGAGGCCCACCCTGCTGTTCCTCTCCTTTGAGCTTCAACACAGGCATTCTTCGTACGATGAATTGTGGAAAGCCAGACCGGTTCGCTGCACAGTCCTCATTACGTTTGGACGGAGCTCTCGAGTCGGGTAGCGACTCTTCCCTTCTCACAGGAGAAACGTTTCCAGAGCCGCCGGTCAGCTTTTCGGAACAGATCAAACTCACTAGCGCAACGGTGCTTCTTAACATAACTCACTAGCGCAACAGCGCTTCTTAACATTTTAACAAATTCATCTTCATTTCAGCTCAGTAGGCCCATTCGTAATGGCCAGCTTCCTCCTCGCTCAGCTGGGCCGTCACCTGACAACAACAAAAACAGAGTATTCCACCCCAGGTTAGAAAAAAAGTACCTGACTGTACGTGACATAACACAATAGGAAATGTCTCCACGGAAACCACAAGTTCCACCCTCCATCTTTTTAATCAGCCTATCTTATTCCCTGCCCGCAATTCATCACACTCATTTAACAAAATTACTTTAAATTTCCTCACAAAAGCACACCAATTCACATCGCTATTTAGTCTGTTCAGGCCTGCAATGTTCCAGGATAATAGGGTAAACCCCCTTCCCCATCCTCCTTATGACTATCCCCCTCCCCAGTCAATCTATGTCCTCTGTGTCGCCTAAATACCTTATCGGCTGCTGATTATTGTTGGAGTTCATATTTTTAGGGGTAAAGCTTTTTGAGATAGATTTAATGCAAAATGAAAGAATCTAAACAATTTGAACAAAGCAGTTTGAAGGGTAAGGCCCAAAAATCTATATTATAAAAGTAGTCCAATGAGCCAATAAAACGTGCATGGAAGCAAACAGTTTATTACATGCAACTGCAGCTGGGAAAAATCCACGAATCATTCAATGTTACATCATAAAATTGTGTTTTTTATAATGGGAAGTGGAGTAAATTGTTACGCAATGTTTCAAGATGCATTTAAATTCATAATTGCTGATTGGACAGTCCTGGTTGCTCCATAGGTGATCTATACAATGCTAGCCATATTGGTCTATCCTGTCCTCTGGACCATTTTAATGACTACCTCATGGTAATGATCTCATGTTGGGGTCATCTCGTTTCACACATTTTTGATTGGGCAATTGACACATTCAAATGTTTCAAATATAAGTAAACTGCTGATTGGCTTGGCCACCTCAGTTGTCCTGCGGTGGGTCACTTCTGTCATAATTGACTAATAGAATTTGAGGTGTGAACAGTGTGGCAATAAAAAGGAATACTTCACATTGTTTCCCATGAGACCTAAAAGGTTGGCACCAATTTACCGTTCTCACCTGTGTGACTGTTCAAATGACAGTTAATATTCTGAGTTCTGGCTGGAAACATGTTACGCTTCAACTTCCTTTTTCATGATGTGCCTGAATGTCTTCACGGGGTGTGATCATTTGCCTCTTGCTCTGGGACCATATACTCAACTAAATAGTGTATTCAGTGAATGGGTGGGTGTGCATGGTCTCTATATCTAAAAGCAGGTGTAATTTAAAACATGCCAAAACACTCTATATTTTATGTTCCAACATTACTTAATATACTTCTTGGTTTCTTCCTTTTTAATTAACTATGCAATTTGTGCATTTTTACAGCGCTTGTTGCGCTTATCTCACAATTCATCCTAAATTGTGCTGGGCTGTGGGCAACTTGAGGATTGCACAAGAGCAATCTTTTTGAAGGATTTAAAACCCATTTTCCGTGTTTTCTTTGCTTTCTCCTTCCATTCTACATTGCCTTCCACATGTTTTACGGCATTTCCATCATGGCCGACCTTGAATCGCTACTGCTGCCTTTTTACCTGCCTGGCCCTGACCCCCTTTCCCATTGGTTGCCAGGCATAGAAAGGCCAATTAGGGCAACCGGGAGGCAGGAGCCGGCCCAGACCACTAAAGGCCCACAACAAAGGCCCATGTCTGCTCCCCTGTTGACTACAGAGACGCCCCTCACACCCCTCTGGTCACCTGTGATGCTGTGTGTGCCCCCACCCACCCCATGTCACCTGTGATGCTATGTGTGTCCCCCACCCCCACTGGTCACCTGTGATGCTGTGTGTACCCCCCACCCTCCCCTTGGTTGCCTGTGATGCTGTATGTGCCTCCCACCCCACCTTCCTTACACACGATTTCCTCCCCCCGTCCCCCTCCTCGTAACCCTCTCCTACAAGCCTGATAGTGCTCCCCAATAAATGTTTGCATACACATGCTGGTGCCACCCTGCAACTTGGGGTAGGAACCATGTATTTGCCCCATGACTTTGAAATTGCATCTGTTTGTTGCTGCCGACCTGTAATATGCGGTAGGCACCATGTATTTGCCCACTGATTGACTTTCGCATCTGTGTGCTGCTGCCGCCCTGCAACAAGGGTAGGCATTGTGTAATTGCCCATTGCTGGACTCTCATATCTGTGTGCTGCTGCCGCCCTGCAACAAGGGTAGGCATCGTGTAATTGCCCATTGCTGGACTCTCGTATCTGTGTGCTGCTGCCGCCCTGCAACATTGGGTAGGTACCATGTATTTGCTCATTGCTGGACTTTCGCATTTGTGTGCTGATGCCGCCCTGCAACAAGGGGTAGGCACCATGTATTTGCCCACTGATTTGACCTTGCCTCTGTGTGGTGCTGCTGCCCTGCAACATGGAGTAGGCACCATGTATTTGCTCATTGCTGGACTTTCGCATTTGTGTGCTGATGCCGCCCTGCAACATGGGGTAGGCACTATGTATTTGCCCCCTGGCTTGACTTTGCATCTGTTTGTTGCTGCCACCCTGTAACATGGGTAGGCACCATGTATATGCCCATTGCTGGACTTTCGCATCTGTGTGCTGCTGTCGCTCTGCGACATGGTGTAGGCACCATGGCCCCTGACCTGACCTGACTTTGCATTTGTTTGTTGCTGCCGCCCTGCAACATGGGGTAGGCACCATGTATTTGCCCACTGATTTGACTTTGAATCTGTGTGCTGCTGCTGCCCCGTAACATGGGGCCAGGTCCAATGGATGTGATCACCATGCACCCTTCTTTTGCACTTGGCATATGATGTATTACCTTTTGTACATTCCACGATGTAATTCACCTCTTACGCTTCCTTTTCTGTAACCTGAAAAGCTTAATGTAACTGTATTCTTAAGTTAAAAACACCTCGATACCTCTGGGTTTTGTGCGCTATATAAGTGTCAAAATAAAACATTATAATAATAACTATCTCTGTGTGTTCTTGAAAAAAGATGCTAATATTGTATAATTCTTTTGCTTCGACACCTATGTAAATACAGGGGGCAATGTGAGTCTTCTGTCTCAGTGACTTTGTCATATGCACGTCTTTGCACATTGTCCCATTCCCACCAAACTGTGGCCTTGCATTTGTTAGTTTCTAGAACATGGGCAGGAACTTCATTTGTTTTTATGTTTTGTTTTTTAGATGTGTGGGACTTTGCTGATCCTTCCTATTCGCAACCAATCCCTGTGCAGCTTTTAGAGCTTCCCCTCATGGTATCTGGTCATAATTGTAACATCTGATTAATTCATGATTTATCATTGTAAGCCTGGGAAAGAACTTCACCTCATAATTCTAACCAATCGTGTTCAAGGCTGCTGACCTTGTCTGTGCTTCTCGTTGGTATGAGCTGAAACAGAATTGCATTTTACTGTGTCAAATAACTCATGAGATTTCTAGGCCTACTAAAACCTAAATGGCCTACAAACTACCTTTATTCTGAGGCCTACTCTATGTGGTCACACTTAAAATGTGTACGTTATGTATATGTTGTGTTTTGTATCGGATACCTCATGATGTTTCTAATGAGCGTTCTTGTTGCTGCTTGAAATGCTCCTTTTGTTTTGGTCCTGCTCACTTGCACATGTTGTGTTTGTACTTAGTTAATTCTAATGTGTGCTTTGCTATTTGTCTCTACCATCATTCTACATAAGCTGAACTCTAAGTGTATAGGTGTGTGTCTTGCTGGCTACTATCTATCTTGCATCACAGGGAGTTGGTGGGAGTGTCAGTTTGTCATGCCTGATGTCTGGGCATCTGACCTTTGGTGTAGTTTCAGACTTGTGTTTTATAGACTTTCTTAGTATGTATATTCTCTCATGTGTGGGGCATTGTACGTTCATCTCAACAAGATGCTCAGAGAAATGACCAATGCTTGCATGGTCTAACAATTAACTTGCAATCTGTTGTTGACCAGTGCACGCAGACAGGTCAGGAAAACTCACAACCCTATACATCGATTGGGAAGGCATGCTGCCTCATTCTCAGAATGTTTGGAATCCACTTTGAGAAGGCCAAGCACTTCTGCATCCATGTGATAGCTCTTCATGGGGGATTTGCCTTCTGAACTGCAGTTCATGGGTACATATATGTGATTGTCTGTGGGCATGTGGAAACTCAAGGGTAGATACAGTGGGACTACATACAATACTTGTTTTTTTCACTTGCGCAGGACAATAGAAGACAACTCTTGCATTCTCTTTCATATGAAAGTAATCCCTACACCCACCCACACCACTCTATCCCAGAAAATCATTTGTGAGGCAAAGCATTCATTTGGTTTTCCTGGGGGGGGGCTGTACCACATATGTGTGGTGGTATGAGATCAATATGGAAGACTGCACAATAATAAGGTTTCTGCTGCTAGTCCGACAGTTATATGTTCCCCAATGAGGGTCTGACAGCGGTGTGTCATCATTTCTGTGGTGGATCCTGAATCAAAGCTTCAACTAGTAGGAAAAGACAATCTGATCTAATCTCAAATATTTGGATATCTCTAGATTTGCTGCCATTTTCTTTACAGTCTTCAAAATTGGCTGTCTTTTTTTGTTTACAGACAGAGAGACAGTGAACCCCAATATGCATAGCAAGAAAACGACACATCTCACGGGGTACATGAATAACAGACAGCAATGACTTACTAAGTCTTCAAATCACTAAAAAGAACCAAAAACTCTACAAAACAAGGCATTTATCAATAAGCTGCAGTGGCATCCCCTCCTATTATTTTGAAGCCAAGCCAAACCTTGTTTTGCCTTTGAAAAAGATTTGAGAACTGTGTTGTTCTTCTAATAGGCAATGGTTTAACTTATGATTTACTCGGTGGTGCATAGTTCAGGCAATGCTTTCATGATGATCGGTGGTCATCTTGCTATCTCAATTTTAAAATGAACTTGTGCTTTAACTTTTTTTAGTAATGATAATTTGTTGTACTCTTAAACATGCTATACTGATGGCACTTAGTTACTGTGGTACAGTGCTCCACTGCTAGTAGTGAGCTAGGTTCACGCTTTATGAGAAGGTTAGATTAAATACATAACAAATCCACAGGCATGGGCACACAATGGAGAGTGGGGATGGTGGCAGAAAAACACCAAAAGCCTTCTTTTTGCATTTCAATTTTGCATTTGTCTCCCACATTTGCCTAAAGTCCTTAAAGGTTGTATTGGAGGCGAGTAGATGGTTCTACTTGTGTATAGTCTTGTATGACGTGAGTTCAGATGTAGCCCATGGAAATCAAGTTAACAATGCCTAAAAAAAAAGTCAATGCCACGTTCCTTTTTGTTTCTCAGTTTTGGTGCACCAATTCTCTCTTTCAAAATTCACCCACGACTTCTAGCGAGTTTGCACAATTTCCACATGCATGCTTTTGTGGCTGCCCAAATAGGACACACTGTCTGCGTGCTTCAAGCATTAATGAATAAATCAGTGTGCAGTGCATTTACGACTGCTTGAATAGACCTGTATGCACTGCATCTGTGACTGCTTGTTGCTTAGGAGAGAGCTGCATTACACAGCAGGAGCTTATTAGGAGTCACATGTATCGCACTGCACGTTCCGATACCAGTACTTGACCAACAAGTCGAAAACCTCCAAATATAGTCAACCTTTACATCAAAACTGAATACTTCCTAAGGCCGCCTGCCGGTTCCTTAATAACTCTGCCCTTTGAAAATGGGGAGCTCCGAAAGATCCGAAGCAAAGGCATACAGTAGTCACAAGTCCAGCTATAAACGCAGCCTGCTGATTTAGATGAGGCCAGACATAAAAATCAATGCGGGAGCTTGCGCCTGGCAGTGCCTTTCCATGCTTTGTAAGGGTAAAGCCAGTAGTAAAATTATAAGGGCTGTTGGAGTCCCAAATTGTGCTTTTTCTTGTTTTATGCTTGGTACACTGACCAAATGGGACATGTTCCTATAAATGGTGGTTTTATTTATTTTTCCTACAGTATTTCTTTAGCACCATTTCCCTTTATATGACACATTAATAAATAATGCAGGACTTTTATGCCTCCCCGTACAGTCCCCATGATTTCTCGTGTTATTGAACTGGTCTATTTATGACCAGGCGGTCAAAATGTCATTTTGCGTGATTCAGTTTCTGCTATTTTAAACCCTACTGGGAGCAATTAACCCTATAGTTTCCGGGCTGCATCCCTTGGACCTCAAAACAACGAGCCGTAAGTTAATATTTTAGATATTGCTACACTTACAAGACATGACACACAAATATGACAGTACTAATAGGATTACTTTTCCATAACCTGTATTGACATTACTGCTTCACAGCTGTAAACTCCTGCTTGAATTCTAAATGGCTGCTTTTGCAAGAGGGTGGGGGGGGCAGTCAACAGATGATCACACTGCACAATGCCTCTGCTTTTGAGAAAACAGTGAACGCCGATGATGGCATTACAGATAATAGTTACTTTATTGTGGCAGTGCAGTGATGTCCTTGATTATACTCTGATTGGGTATATGGGTCAGCAAGTGCAGCTGCAGCCACTGTGTTCCCAATTATGGGGATATTATCAGTTTATGCAGTAGAGTGATCCATCTTTGCCACCGTCTTGTAAAGAAAAATGTAACTTCTTATAGAGCTTTGCAACTCCCCTTCAGGCTACATTGGCAATGCAGTACAAAGGAAACAAGAGGTGCCCCTGAAAAATATCAGTGCACGCATAAGCCCATTGCGTGCTTTTTGAAAAACCAAGATGACCCATTAGTGCTGGAATCATCATTAATAGATACGCCTAACACTTACAAAATGTGGAGAAGTACCGCACAATTGAGATGGCCAAGGGGTGCCTTTGTCAATGGTGGTAGATTCAAATGGCGTGTGTAGCCTACTGGCTGAGGTTCTTGACTTCATGAGAAGGTTGATCAGGTGACTTCATGTCACTAGGACATTGGGCCTCATTGCGAGGTGGTCGGTAAGGGGTTAACGGCGCTGATAAAGGTGCCAGAGCCATTAACCCCTTACTGCCCGATTACGAGGCCCGCTCGCGGGACCCACTCTGGACGTCTGGTTTCACCAGACGTCCTTAGCGGGTCCCGCGAACGGCCCAGCATGCCAACAACGGGCCTGTCATTAACGGGCCCATTGTTAGCATGCTCCCCATTCCCATTGAGCCCTACGGGGGCTCAAATGGGAATGGGGCTGGTCCGGGTCCGGGTTCCCTGAATGGGGAATACCGAGCCCTCCAAGGTCGAAATGGCCCAGTATTTCCCCATTCAGGGAACCCGGACCCGAGTTTGGAGGCAGCCATGACCTTATTAAGGGCATGGCTGCCTCCAAACTCGAAATGAGGCCCATTATCTTTTCCAGTCCTGGTATTCCATTTAAAAAGGTAATGCATTATGTGCGTTTTGTTATTGGTTAAATTCGACTAAAATTTGAGAAAGTGCATGGTATCAAAGGAGTGGTAGGAAGCAAGACCATGAGTAGAAAAGTGGTGTGCCAGTGACATGAAGTCACATGGTCACTCGAAGCAGGAACTCATCCTGGAGCATACTCCACTCCACTTTGTCGCACTTTCCCAGAATGCCCTGGAATCGTTGTCACTAGGCTTATGTGACCATTTTAAAAATTGACCAGTCAATATGTGTGGGTCATCTGTAACATTCAGGTGCCCTGTAAATATTCGCCGGTCTTTGGGGAGTCTTCAGTGACCAATCCAACCTATGTGAATGGGAGTCAGGAGCCTAATGCGCCCCACGACTGCTGCCCTAAACATAGAATGTATACTATTTCTAAAATATGCCTTTCTGCGATAGAAATAGGGAAACCTGCCCATTCTAGAAAGAGAACCAACTAGCAGTGCGTGGCATATGATGCTCTCTTCCAGCATCACCGTGCAAGGACACTGCAGCTGTTTGCTTCCCCTCCAGCTGCTCCTGGAGGTCAGCTATGGGTCAGTGTGGGGCTACATCCTGCCCAATGCTCGTTCCTGCTGCCTACCCGGATGGGCTCCCTCTCCTGCTTGGCTCTGAGAGCTTCTTTCCCTGCCTTTGAGTCTGTCTCGTCCCCACAAGGCCAACTGCCCCCGGTGCTCCTTCCCAACTGCCTGCTGTGTATTCTCTCTCCTTTTCCCATGGGTATTCACTCCATGATCTTCTGTAGGCTGCATCCTCTTCTCTTCCCCAGTGGCCCAATGTGCTCCTTCCCTCTGACCCACTATATCTTTCCTCGCCTGCCCCTTTGCGAATTTCCTCTCGGAGCCGCTTTGAGCCCACAGTCTCTCCCCCAACTGCCCCCAGTGCTCCTTCCTACTGCCCTGTTGCACGTTCACACCTCTTCCCATTCTGCTTTGTCGGGTTCCTTTAAGGCCAGAGAGCCTCAAACTGGGCTGGGTGTTCCTGCATGCCTGTGTTTGCAGCGGTATAGCTTGTACAGACATCCTGAACCATATATATATATATATATATATATATATATATATATATATATATATATATATATATATATATATATATATATATATATAGAGAGAGAGAAAGAGAGAGAGAAAAGACTTTAGGTGAAGCGATGTTAAATGCTGATTAAATGCACAAAAGCCCCTGATGTTAGGTAAGTGTTGCAAGGTGTACCCTGTCTTGCGCAGCTGATGAACACACTGATGACATGACAGGTGACATCACTGATGTCATCACATATGAAATCAAGCATGACACAATTGATGATGTTGATGGAAACTATCACACTCATGACATAATAGAAGACAACACTGATGACATCACATATGGCATCACATATGACATCACGTATGACATAATCAACGACATCGCTGGAAATTATCCATCACAAGACATATGACAAACATGTTCTGTAGGCGTACGTGGAGTTGGGAGGAGAGCTTAGTGGCAACATGCTTGTCTTGGAAGGAAAACAACACCAAGTAGCCTGGGTTCAATACCTGTCCCTCTGCTTAGAGGCTTCACTCTGGCATAAAGTGTGATAAAAAAACCCAATTTATATTTTTTGTTTACATTGCGCACATGCTGACAGCAATATAATACACACTGTCAGCATATCATGCATACCTAATTGAATGGGTATCATTATTTTTCCAGCATAAAAAATTATGAGGGAATGTGTTTTATTTGGATTTGTTTAAAACACTTACGCCATGATTTAAAAAGAAATGTTTTAACATGGGAAAGTCCCACTGAAAACACTTTTGTAAATGAGGCTCATTGACGTACAGAGAACTGTACAAATAGAATAAAGCATGATATTCAAAAGCAGCAGTATAAATGCAAACACAAATAAAAATAAGGACCATCAAGATATACAACTACAATACAAAATTAAAGCTTCATATAGAAATACAGTAGCTAACTATCACGTCTAAAACAAACAGCTAAAACATCAGAAAGGGTTTGGGAGGAGAAATGTGTTTACCTATGGAAAATAAAAAGTGAAAGTTCAAGACACAAATAAACAGGTAACGTATTCCAAATACAGGGAACCGCTCCATAAATGGCCTGTTTGGTTGTATATACAAAAGAGGGACATCAAAGCGCAAGAGTGTTGTACTCTCGGCTTCCTGGGACCAACCAGCTGGGAGTCATTTTGCAGCAAGATAAGATGATTGTAGTAATCGAATTGCTTTGAAGCCGATACAACACAGCTTGAAATAAATATGGGATTCAAATTGGAGCCCGTGTCAAGAGGTGACACAATATGAAGGACAGTCTCATGATCCACCTTATAAAAGGCAGCTGAGAGATCAAGTAAAACAAAGAGTTTGGAGCCACCATTATCAATCACCCTGAACATGTCATTTATAATCTGAATTGTTGCAGTCACAGTACTATTTGAGGCCCTAAAAGCTGGTTGATATTTGCTGTTGTTCCATGTAGGACACGATTGTTACACACTGGCAAATTCATCTTGAATGAGAGCAATCTACTTGTTAGGACAGTTTTTCTGAAGGCCAACTGAGGGCTCAGTGAAACCATACAACTGAGTCAGTCTGAATCTCCACTCTTAGTATAAGGCTGCACCACCTGAGTATTTGGTAGTTTATGCAAGAGCAGCCAGGCTCATCTTAAGAGGGAAAGAGGGCTGTAGGCAGGTGCAAAGAACTGGTAGTACACCAAGGGTTCAAAAGAAACATTTACAACCAGAAGTATTATAACAAAAATAAAAGTTTATTATGAATACAATTATGCCAAGTTAAGTCTTGGGGGTAAGTACTTTGTCATAGAGTTATAAACACATTATACAAACACAACACATTGTTTTGAAGTACACAGACCAATGCATAGACCCTGTTCAGAAAACTAACAGTATTGATCAGACCTTATCAAACACATTTAGTATAGGACACACCTATTCATGGGGAGTAAAACCATCAATTACTTTTAGATGACTTTCAGTAAGTCAAGGGTAGTAGACCCTGTCAGTCATGCAGTGACACTCAGGTAAGGAATCACTTAGTAAACCAACCCTGTTACCAGGATACTTTTCTGATTAGTGGAACACAAGTTCATGAAACAGTATAAACCTATAACTACATTTAGGATAACACACAGTTATATGAGGAAAGCCCTTATACTGTAATATATCATTACAGTTGCTTTTCAGATCAGTGGAACACAGACTAAGGTAAGCAATAACGCTGTACACTAATTTAGGATTGCACCAGGCAGACCAAGGTCAGCTCCGCCTACAGGACACTTTTTAATAATGGCCCACAGCTATTCTAGGCAGGTACAACCTAAGGGAGTCTTTTTCTAGACAGGCTAAACAACAGGTCTGGGGAAGCTAGGCCCAGTTGGTATACTTTTACGTGTATATTGTGAAGGAAATAGTAAAGTGAAGCCAACAGCATTACTTTTGGGAAAATTCACAACCAATTTACAGGTAAGTAAATAAACTTATACATACTTTTAAGAATGGCAAAACACATTTAAGGTTTTGTAACTGCTCAACTCTCAGCGTGATAGTTACCAACCAACTCTTTCACAAGTAAGTAACCTTTAAACCCTCGTTATCGTTTCTAGGCTAAAGGCCCACACTTTAGAAGTCTTTCCCTATTCTTGGAGCATGAGTGTTCCCAGTGGCAGAAGGGGTCACTAGGCCTCTAGTGTCCAACAGGCAGGTCAAGATAGGCACATATGTAGCAATAGTCATAGTTCCTGTAGAAGTCTCTTCAAACAATTAAGTATTTCACTTTAGAGTTAGTTAGGGTTCAAGGGACTTCTGAGAAGGCACCCTTGGAGGATTCCAACAGTGGGCCATGGTGAACTGGATGAGAGGACTCCCAATCACAAGAAACACCCCAAAGCTACACATGAATCACAAAATCGTAAGGTAAGTAAATAACCCAGCCAACACAGTACCTCAGCACAGAAGAAGAATTTGCAGTGGATGAGACTTCAGGATCTGCAGCAACAAAATGAGTTGATTAATTCCTTGTCATGAAGACTGAAGACATGACACTGGAAGGGAAGTTTGCAGCAGGGATCAACAATGATGGTTCCAGGCAAGAGTTTCTTTTCAGCTGGATGCGGCTCTGTGGTTTTGGCACCCTTTTCAGGAGCCACAAGAAGACTGAATATAACCTGTTGGATTCTTGTCTCTAATCTGGTCCAGTACTCAGGTGTGGGGATTTGAAGGACTCAGATCGTGTCTGTGGAGATCCAGCAGGATGCCACCAAAGTTTCAGCTTGATTTGGAATTCAGAATACTGTGCACCGCCCAGTGGCTTGATGTCCCAGGGTATTGGGGTTTTGCAGTCCAGCAAGTTCGCAGCACGTTGTCGGATGGCTAAAAATGCAGGTCTTATGGAGTCTAGTGGATCTCACTAGGCTCTCTGTCGGGGTCGTTGTTTTTGGAGTCTCAGCCACGTTTCCTTCATCTTCCTCTTCCGATTCAGGTCCAGTGGTTGACTTGTCAGCAGCTTCCAGGTTCAGAGTATTTAACAGGAAGTGCAGCACAACGTCTGTAATCTCTCCTTGCATTTTACAGAAAGGGGCAGTCTGGCCATCCATTTAGGACAGCAAGCCCCCCCATTGAGTCTTGGCTCCTTTCAGGCAAGATGAAAGACAAAGGGGTGCAGAGTTTTGTACTCCTCCCTCGCTTTCTGTCTTCTCTGACACTCTGGAGCCTTGGCGGGGAATACAAAGGATTCCCTCCGAAGACAAAACTTGTTGTTCCCACCTAGAATGGCAGGGAAAGACCTCAAAAACTACAAGCAAGCAAGAAATAGCGAAAACAGAAGGAGCCCACCATTTTAGATAAATGGTGGCCCTTCTGTGCATTACCGAGGCTGAATGAAAAGCCTGCAAGTAAAAATGACTAAAAGTCATAAAGGTAATACCACTGCCACCAGCCATTCAAGCAAACTTTCAGTTGTAGCAAAAATGTTACAGGTAACTACGAAATGGGATACATTGTATGCCCCAGCAATCCACATGGGGTGTGCAGGCGCACTATATAAAATGTAAAGGGAGAAGAAAATCCCTCTTTACTACTTGGGAACTGTACTTCTCACAAGTTTAACCAGAGAAAATGTAAAAGGGGAGTGCCAAAGAGCAACCCAGCAACACTAGGCTATATATGCCAACAAGTTGTCAAAGATGAGAACATCAAAAAGTCACTATGGAGAGCCTTAAAAATGACACCTGTAAAAAGAGTAAAAGGATATTGGAGTGTGGAAAAAGGTCTCTACTCACTGAGGAATAAGGAAAAATAATCCACCAGTCCAGCAAAACATTCTTGGGGTCTCACAAGTGAGGGGGATTTAGCACTAACCTCACAATCTTACCTAACACTTCTCAATTTCAATCATTTTTTTCATAAAACAGATAAAACATACAACTATTACAAAGGGATACATTTTGAGATCTTAGAAGGTTTTAACGTAAAGTCAAACATAAACTGCTTCACACCTTTCTACACCTTTCTAATCCTGATCGTCTATGCTTGCCCATTTAAATCAGCCACGACAAACACAACCTCGAATTAACTGAGCTAGAGGCTCACTATATTGCTTCATGAGTGCCCCTGAACCCAGTCTTTTTAATCATAGATTTAAGCCATTTATTCCTACCGAAGTAACATGGACATAAAATCAGGAAATGTAATCTTGTCTCCATTGGAGCTCCACATACACAACAGAAATTGTTTATATTAGATCCCTTCCACCTCCCCAACTTCTCAGCCAAGGACAAGGCATCAAGACAAAGGGTCTGATTCATAGAAGTGTTTTATAATGGCACAATCCCATAGGATATCATTCCATGATTCAGGCCCTAAATGTATCTAAAAAGCCCTCATATTGGGGTTTTTGATGTTATCTAAATACTTTTCCCTGCACATACAATTACACACTTGAAGGTAAGTGTTGCACCCCAGGCTCCTCACCGCATCAGCCTGGGACTACTTACCTGAAAAATGTATTCTCGCTGGTGGCTACATGAGGGGACCGGCAGGCTGGAGGTGCTGTGCCATGGCGCTGTCTTGAAGGAGGGCGCAGGACTCATGTTGGAATGCTGTGCATTGGCGCAGCCATGATGGGTCACGCTATACATGTGCAGAGGCCCAAACACTGTTTCCTTGCGCTCAGACTCCACACACAGCGTCCTGCATTTCCTGGCAATGACGCCTGCTGCAATGACCATGTCATAGGAGCAGCGGGCTATATAAACCCAGCTTTCTGCAATACGGGTGCGTCTCAATACACTCCCTATGTTTGCTTTTCCTGAGGAAGTCATCGATTGCCTTGCCTTTCTATTCCCTGCCTGCCCTTCGCTATATTCATTGTCTGTATTTTCATCATACCTCTTTCTTCCCTTGACAGTCCCTCTGTCTTGGGGACTGTCAGCATCTGGTCTCCTGCCTGTGCCTCCTGCCTCTGGTCCCCTGCCAGTGCCTCCTGCCTTTGGTCTCCTACGCTGTGCCTCCTCCCACTGGTTTTTCTACCATTCTTATTCTGGCCATTTTGGCGGTCATCTTCCTACTACCATGGCTGCCTTCAGGTGTACTCCTACTGCTGTTACCTCGCTGTTACCAGCCAGCGCCTTTTCTGTCCCTATGCCACAAAAATCTGGGAACAGCTGTCTCACAGCATGGGGCGTTGGCCCCTGGTTGCCTGTTCTGTCTCTCACATCTCAGGGGGATTCTCGGGGGTCAGACCCTATGCTATACTAGCCACAGTTTGGAACTCTGGAGGACAGAAGAATACCCAAAAGCGAAGCACCTCAACCATGAGCCAGGATTCACTGTGACAAGGTACTTGACAGCAAAACATATTCCTAGGGATTTCAACAGCTTTTTCTCACAATTCAATGTCCATATTCTCATACTCTCCCAGTACATTGCCTTCACGTAGCACAGATCTCGTATTTGTAACGTGAGTTGGAAAGTCACAAAAGTGCACCAAGCCCAGAGCTGCAAATCCTGTCCTAATTGCTCTACATCAAGTAAGAGCTTCTGAACCTGGATAAGCATGAAGTTCTTTCTGTAAGGTGAGTTTTATATATATATATATACTAGCAGATATAGCCAATGTTGCCTGGGATTTCATTTCCTCATAGGTATTATTTGTTACAAATCGCTTAAGGTATCTTACGCTTTTCGGAAAGGTTCCATATGAAAGATGAAAAGAAAGATTCACTAAATTTTTCAATTATTTGATATTTTAAAAATGTTGTCTTATATAGACTACACAACACAATTTGTTGTTCTTCTTAAAAACCCATTCTGAAACTTATAACTGTATGTGAGAACAACATGGAGGTTTCTGAGCAGCATGATGGGTGACATGATGCCGACGGTGCCAACAATTGAGGACCTAAAGTATATTACCAAAGTACATGTTCATTGTAAGGCTTGTTTATAAAGAACACTTTTTGTTTTGCCAGTTAGAGCAAAGGTATACAACTGATTTGGGGAACCCACTCTAGAACACAGGATATATAACTGCCCGTGGGAGAAGTATGCGGATTCCAAGTTGGTACCAGTGCACTTGATTGAATGGCCCTGTACCTTGTTGATTGTGATACCGAATGCCAGCCTGACCAGGAATTGTTGGTGCTTGAAACTGAATGGCATGTCTGTCGGAATTAGTGTAATGCGGGGGATGAATACAGCTTCTCCTTTTCCATTTCCAGGCAGCACTGTTGCTTCAATGATGTTGGGCAGCAATTTTTTGATGCACAGCCGTGTTTGATTACACACCATAGGTGGGTCAAGGTTGCGAAACAGCATGATAGGTAACCCAACTTTCAGTTGAAGGGGATGTGGTGGCATTCCTATCGGGTCAAGTGAGTTCAGGAATTCTGTTTACGGCTTTGACAATATACACCACTGTATCGATTGAGTTGTACTCAGTAACTGTGCACGGAAGCACATCCTGATTCTGATTATTAATTTAATTGACAGAATTATTTTTAGCAGCAAGGATTGCTCGTTCACACAGCCACTCAGGAAAAAACACGTTAGCACTATTCATAAGAGAGTGACGGAAGTGCCTGTTGCACCTCTTTATATAGCAACAATTTGGAAACTTCTAGAATGCTACCTGCCTTCACCTTCACCTTTCAGGTTCGTATGACTCCCATATGCTTTTGCCTTACGCCTCTCATATGCCTTTGCTTCTGATACACCAACGTTTCGGTGAATGAGAATGGAACAGGGTTTATAGTAACCTATTCACTTGTTTACTCCCCTGGTATAGGATATGATTCACCTCTCTTTCCGAGCTACCAAACACCATGTAACAATGTGACTTCCAGGTCTGACTAGAAATATTACTCAGAGTATTGTCCTTCATACCCCAAAAGGTCTGAGTGTCCTCATTCAAAATTGCTTGGTCCAGATCTCCCCAGGCTTTTGTCACATGCTGGTCCTTCTTTTATTTTTTGTATAAGCTCCCTATACTGCCTTTAATTTTCCTAAGTATGCTGGACATTTACCTTTTCTTTTTCCATCAATCCTTGTCAAAACAATTATGGGCCCATGGTCTCATATCCTGATTAGAGTAGACAGCTCAGAGGCATCATCTTAAGGGACTTCCCTCTTGCCCCAATATTTACTGTAGGATTTGCAATATACCAGATTACAGGGCTAGAAAAAATGTAGCTTCATGAATTTGCCCATCTCAGCCTGGATTTGCCTACAAAGAAGCAATCCAGTTGATATATTTCACTTGCTGGTCTATTTCTTGGTTTGAGGAGAGACTAGTATGAAGGCGATCATGATTGCTTTCCACCCTAGACCCTACCCAAAAATCCCTAGAAAGACTCACAAATTGAACAGACAAAAAGCAATAGTCAATTCTTGATTAACCCTTATGTGCATAGAAGGTAAGTGAAGCTGGTGTATCCTTAGGGAATCTTCCATTTAGTACCCTGACATCTGCCGCCATTGCCCATTTTCTCAGAAAAAAGTCCTATGCTATGTGTTGAGTCATGGTTACTTGACATAAAGGGATCCAACCTCAGGTAATCTAAATTCGGGAGATCATTGTCATCTGACTCTATTTCCCCGTATTGAGTTCCTAGTACATGGCGACACCCTTCAGAGTTGGCAATATATGACAGCAGTTTGGTTTCTGCGGGTTCTTTTGGATAGTCTGGCCATTTATCACGTATCACTGCTTGAATTCTGTAGTAGTGTAGTACATGGGTCAATGTTACTGCAAGTTTCTTTTACAGCTATCTAGTGACATGAATTCACCCCCTAAAAATAGGTCTCCAATAACTCGGTATCCCCGGGGTTCCCATCTGTGCTTCAACCACAAGTCGCCTGTAGGGGAATAAAAGGGGATAGCTCCACAGTGCGAGCCAGCGGTAATATGGGATCTCAATCTTCAATCTGATGAACATGCACTTCCACGCTTCCAACGTGGACAGCACTGGGTCGAACTGACAGTCATCTTTGTATGTTCTATCCAGTATTAGTGGCCTCAATTCTGTCCCTCTAGCAACTTTCCTTTCTAGTTTGACATGCAGTGGGGCTGCATCAGTACAATACCAGTAGGTAGCATGCTGAGATTGGGCCGCCAACCAATACGCTTCCATATTGGGGCCAGTGAATCTCCCCAGTGCATATGGTAGTGTCATATTCAGCCCTTATTTCCTCAGTGCTCCTACATGCCCCAAAAACTGGGACATGTTTCTGTGAAAATTCAGAATAAATATTCCCCCGGGCCAGGTTGGAACATTCACAAATGTGTACAGCAGTTTGGTTAGCAATATCATTTTTTATTAAGGCCATTCTACTCGCTAGGGATATGGGAAGATATTTTAGCATCTGCATATATATTTGCACTGAAGTATAATTGTCCGCAATGAGGGTATCTTTAGTTCTAGTCACTGTCTCACCCCTAGGTATTTCAACGTGTCCGCGGACCACTTTAATTGGTATTGTATTTGGGGTTGGGGAGTATTGTCTGTCATGGGGAATATATCTGACTTACTGTAGTTCACAGTGAATCCGAAATATGCACCAATCCGGGCTATGTCATGCATTATTGGGTCCAGGTTTTGTTGCAGGTCTCTAACATATAGCAGTACGTTGTCAGCGTAAAGTAACAAGAGATCTGTTATGCCTGTTATTTGAATACCTCTATTAGGATGATGGGAGCCATGAACTCATAGGCTGCAGTGCGAACCATCTCTCCTTCATATCTGATGCCTAGCCGACCGCTCTGAACAATTGGGAAACAGTTTGGCTGGTTGGGCGAAGCCATAATAGAAGGATACATCGGACAGCCAGCAGCATACATAAACGCACAAGCTTGCAGAGACTACCACATAAATGCTCAAATTGCTAAGGCTACGGGTGTAGGGCACAATTCAGTGTTCATTACAGTTGACATGGTTTCACAAACTCCTACCCAGAACACATTGAGCATCGGACAGCTCCAAAGCAAATGTATATAGTTTGCTTGAGTTGCGGACCACTTGGGACATGTGAACGGGTGAGTGTGTGAAATACGGTGAAGGCGGGTAGGGGTGTAATGAAAATGATGCAGCACTTTAAATTGTATCAGCCTAAACTTCGAGTTGAGGGACACCTTGCAGGTTTGTAGACAAATAGATTCCCATCTCTGTTCTGTTACGTGTTCCCTGACATCTTTTGCCCAGGATTCCCTGAGGTCATCTAGAGGCCTACAGCCCTAGTCTTGGAGTTCTCCGTACAGTCTAGCCACCATCCCCCTGGAGTAGTGCCCCTCATTATGGTGTCAAGGAGTGGTTCGTTAGTCAGCTGCACCGGGAACATTGTCCACCCTCCTTTGAGAGTGCAGCGTAGCCCAGCATATTGTAACCACTGTCCTGATTGTCTACGGGGAGGTTTAGTCAGGTCCCGGTACTCCATAAAGGAGTTCATTTTATAAACATCTCCAATCACTTCGTACCCTCCATAGCAGCATACGTTTGTGATATGGTCTAGGGTTGTTTAATATCTTCCATACTTTATCCCACGCTAGGGCAGTCACAGTCACCGGGTCCATATCTGTCCGTGTTTTGGGGCATGTTGGGAGTACAAGTGAGCGCACATCGCGGGCACCGGCAGCAAGCTTCTCAAGTTTTAGGTGTGGATTTTATGCATCTGCATCATACCAGTATGCTGCGTAGTGGGCTTGCGCAACTACCCAGTAGCGCTCAAAGTTAGGGGCTGATAGGCCCCCCTTATCATATGGCCTGGCCAGTTTGTCCCATTTAAGGCGCACTGCGCCCGCGTGCCACAGAAAGCTGTTTATTGCGTTCTCTAGTGTTTCTAATAACACAGCTCCAGGCCACAGCGGGATGTTGATAAAGTAAAATAACAATTTAGGGAGAACTACCATTTTAAGGAGTGTGACACACCCTGCGATGGTGATTGGGAGTTTTGCCCAGGTGTGGCGTTCGGTCTGAAGCTGAGGTAGGTAGTCGCCATAATTACGCGTATATAGGGAGACCTTTTGACGTGATACGGTTATCCCTAAGTATTTTATTTCTGATGGTGTCCAAGTGAAACCCATTAGGTCTTGGGGCGGAGTTGTAGCATCAGTCAGCGGGAATAGTTCTGACTTGGCGCAGTTTATGCACAGCCTAGACATAGTGATGAAACTCTGTATGGTATGCATAATTGGTGCAAGATGTCTGACAGAGCCTTGTACGAAAATTAATGTGTCGTCAGCATATAATGAGATAATTTCTGGTTCTTTCATGAGCCTGATGCCCCTACGGATGTGTTTACTCCGTATGTTGTCCGCCAGTGGTTCAATCACCATGGCAAACAACAGTGGTGACAGCGGACAGCCTTGCCTGGTCCCAACGCATATATTGATTAGGGGCGATAAAGTGCCATTGGTGTTCACCCTGGCTACCTGGTGTGCATACAGCAGCTTGACCCATCAGATAAATAATGGCACAAAGTTGTACCATTCCAGTACTGCCCACATGAACTGCCACAACACGGAATCAAATGCCTTTTGTATGTCCAGGGCCGCAACCACCACCTGCGCTCCGGGATCTATCTGCACCAAGATGTTGAATAGACGCTTTAAGTTTAGGGCTGTGGAGCGACCGTGGACAAACCCTGATTGGTCTGGGTGTATTACATGTGTCATGTAGGAGTCAAGGCGGAGGGCCAGTACTTTGGCAAAAATCTTTATGTCACAATTGTCGAGAGAAAGGGGCCGATAGGAGCCGCAGTGCTCTGGTGGTTTGCCGGGCTTAAGCAGGACTGTGATCATTGCCTCACACAGCGTTGGTTGGAGAACTCCCAATGAAAGGGATTCCGACCACATCTCCAACAGTTGAGGACAAGGCAGGATTTTTAATATTTATAGAATCCTAGTGTCAGGCCATCTGGTAGTTCGTCAATAGCACGGGAGATATCCTCCGGGCTGCTGGGGCTGTCTACGGCCGCCCTGGTGTCCGCTGATAGGGACGTTAGCAGGAGACTATCCAAATAGTTAATTATCTCAGGGGTAGTGGCTGTGTCAGTGTTGGCATATAACTTAGTATAGAATGCATGAAATTCCTGACTCAACCCTTTCAGCAGTGTGGACCAATGTCCAAGTTGCACCACGAATGGCTGGGATGTGTTGGCTGCCTCGCAACTGTCTGACCACCCTAGCAAGTAACCTACCTGGCCGCTCACTCTCACCTTATTTCCTTGCCAGTTTGGGACCATCCTGGTACTTCTTCAGCTCCCTGTCCGCATGTTGCCAGAAATTAACGCTTTTAACTCCCCCAAACTGCGATTGCCTGGGTTTGTTGCTAATGTGTGCTCTAGATCACATAGGTTAGTTTTGCAGCGCTGTATGTCACTGCGTATACACTTGAGTATCCCAGCTTCCGATGCCAGGGCAACCCCACGGATATATGCCTTAAAGGCTTCCCAAAGTGTGGCTTGTGTGTCAACCGTGCCCCTATTTAAGTCAAAGTATTAATCTATACACTTAGTTAATTCATCTTTAAAAACAGGGTCTAAAAGGGATTGCGGCTTGAATTTCCATCCTCTGCAACCATTGGGCGTAGCCCCAAAGGATATCTTCACAGTTACCGGGGAATGATCAGAGAACGTTCTGGGTTCTATCTCAGCACCACTCAAACCTCCAGTCAGTGTGCTACAAACATGTCACCTGTCAATTCGAGAGTGTGAATCATGGACTATGGAGTAGTACGAGTACTGAAGCATCCCCAGGTTCAGAACTCCCCATGCATCTACTAAGATAAGTTAATTGAGGCCTTCGTGCAGAACCTGAGCTGCTTTGGTCTGCTTGCTGGGGTGGGAGCCGGATCTGTCCTTGCATTGGTCTATAATGGTGTTAAAGTCGCCTCCCCAAGGGTGGGGATCAGGGGGTATTGATTAAGTGAATTGAGCATCTCAGTATAAAAATGGTGTTCGTCGATGTTAGGACCGTATGTATTCAGGAATAGTACCTCCTTATCTGGCAGCTCGGGTGGTGGTCTGGTTTCAGTGCATGTTACGGATACAGGGCAGTGTCACCTGGGGTGCTGCCAATTATTCAGTGTGCCAAACAGGATCTGCCGGTGAGTTTAGGTGAGGCCTAGCGACCACTGCAGTCATCCAGGGTAGTGTTCATCCCTAGACCGCATGGCCTCCTCAGGCAGCGTGAAAAAGTATACCTTGACGTTATGTTCAATACGTAGTTTGGCTGGGAAGAGCATGCCATACTTTATGTTGTGATCATGTAGCCGTTTCTTAGTTGCCAGAAATGATTTTTGCTCTTGCTGAACTAATGCCGAGAAGTCCGGCTACAGGTGGACCCTCTTTGAGCCCAACAGCAGCTCACCCTTGGCCCTTGTGGCGCAAAACAGTGCACCTCTGACTGCCGCGGCAGGCAAGATTTAAGAAACAAAGAACAGGAGGCAGGGCTTACTTGCTAAACTGCCATAGGCCTTCAATACCATGGATCCCCACACAGCCTCTGGACTCCAAACAGCCTGCGGCTCACAACAGCCACACACCCTTTGCCGCACGGACTTCGCTGGCAAGGGTGTTGGGTGTATTATTTAAATGTTGGGGGTGACTGTCATGATCTCTGCTTCCAAAAGGTCAGGGTTTTCCCAACTCCCTTGGAAGCAGATCCATAACCCAGGTTCCGAGTGCCAACCAGTCCCAATTGGGACCTTTTGGACCCAGTCCTGGCGCCAGTGGCACCAGGCTCATAAATATGCCCAGTCCCAGCGCTGGAAGCGCCGGGCTCATAATGCTTGGGTGGACTTACCTGCAGCAGACCATGCTGCCTACTTGCCTGCCAGTTGAGCCTCTGATCCTCTTCTGTTTGGAACTACTTTTCCTGTTGGGTGGGGCAGGAGCCACTCCCTAGATTCAGAACACTGGAACTCTTCTGGAAAGCAGGAACTCTTTTCTTACCTAGGCGTGGCTGTGGAAGGAGATACCTAAGCACTACAGGAGGCTATTTAAACCACACCCGATGGATGAATCTTGCTTTGCGTTATTCTGCATCCTCTGCAGCAGGACGCTCATCGTGTCTTCTGCATCTGATCCTGGGCCTAAGGAAAAAGGCTTACCATCCTGAATCCAGTCTTCAGCAACACCTATAAAGACAAGAAAGAACAGGTTAGCATTACGGTCTTCAGTGACAGCTCTTCACTTACCTGGTCCATCGGCTGTCACCAACGCCTCGCGCTGCATTCCGGCATCTGAAAGACAAAGGCTTACCTACTCTTCGTGCGCTCCGGAGGTCCTCACACTGCATTCCGGCATCTGAAAGACAAAAGCTTACCAACCCTTTGCACGCTCCGGAGGCCTTCGGCGCTGCATCCCGCATCTGAAAGACAAAACAAGGTGCGTTTAAAGACATTGGGGAACTTTAATACTCACGTGCCATTACTCCTTTCCACATCTAACCCAGTGGGTATTCCGGCACCCTGCAGCCGCTCCGAACTTGTACCTGCAAAATAAAAAGACAGTTAGAGCGCATCGTGAAGCAGGCAACAAGCGCTTACTTACCTGCTTCCAGGCGCTTCTATTCATCACACGGGCTCCATCTTCAACTCACTTCAGCCCGTCATCCGCCATCGCCGGAACCCTGCAAAACAAGAAACATCATTACTAAAGACTTTAAAGACATTAGAATTACTTGAAACTTACCGTTCGTGCAGTAAACGACGGACAGCAGTCCTCTGAAGTCAAGAGGCCTGCTCCCCTTATCCAGTGAAGAAACTGGTTACAGCACCCTGCCCCGAGGCAGATGGATAGCACGGCGTTCACTTACCTAAGACATCTTACCCCTCGAGTCAGACATACAGTGCACAGAGGTCCAGCCCAAAGAGCCAGCCGTGTGTTACACATCACCTTTGAAGATACGGTATACGCCCAGTCAAGACCGGCGCCTCTACGGGAATCAGGTGAGCGTTACAGAACACAAAGCCTACCACAAAACTCCCGTCCAGGCACTATGGAAACCTCGGATACCGACCAGCTAGCCCAGTTACTTGGGGAACTAAGGGCAGAAGTGCATGCAGCCCGTCAGGAAACGAACGCTCTAAGAAGGGAACTGATTATTTCCAAGGAGCGAACAGATGATCTCGCTAGACAATTGCTACAGTCACAAGCCGGACAGACCCCGTTACCCGCATCTGGGGGAAATCTTCCTTCTACATCCTCTATGAATCCAGTGCAGATCAACCTACCTGGGAATGTACCTCTGGCTCCGCCCGAACGATTTTCTGGTGACCCAAAGAGGTTTGCAGTATTTATCAATCAGTGCCGGTTGCATTTCTTATGCCGGCCAGCAGCCTTTCCAACTGATCAAGCTAAAGTAGCTTTCGTGCTTTCGTACCTTAGTGGCAATGCAGCAGACTGGTCGATCCCTCTAGTAAATCAAGATGATCCGGTCCTCCATGATTTTCAAGCTTTTCAGCTCAGTATGGAAAAACTGTTCGCAAGACATTCACAGGGGCAGGCCTTGGGCAATGAGCTTCTTTCGTTGTGACAAGGTAATCAAGACCTTTTGGCTTATATTGCGTCTTTCAACAGACTGATAGTGGAAACTCAATGGCCTGAGGACAAAAGGATTACGCTGTTTTATAGAGGTCTACGTGGAGAGCTCAAAGATGTGTTAGCCCAAGTAGTGAATCCCCCACAAGATTGTTCGGACTATATAGACTTAGTCGTTCAAATAGATCACAGACTGCAGAACAGGAAGGCCGATCGTTCCAAGTTTGATGCTCGAGTATTTTCCAAACCGCCAACTCCTTCCAAAGGAGTAGACTCTGGGGAACCCATGCAAATAGGGGGTCTGAAAGGTCCTCTAACACAAAAGGAGCGGGAAAGGAGAAAACAGTTGCAATTATGCCTCTATTGCGGAAACTCAGGGCACTTTCTTCGAGACTGTCCGGTGAAACCTGCCAAGAAGGCAGTAGGAGCTGCAGTTACCAAAGTTACAAACTCTGAGCAGGGAAACGACCACGCCCGACAAGAATAGAGGTCCTCTTGCCGAGCGTGAAAACCAGTTCCGTGACCTCGCATTTCGTGATACCTATGGTCCTCATTAGCCCTGATAATCCGGATTGATTACATGCAATTGAAGCTTACGTCGACAGCGGTGCCATCGGCAATTATGTGGATCATGAAATGGTTTTGAGGATGAATCTAACTCTTTGTCCCAAGGCTGTAAAGGACGTCATTACTACGGTGGATGGTACGGAGATAGCCTACGGGCCAGTAACGCATACCACTCAAGAGGTGACGCTAGTAAGTCAAGATGGACACCATGAGAAGATTGTGTTCGATGTGATCAAGGCCCCTCAGTTTCAGATTATTCTAGGAATACCTTGGTTAGAGAAACACAATCCTCTGATCGATTGGCGAGCAAGAACGGTCCAGTTTCCAGAATGTGTCTCTACTTGTCACCCTCCACCTGGTGTTGCACTGGCAGCAATTTCTTCAGAGACTCCCCAGTTACCTCCCGAATACCTAGAATACCAAGATGTTTTCCGGAAGGATCAGGCTAACTCTCTACCTCCTCATAGGTCTTATGACTGCCAGATAGACCTGATACCTGGATCTACTCCTCCTTGTAGTAGAATTTATGCCCTCACCGAGCCTGAGAACCTTCACCTTCGACAATACCTGGATCAATACCTGGCAAATGGGTTTATGCGTCCTTCCAAGTCCCCTGCTTCTTCAGCTTTGTTCTTCGTTCCAAAAAAGGAAGGAGACCTTAGAACTTGTATAGATTATCGCTCCCTGAACCAGATCACCGTTAAGAATAGATATCCGTTACCTTTGATCCCTGAACTCCTGGACCAAGTCAGAAAAGCATGCATATATACAAAGCTGGATCTTAGAGGAGCTTACCACTTGGTACGAGTAAAAGAGGGCGATTAATGGAAGACGACCTTCCGCACCAAGTATGGGCTATTTGAATATCAGGTCATACCCTTCAGACTTTGCAATGCCCCGGCCGCCTTTCAATATTTTATGAACGATGTCCTCAGAGAGCTCATAGATGTGTGTGTTGTTGTTTACATTGACGACATCCTTGTTTATTCTTCATCGGAATCTGAACATCGGAAACACGTGAAAATGGTCCTCGAAAGATTGCGTCAACACAAACTTTTCGCTAAGTTGGAAAAATGTGTTTTCAACGTGACTGAAGTTGAATTCTTGGGATTCATATTATCACCTGGCGGAGTGCGTATGGATTCAAAGAAGGTCGATGCAGTTCTCAAATGGCCATCACCATCCTCCGTAAAAGGTGTGCAAAGCATGTTAGGCTTCGCTAACTTTTACCGCAGGTTTATCCCCGAATTCTCTCGAATAGTCCAGCCCATCACTGCCTTGGTAAAGAAAAACAAACGTTTTGAATGGTCTACCGAGGCGGAACAAGCTTTCCAGGATTTGAAGACTAAATTTATCTCTGCACCAATCTTAAAACACCCTCGCCCCGAACTCCCCTACATCGTGGAAACTGATGCTTCAAGCTTTGCCATGGGGGCAGTTCTATCACAAAAGGACCCGGTAACCAATCAGTTGCATCCCGTGGCATTTTGGTCCCGCAAATTCTCGCCTCCTGAAATCAATTACACGATTACTGACAAGGAACTTCTGGCTATCAAGTCTGCCTTTAAGGCTTGGCGGCATTATGTGCTGGGGGCCCGACACACCGTTACTGTGATTACGGATCACCGAAACCTGCAATATTTGAAAACCGCAAAAGCCCAATCCTCTAGACAACTCTGTTGGGCATTATTCTTTGCCGAGTTTGACTTCATAATTACCTATCGACCTGGTACAAAGAACGGTAAAGCTGATGCCCTTTCTCGGATGGGAGTGGAAGAACACTTGATCAATCCTAAACCTGTACCAATCATTCCCGAACAAAGAATTCTGGGTGTAATCGCCACAGAATCCATAGAGGAAGTTAAGGATAAAGCCAGGCAACTTGTAACTTCAGCAGACATACAGAATTGGCATCTGCAGGGAAAGGACTTTGCAGTAAAGGACCACTTATTGTATTTCCAAGAACGATTATACCTACCCAGCACAGATTTACAGAAAAAAGTAATCTCTTGTTATCACGATTCTTTAATGGAAGGACATCCCGGTATGGCCAAGACCTCAGAAAAGATCAAGCGCTACTTCTGGTGGCCGTCTTGGAAAAAAGATATCAGAGACTTTATAATGTCCTGTGGAGTATGCGCCCAAAACAAAAGTCAAAAGGAAAGACCAGCAGGCCTCTTACGCCCTATTGACATCCCACCTCGCCCTTGGCATACGCTTTCTATGGACTTCATCACCGATCTACCTCCATGCTCCGGATACAATACGATTCAAGTAATCGTGGACTTATTCTCCAAGATGGCGCATTTCATTCCGCTCAAAGGCTTGCCAACAGCAGCAACTCTGGCCCGAGAATTTCTCGAAAACATCGTCCGACTGCACGGTTTTCCTTCGGTTCTAATTTTGGATCGAGGTAGTCAATTTATTTCTCATTTTTGGCGAAGTTGCTGTCGGTCGGCTCAAATTAATGTGAGACTATCGACCAGTCACCACCCTCAGACCGACGGACAAACCGAGAGGACAAATCAAACTCTGGAACAGTATTTACGCTGCATGCTGCAACAAACTGAAAAAACTTGGAAAGACATCCTTTGGATAGCCGAATATGCCTACAATAACTCTGTCCATTCGGGAACTGGGAAAACCCCGTTTTTTCTTTTGTACGGCAGTCACCCTCGAACCTCGGAGTTGGATCCCCTCCAAGATCTTGAAACACCAGCAGTAGACTACCTGCATTCTACAATCACCCAAGCCTTTAAGGAAGCTGTTTCTCACCTTCAAAGGGCTAAAGAACAATACAAGAAAGGAGCAGATCAACATCGGAAGGAAGCCCCTCAATATCAAGTAGGGGATCAAGTCTGGATATCCACCAAATATCTACCTCTAAAAGGGCCACGCACATTCAACCCAAGATAGCTTGGTCCCTATTCCATCACTACCATAGTAAACCCAGTAGCGGTCAAGTTGGACTTGCCCCCGCACATGAAGATACATCCGGTCTTCCACGTCTCTCTATTAAAACCTGTGCAACCTCAAACCCGACTAACTAAATCTCCAAAACCTATCCTAGTTGATGGAGAACTCGAGTTTGAAGTCAAAAGCATTCTGGACTCCAAGATCTCCAAATCTAAACTATTTTACCTAATTGACTGGAAAGGCTACGGCCCCCAAGAGAGATCCTGGGAACCTGCGGAATATGTCCACGCTCCTCGCCTAATCAAAAGATTTCACCGAACATTTCCTGACAAGCCAAAACCCCCGGAGAAGCCCGGTTTGGGTGGGGCCTTGAGGGGGGGTACTGTCATGATCTCTGCTTCCAAAAGGTCAGGGTTTTCCCAACTCCCTTGGAAGCAGATCCATAACCCAGGTTCCGAGTGCCAACCAGTCCCAATTGGGACCTTTTGGACCCAGTCCTGGCGCCAGTGGCACCAGGCTCATAAATATGCCCAGTCCCAGCGCTGGAAGCGCCGGGCTCATAATGCTTGGGTGGACTTACCTGCAGCAGACCATGCTGCTTACTTGCCTGCCAGTTGAGCCTCTGATCCTCTTCTGTTTGGAACTACTTTTCCTGTTGGGTGGGGCAGGAGCCACTCCCTAGATTCAGAACACTGGAACTCTTCTGGAAAGCAGGAACTCTTTTCTTACCTAGGCGTGGCTGTGGAAGGAGACACCTAAGCACTACAGGAGGCTATTTAAACCACACCCGATGGATGAATCTTGCTTTGCGTTATTCTGCATCCTCTGCAGCAGGACGCTCATCGTGTCTTTTGCATCTGGCCCTGGGCCTAAGGAAAAAGGCTTACCATCCTGAATCCAGTCTTCAGCAACACCTATAAAGACAAGAAAGAACAGGTTAGCATTACGGTCTTCAGTGACAGCTCTTCACTTACCTGGTCCATCGGCTGTCACCAACGCCTCGCGCTGCATTCCGGCATCTGAAAGACAAAGGCTTACCTACTCTTCGTACGCTCCAGAGGTCTTCACACTGCATTCCGGCATCTGAAAGACAAAAGCTTACCAACTCTTCGCACGCTCCGGAGGCCTTCGGCGCTGCATCCCGCATCTGAAAGACAAAACAAGGTGCATTTAAAGACATTGGGGAACTTTAATACTCACGTGCCATTACTCCTTTCCACATCTAACCCAGTGGGTATTCCGGCACCCTGCAGCCGCTCCGAACTTGTACCTGCAAAATAAAAAGACAGTTAGAGCGCATCGTGAAGCAGGCAACAAGCGCTTACTTACGTGCTTCCAGGCGCTTCTATTCATCACACGGGCTCCATCTTCAACTCACTTCAGCCCGTCATCCGCCATCGCCGGAACCCTGCAAAACAAGAAATATCATTACTAAAGACTTTAAAGACATTAGAATTACTCAAAACTTACCGTTCGTGCAGTAAACGACGGACAGCAGTCCTCTGAAGTCAAGAGGCCTGCTCCCCTTATCCAGTGAAGAAACTGGTTACAGCACCCTGCCCCGAGGCAGATGGATAGCACGGCGTTCACTTACCTAAGACATCTTACCCCTCGAGTCAGACATACAGTGCACAGAGGTCCAGCCCAAAGAGCCAGCCGTGTGTTACACATCACCTTTGAAGATACGGTATACGCCCAGTCAAGACCGGCGCCTCTACGGGAATCAGGTGAGCGTTACAGTGACGTAGAATGAAACACAAAGCCCCGTAGCTGCCTCCAGGAGTCCTGCCTGCGGTTCACAACAGCTGTACTCCCTATGCCATGCAGGCTTCACCGGCAAGGGTGTTGGGTGAATAAACACAAATCCCCCTAGCTGCCTCCAGGAGTCCTGCCTGTGGCTTACAACAGCTGCACACCCGTTGCCGCGCAGGCTTATCAGGGAAGACTGTACTTGTTGCACAGACAGCACAACCGCCATGTTCTACATCAACAAGCAGGGACACTTTCCCTAAATCTGTCGAAACTAGCACAGAAGATCTGGATATGGAGCCTCCAGAGGAACATCTTCCTCGTGTCACAACATGTTCCAGGGGAACACAACTGCGTAGCAGACACACTAAGCCGAAACACAGATCAACCATCAGAACACGAGTGGGAGTTACATACAGACATTGGGCCTCATTACACGGATGGCGGAGAACCATGGCGCTATTAGCGCCATGGTTCATGCCGGTAAAATATCGGCACCGCCTTGGAGGAAAGGGGAATTACCGCCCCATTCCCCCTTCCACCATTGCCCTTATCCATTCCCATTTTTGCCCCATAGGGCTCAATGGGAATGGGGAAGGCGCTAATTACGGTACCGCAAATTGCGGTACCGTAATTAGCTCCCTGGGTCCCTTTGCGGGTTGGTTTTTAACGCCTGCAAAAAGCAGGCGTTAAATCCCCCAACCCGCAAAGGGACCTCGTAGTAAGGTGGTAAGGATTTACCGGTACCGGTATTTTACCGGTACCGGTAAATCCTTACCGCCATCCGTGTAATGAGGCCCATTGTGAATAACATGTTCACGCAATGGAGCCAGCCAGACATAGATCTGTTTGTCACAAGAGAAAACAGAAAATGCCCCGCCTGCGCCTCCAGGTACCCCTAGAGGAAATCCCAGGGGGATGCACAGTGGATCAGAGAGTTTTGCGTACACTTTTACCCTGACTCTACTCTTCAACAGATTAATCCACAGGATGCACCAGGAGCCCTTCACAATGATCCTGATTGTTCCAATATGAGCACATCAAGCATGGTACTCCCACCTACTCATGATGTCCGTTTGCCCACCAGTGATATTGACCAGCCCTTATGACCTGTTGTCTAAGAACCAAGGGTGAACCCTTGATCCACACCCGCAGACAATCAAATTAGCAGCTTGGCGTCTAAAGTCAGAGATCTGACATCTTCACTAATTTACCTGACAGGTGCATGGACATATTAAAAGAAGCATGTAAGCCTAGCACTAGACACTGCTACTTTAAAAAGTGGAAAAGGTGTGTTATATGGTGTAGAAAGGTGTCTAGTCAAAGGATCGAATCCAAAGGGTCGACAGGTCAAAGGAACGACACCAAAGGGTCGACAGGTCAAAGGATCGAATTTTTTTTCAAATTATATATATTTTTGGGGGTTTTCGTTTAGGGAAAAAAAGTGATTTTTATCAAAAAAAGAGGGGATGAGGGGGAACCCCCCCCAAAAAATAAAATGTGAAAAAAATAAAATAAAAAATTTGGTCCTTTGACCTGTCGACCCTTTGGTGTCGATCCTTTGACTTCTCAACCCTTTTACTGTCGATCCTTTGACCTAGAACCGTGCAGAAACTCTAATATTAATCCCATTGACTGTTCACCTTCTAACATAGTGCACTATCTACTGCACCTGTTGTTTAATTCACTAAAACAGTTAATTTAGCTGCTCTCTCTGCATACATGATATCACAGAGCAAGGTTTCATGGTGGAAGATTCCAGTCGTACAAGCCTTCATGGAAGGGGTTAAAAGAATGGGTACAACTTTATTAGATCGCCAGGTATTTTTTCTATGGGAATTTTGTCAAAATGTTTCAGCCGAAAAAAGTCACAGAAAAATACGGGGGTGGGGTGTAAGGAGATATAATGGGTAGCGTGGGATCTGGGGAATAGGGACTAAATAATAGCGAAAGGGAGTTTTGGGGAATCCCCAAATAAAAACGTTTTCACCAAAAAACTGTGAAAAAATACTGGGCGAGAACATACAACCAAAGAATGTATAGCCCTTTTGCAAATCCACCCCGAGGGGTGATTTAAACATTGTCTTAAGTTAACTGATGGGTCCCCCCTTTGAACCCATGCACAAAGCAAGCCTCAAAGATGCACTTACAAAGTTGCTTTTCTTATGGCTATAACCTCTGCTAGAAGGTTAAGTGAGCTCCAAGCTTTATCAGTGTCAGATACTTATGTCATGATACACAAGAACAAAGTTGTCCTATGAACACACCAATGGTTTGCTCCAAAGTTCATTTGTAGATTCCATGTCAACCAATCCATTGAACTGATGGCATGTTTTCAAGACCACAGAGCTCTGGAGAGAAAGCTCTCCATACACTAGATGTTAGGCGAACTGCCATGTACTATTTCAATAAGGAAAATGGCCCAGTTCATTGTTTCCTTAGCTGCAGTCAGGGATGGTGATCCTGTCTTCAAAGCAGCCATTGTGCCCTTAGAAGCAATCTGTAGGGCAGCAACATGTAGCTCAGTTCACACATTCACTCAACATTACTTTGTGGACACGCAGACTAGGAACAACTCTCAAGGCATGTGATTCTAAGCAGACCAACAAGTCTCTAAAAATAAAACATTACATATCTGTAATAATCTTTCTGATCTGACACTTTCATAATTTTTTCCAAAGACATTCAACTGACACTGTACCATCCCCACCAGCCTCTCTAAGGCAATTAATCATTGCTGGAATACCTAAAACCCAGACAAATCTGCGCTCAAAATGTCCCCGCTGAAAGCTTCCCAGGGTCTTGTCAGTGCCCCTGTCTCTAGTCAAACCCCACCCTTTCCTCATTATCCTGTATCTCTATGGGTGGAAACATTGAAAGTCTGTTAGTTGCGATAGTGGGTTAGTGGCTAATAAAACTGAAATGTCTGTTCAAGCCCCCTGTACTGAAAAAGTGCATGCATTTGAATTCATAGGCCTTTCTGGCTTTATCAGTCCTGAAATTACCCCGGAGTAAAGCAATTTTTAGATCGTCAACGGTACGATTAGCTTCTGAAAAATGCTGACCAACTGCACTCACATTTGTGCATCACTTGACACTTGATTATGGAGGTTCATGTATTTAGGTAGAGGTTGGCTAGTTTCTCTGACATAGTAACCATGCCTGGGAAGTTTCATGCACTTAATCAAGTAAACAAAAGTACTGCATGCACATGTAAAACACCCCATAACCTTGTAGTCCTGCCCCGTGTGGGGTATCGTGATGGTGTCTGAAAATGTTCGTATGTGGGTAAGTTAGGCATCTTTTTGGTTTCTGCAAGGCACTGTTGCATAATCTGTGCTATTTGTGTGTAGTTTGCTTCTGTCCATTATTCCCTTCAGATTGGCTGGTTGTGTGAAAGCAAGGTGGGGCATCTCAGGAAAAACTTCTCTCAGATGTCCATCTTGTTGCAGGAAGGGTTGGAGATCCTTAGCAATTTTGCAGAGGGCTTCCAACTCTGGAATGTGAGTGACTACCAGTGGCACCCGGGTTTGTGTCCCTTTTGCTCTGTATTCTAAGAGGTTTCTCTGAGGGATCTGGGCTGCTCTGTGAAACTGTCTGTCCACAATTCTGTGGTTGTATCCACAGTTTATGATGTCTGATCTCAAGGTTTGCATGTTTGTATCCCGTTTCCTTGTGTCTGAGTATATTGAATTGAATCCTAATGCTTGACTAAATATTATACCATGTTTTGTGTGCACTGGGTGGGAGCTGTCACTTTTTGAATAGCTGGCATGATCGGTTGGTTTGCAATATGCTGTGGTCTCTAGTTGACCTTCTTTTATTGTTATGGGGCTGTTGAGGAAATGTAATGTTTCAGGAGAGTTTGAGGTTGATGGTTGATGGAATTCCTAAATCTTCTGTGGAGGTTAAGGAGGTCCTGTTCCCTGGCAGTCCAAATCAGGAGAGTGTCATTTATGTAGCACCAGTATCTCAAAGATCTGCAGTCACAGGTACCAATGAAATCTGTTGTAACGCTCACCTGGTATCCACAGGGACGTCACTCAGCCTGTTCTGACCTCTTACGACCTCGAACCCTTCCCTGGAGCCTATTCGACTGGAGACTGGGCCTTGTTTTCTTGGATAGTGTGCTCTCCGTCCTGCTTTCAGCGCAGGGGTGCGTTGATTGATGCGGGCTTGTTGCTGCCTAGTTACTTCACTGGCAAGAGTCCGACAGGTAAGTATAATGAGTCTTTTGAACAGTTCTCCAACTTCGTTCCTTTCCTTCCTTAGATGATGGCCGGCGTCCGGGGATGGCGGCGTGCTGCTGAGATGAGTTGCGCTGAAGGTGAGTGAGAGTACGATGCGCGATGCACCCCTTTCGTATTTGCATTGAACTGAGTTCTTTTTCTGTGTCTTTTACGTGCCGCGACATTTTCAGCATGGATGCCGGTTATGAAGAACAAATGCGGTGGGTAAGCGCGGTATGCAGCGCATCTAGATGTTTCCACGCTAACCTCGAGTGTCTTTTCCCTCTTGCAGATGGATGAGAAGTTCTGGAGACAGAGTTCCCCCAGAGCGGCTGGGATTCAGGTAAGCGTTTGAAGCTCGTACAGTATTTCAAAATAAGCGAATATTTGCAGAATGCTTACTAATGCCTTTTTTCTGTATCTTTTCCCTTTTCCTTAGGAAGCAGCGTGCCGGGATGGGAATGACACCGCCGAAGATGCCCGCAGAACAGAAGGAGCGATGAATGATGGGCAGAAGCGCAGCAAGATAAGGCTGTTGCTAATGGTGTTCTTGTTCTTGCAGGAGCTGAGCGCAGAAGAAAGATGCAGGCCTACTGGAGACCGATCCGAACACGGTGAGTGTCACGCTGGAGGTGCAGAAAACGCAAAGCATTTTTCTCAGCCTGGGTTTGGCTTAAATAGTCTCTGGGTATCCCAGTTGTCTCTGGGCTGAACCACACCCAAAACACTAGACCGCACATGCAGTTCTGGGAACCGAAATATGTGGGGGCATCCATCTTGTCCCCATCAATGCACTACAAGTCCATTCCCAATGTTATCCTATAGGAGTGAGTGAGTCTGGTGCCACAAGCGCCAAATCTGACTCCAAGTGGGTCTTTGGAGGGATGGAGAGGCCCTTGAGGGCCATTTAGGTGATCGTGGCCTGGCTCCAGCCTGACATCTTGGAGGGCTGGGGACATGAGTGGCAGGAATCATGACAGCTGTTGATAATTGTGTTATGAATAGATTTGCATACTGCGGAGCCGCCATCATTTGAAGAGAAGTATCCGTACCAAATGTAAAATAGTTGTGGGTCGTGTGTGTGTGTGTGTATTGAGATTGGTGAGGACTTTGAGAACATGCTGTTCACAGACAAGAGATTTTTTGCACCTGAGCGATTCAAGATAATATTTGGAAAGAGAATGCACACGCCAGTGAACCACTGCTGAAGCACCTGCTGAAAGATCACGTTTGCGGAGACTGCTATGTCCCGGGCCCATAGGCACCTTTGAAAGTAATCATCAAAAGGAATAGTTCAGCAAAGAATACATAATGTGCGTAATTTAATACATGATATGTGAATTGGAATATTTTTTGGGCCTGCGACATTGATTAAATAATGTAAGTGTGTGAATCTGTATCAGCATACTGTTTGTCATTCTGATTTTCGAGGCCTTTTGTGGGAAGGGAATGGTGCAGGCTGTGAGGAAGTCCGCTGCCTTGCTGTGGGGACATCTAGTGGGGGTCACCAAGGTGGCTGAGAACCTCCCTGAACTAATGGATGATGGACCCAGGGGCGGCATTCAGTGGATATTCTGGTCACCCTCACTTAGCATCCATCACTGGGCCGGGGAAAGCCACATGTTGGCCAAAGACTCTACTAGCCCTTTAAGATATGGCCAAGAGCCCAAAACCTTGTGCAGAGAAATGCAAACTGTACTCGACTCAATTAAATATAATGTCCAATCTTCTCTGAGATGTTGATAACTCAGATAAACCTTTAACACATGCTATGGGTCGCTACTGCAGTCACAACTCTGTTGGGGTCAGAAGATGCTGGCGTGCATTCAGACTGACAGAAAAAAGGAATTCAAGCTGGTGGACCACCCTTTAAATCCACAGAACAACCTTAGCCTGGATATTGCGCTAAGCCTTATACTGCAGCTAAGGGAGGAAACTAACACCACAATATTTAATCAAACACCAATCCTAATAATATCACAAAGATACAGGCACTTACACTCAGACACGCGTCAGAGGTGGAGTATACAAGGGGCCTCCACAGGAAGGGAAAGTGTGTGTGTTTGGGGAACAGGATGCAGCAAGAGTTTGCAGCAGATTAGCAATTCAGGAAGGAGGCTGAGCAGGGAGATTAGATAGAGACAAAGAAGACTGAATTAGTCTGTAGACAAGTGGGATCGAAGAGTTATCAGAAAATGGTAGGTTCAAGTCATCAGGAAGTTGTGAGTAGAAGTCATCATAGGGTAGTAGGTGGAAGCCATTTGGAGTTGGTTGGTGATAGTCATTCAGAGGTGCTAGGTGAGGTCAGCATAGTGATAGCTGTCAGGAGCAAGAAGAAACAAGAGGACCTGTTTAGCTCATGTTGTGAGGAAGGGGTGATAGACCAATCAAGAAGGGTTTCAATCCATGCTAGGAGGAGGAACATGCTCTTGGCTTTGAGTCAACAAGAAGCAGGACAACAGGGGCCAAGAGGTTGCCGAAATGGATGAAATCAGGACCCAAAGAGTGCAAGGTGATACCATGAGGACCTGTGGTGGCCGTATCCCAGTTTCAAGTCACAACAATCAGAAGGAAACCCCCAGAGAGTACCTACAAAACTCTTGAGTGTCAGACGTACTCTGCAGCCTTAAAAACTTTATGAAGGGATCATAGAGGGTATTAAACGTTTTGATGAACCACAACATTGTGACTGCAGAGGCTTGCACTAAAAGGAAATATCTGTGTATTGTCAGATTCTAGCAGATTAGGGGAGAGAAGCTATCCTGACCATACCAAGGACATTTGTGCTTTGGGACTGTTCATCAGTTTGTTGAAGAATCTTATTTACTAGCCTTTAGGACAGCGACAGGAGAGGACAGCCTAGGCAAAAGTTTTGGAGGGAAATTTTGGTTAAGATTCTTCATCAAGCACTGATTAATGTATTATCTTTCCTTAAACTCAAATATGTCCGTGAATAGAAACACAGAACTTTATAACCATGATAGCTGTACAGAGTGAATGAGTTGAGGTCACCCTACCATATAATATACAGTAACAAGAACATCAGACAACATGATTCTGGCGCCTGACATGGTCTGTTCTTAGACAATGGAAACATTATGCTCTGGGTCACCACCAATCATTCATACTACACAAATGGTTGATAGCCTGAGAATAGGGCAGACATATGGAACTCCCCCAGATGTATTTACAATTTGGACTCTCTGGACAATTCTAAACAATGTCACTGACACTTATTAACCGCACTGAGGGCCTCTCTTTGCTTTAAATGGACTTGCACTGGATACATTATGGCCATAATGAGCCTCCCGAAAAATTACTCGCTCTGATACTGAGGTTATACTCTCATTTTCAACATGTTTTGTCTTGTACTTCCTGATTAAAAGTTTCCAAAATTCACTATCATTTTTATGTATGAAAGGCAGTGAAGCACATATCAACATCTTCAGAATTTCCAACTGTCCTCTACTTGATATGTGATGCTTTAGGAAATGTTTTCATCTCAAACTTTCACTGCAAAACAACACTGTATCATTTCCATGTAGCAACTCTCATTTATTGAAGCTGTTTTATACATTTCGAGAGCAAATTAGCTCTTGGGTGAACGAAGGATATTCACTTATATCATAAAGGTTATGCAATGTATTCTCTACTACTAACTGCTGACCCATTGTTATCTAATCCGTATCATTAGAATGCAGGGAATATTAATCCAGATCATTAGAATGCAGGAAATAATAGCAGGCATTAAATAGTTATTCATAGGCTATTGATGACATTCTCAAACCCGACATTCTCAAACCCAACAACCACTCCTGGTCGTATCTCCCCAGCACTCCCCCAGCCCTATTTTGTTTGAAACGTCCGACTCCACACCCAGTCCCCACTGCATGGGGCGACTCGATCACCTAACAGAATGAGAAAGTAGAACGGTTCATCACTCCCACTATGTTCCCTCGTTTTGACCCCTCTACACATTCTCTGTCATCACTTTAGTTCTGCTGTGATTATGAGTGTTTCTCTAGCACTGCACCTTCTTCCTCTATTGAACATCGAAAGAGGACTCCTCTACCCTCGTGTTTTCCATCTCGTTCCCTTTTTTCTTTTTTTCTCCCTGCAATTGATCTTTTAACACTGGCTTATGCCCCACTAGGACCATGAGCACTTTCCTGTATTGAACATAATAAGAGACCTTCACTTCCCCTGTGTCTGACATCCCTTTACACTGCAGACATGGTTGAAGGATTTTGTGTGAGCGATTAGGACACCAGATGTACCCGCACAAGAAAATGTGTTGGTTTACAAACTTGAGACACCTGGTTCCATGTGATAATGCCCCCTGAGAAAAAGTACCATGTAGGCGACTTTTTTCTCTGCACCCCTAAAAGCCTCCCCCACATATTCTAGGAAAGGTAAAATGTTCTATTCTAACTCCATTCCTAGAATATTTGGGGAAACTGCTTCATTTTCGTGGGAGTGCAGATTTGGGGAAATGTCGCCCACTGGTCTAATTAGCATCCAAGGGACATTATCAATGGATTCCATTTAAAATGGCTGGATAACTTTCCATTTGCCTCTGCTTTATTTGGGGCTGTGACCCAGTGCTCCAGGCAATCCAGATCTGTCAGAACCCAGAGTTGGGGTTTGAACAATCCTAAATGGAAGGCATACTATAACAATGTGATATATTTGTCTATGCCAGTGTTAACTTGATTTGCCAATCGCACAAAGTACACCAGAGGGTTTTAACCACTTTTGCCTCTATACAAACTAGAAACTTCTTTTAGCCATGACAAAGCTTCGTAATGCGGGAAAAACGAATCAATTATTGTAATGTATTATTTTAAAGGAATGCACATTTATCCAGGTAATCATAGGAAACATTGGCATTGAAGACTAAACAGGCAAATGCTTCCCTAAATTACCCCATACACTAGATTTTCTTGATACACTAGCATTAGCTGTGCTGGTTGCTGTGATATTTACATTCAAATCTGTCATAATAATTGTTGGGAAACTAGCAAATATTGCTTAAAAAAAATAATTCAATATGTTTTTTTGGATTGCACTTCATGCCGGAGTCCAGCCTGTACACGCAAGACCGGATATTGAACCAAGACAAGAGTGTTGTACCTGAGCTATCCCCCCAGGTCCAAATACATCATTAGTTCTCCAAAGTATCTGACATTAAAGTGCTTGGAAAGATTTTTATTCAAATTCATTTATGCATTTGCTTTTTTCAAGAACAGCATTATGTAATTCAACATAAAGGTCTGCAAATCACTCTTCGTTAGGGTAGCTTTGTATCACAGGTAATGAACAATTCAATACTAACAGCACAATTGCTCATGGTTCCTAGAAACACAATTCATGAAAATAATTAATAGATTCCAGACAATTTATGTCCGCCCACAAACCCTCCCACCCTACAATTTTCCAGGAGAGGCAGAGGATCATGACACCATCCAAAATGTCTGTGTGTGAGTGTCATGTCGACAAGAGTCTAATTAGCACCCAAAGCCACAATCCCTCCGCCCACTTCTGCCAATCCTGGCTCATCTGACTCAGTGCCATCTTCCTCTACACTGGTGTCACTCAATCCATTATCCAGATTGTCCTTATTGGGGAATTCTTTCGTAGGTAGAGATGCAAACACATCGATCCCTTTGCTCCTAAATAGGTCACCGTGTGCATACACAAAACGTCTTGTAAATCGTGACACGAACAGGACTTTGGCCAGTTCAGTTTCTCTATAAGGATGATCAACAAATTGCACCCGTTCATTATCTTCGGAAGGCATCCCTGTCAGACCGTGGATACACCGCAGATAACTCAAGATTGTTTGTCTGTTTAAAAGCACGTAAGGGAATGAATTGACGCCGCCCTGGCCAGCCATGTTACAAAAGTACAGAACATGATCATCCAAAATGTATTCATCTTTCAATTGTTCAGCCCAATATTCGTCAGACTCAATCTGCGTATTGTCTTGCTTTAACCCTTCATGTCTTCCCTTTATGACATGGGACTCGCTAATCTCTCTTCCCTTTTTCTCTGCTCTGCATCAGCTTGGTTTCTGACCTGATCTCATTTTCTTCCTCACTTTGAGTGCAATCTCTACTGTTCCCTTGTTTGCTATTTTCAGTGCCATCTTTTTCCAATTTTTCAATAGGTCTATTGCCGTCACCACTTTCTGTTGATGTGCATTTCAGCCGTGTTTCTATTTTGGTGTTTTTCTTAAAAGGTATGCAAAGTGGGCGCACAAATCTTTTTAACATCTCCTTGAAGTCATGGTGTTTTGTTTCTCTTTTTTCTCCTGATTTTGTAGTGGGAAGGTCAGTGTCCAGGCACGCCGCTGCACATGAAGGCAGAAGGGGTTTAGAGGGAACCTCTTCCACGCAAAACGCTGTCACAGAAGTAGGAACATTGTTGGCCTCCAAGACTTCCTGAGAACGCTGCAAAGATCCTATAAAGCGTGGATCCTCAGAGAGATTGTCCGTCTCTTCTGGTCTCATAACCATATCATTCTGTTCCATTTCATGGCAGCTTGTTTGTGTGGCTCTATTTCTGGTGGTAGTTTTCTCATTTTGAGTGACCGCGCTACATCCATGCAAACATGGACATTTCACACATCCAGAATTCTGTACGCTATCAGACAAATGGGGAAGAAGCCGCAACACTTCATTCTGCTGTTTTAACAGGTCCAGTGAGTTATTGATTGACTCAATTAATGCGGTCAGTGCTGTCGCAAGATTATCAAAGGGAAGGCTCATGATTTGGTTTGCTTTAGGGAAAGCCCCTCTCAGCCGATTTCTGAATTGGACTATTGTTCTGTCCCAGATTCAGGTTACCTCAACTCATTCTCTGTACCCAAGTAGTCTGGATGCAGATCGCATAGCTGTAGATCGGCCGCTTCAGAATCCAGCTCCGGCTCCGGAAGTCTTCCTTGTAAAGGGCTCCCAGACTCACTCTGCACCTCCTCCGCTGCCTGTCTCTCAGGATCTGTACTAATGTACAAGCTACATAATGGTGATATATAGGCAGTATGGCCTGACATCATAATGAGTCCTCTGAAGTGAGCAGGCAACAGCAGCAGACCCTGTCAGTCAGTTTCTGATTGGCTGATGGACCATTATTACATTGCATGACTCAGAGCTGTGAACATCACAGAGTAAGCCCTATTTGGTGGCCTTATTTAAAGTACTTGCCCAGTAAGATATAAAGCAGGAGTCTTCAACCATTGCTTCTCCAGATGTTATGAAATACAATTTATATAATGCCTAGCCAGCCTCGTCAATGGTGTGGGATCATGGGAGTAGAGTCTAAAGGATCTCAAGAGCCGTAGGTTGCAGACCCCTGATACAGAGGGACCATCAGAAACGGACCCCACCAGGTCACACATCGAAGGCCCGGTTGAGATTGATTTTTTTTTGCCCCATGTGCACATGTTTAATTACTTAATTTCCCAGCTGTTAAGATATCATTTTGCCCTAAGACTCACATTTTAGACTATCAAGTAGGAATGTGAAGATTACAAATCTTTTACCAGTTTGAACAATTCATGGGGAGAGGGGAGGTACATTTTAATAAAATGTCTCCCATTAGCAGTAGAGACAGAGTACAGATGGCAGAACTACTGACAGGTGCTACAATCATCAAAGTCCATACGTTAGAATTTGTCTTGATCATAGGTCTGCTTCCCACCGCCCTTTGCACTTTCCCGCTTCTGTGGTAGGATCATCTACTGCTTTGTTTTGAGATTCTCACCAAATACAACTGACCCTGCATCACTGAGTGCCCTGTGTTCTGTTCACTTACAGGATCAAAAGGAACAGCCTTATCTCCTTGCACCTGCACCCCCATCACAGCCAACAGAAGTCTCATGAGACTCACCGGGCAATGCATACAATGCAAACATGGCAGCCATGTATGATAGACTCCCAAATCATTCCTGAAAAAAGAAACACTCCAACTCTCCCTCGTTCACAAAGAAACAAAACGCAAAATCGAAACAAGAGCAAAATTGCATAAAAATAATTTCGGCGTAGACAGCTTCACACAGAACTAGCCTCTGACGATGTCACAAATTATAGATTCCACAATCATAAAAACCTTTTAAAAACCAAGAAACGTACCTTGCTCCAGGAGGCATTAAATTACCAAACTGGGAAGTCTATTATGTAGCGGACCAACCACAATACGTAGCCAAATGGCTCTCTGATGAGCCTACCATAGAACACAGGCTGTTTCAGAGGGACTGCGCCTCATACTTTCTACAAGAGATGATATGGTTGCCTAAATCGGAGTTGGGAGGCCGCCCGGAGATGTTGGGTCTTGGGTGGGGGATGTGGCCAAGAGCATGCCGATTAATGGACAAGACATACCTGTGCTCCCCACAGATCCCATTGGTCACAGGGGTGGGAAGAGAAAAGCAACTGCGGCTAATGATTAGGAAGCACTGGGAAACGGTGGGGATAGCAATGATGGGGGATGTGTGGCAGGAGGGGAAGATACTGGTATTTGGGGAGCTGGTGGAACTAATGGGGTTGAGTGTGGGGCAATATATTATGTATCACGGGGTGGTGCAACAAATTAAAGATACCTGGTCTGAAGTGGCACTGGCGTAGGAACTATAGATACGATATATGATATAGCAGAAGGAGGACACGAAACATCTAGATTATATGTGATGATAATGTCCCAAGCGGGCAAGGAGATGGTGCAACTTAGGCTGGACTGGGAAGAAGAAGTAGGGGCCCCGATGAGTGATGGGATGTGGGAGAGAGCACAAGGATATCATAAAAAAGTTTCGAGAAATGCTAGGTTACAGCAGATACAGTTGTATATAACTCACAGGGCATACCTGACGCCACAAAAGATAGCTAAATTTAAAAACGCCGGACATCAAGTGTGCCCAAAATGTAATGAAGAAAATGTGGGAATGGTGCATATGTTTTGGGCGTGCCCATTGATAGAGAGATACTGGGGAGAAATAGCACAGAAAATGGAAGACAAAGGGATCCACATGAAGGTGGATCATGCGTGGGCTTGTTTGTTAGGAGGGTTCCCCAGACCACGTAAGTTTAAACATGTAAGCAAACTGAAAGATCTAGTGTATGTCCTAGCAAAGAGAAGGATTGCGATGGGTTGGAAGGCATGTCATAGACCCAAAATGGAAACGTGGTGCAAGGATCTGCAGAAGTGGGTGGAGGTGGAAACAGTGGTATGGCAGGAAGCGTGTAAAGGGGAGATAGAAGAAGAAGCCGGAACCCTATCGGGTTGGAGGCAACTGATTGCTGAATTATTTGGGCCTTCGCATGATGGACCAAATGATGGAGACTCAATGAGTTCTGTCGGAGAGGAATCCCCACCGCAAGAGGTAGAGACTGGAAATGAGGGGGAGTAGGCTTGGGAGGGTGGAGGGACGGGGAGATACAGTCGGCTGGAATACAAAAATGTATGTTTATTTGTGATTGACATTATGCATCCACTGTAAGTTTGGTTTGAGTTGTTATTTTTTGAATAAAATCAATAAAATTGTTTACATTTTATTTTTTTTAAACGTACCTTGCTCCATTTATCCAGCAATGCTTCCATATTTTCGGAGGACCTCTTCATTAAAAGTTCTAAAATTGTTTTGGATAACATCCTCAACATGAGGGCCGCTCTCACTGTAACAGAGAGACAGGCTTGCTTACCTAAAATCATTGATCCATCACTATCTAGCGCTTCCAGATTCACGTCACAGTTTCTTAATGTGGACAGGCTATCCTGTGTTATTGCCAAATTAAAAACCTCAATCTCAACGATAGGCCCTATTCCATCTGCAGTAGTCAGAGACCCGACAGGACTGTTTGGTCCTTTACTTCTAAATATCTTCAACATTTGCTTTCAGGAGGGTCCTTGTTTTCTTACTAAAAGCACACCATCTTGTGCCCCTCATCAAGAAACCACCCTTAACCTCACTGGTGCATATCAACTGTAGACCTATAGACATTTTACTGCAAGATTCCCAATCCTCGGAACCCTTCGAAGCCCAGCAGTTGCGCAACCGTGTTGTCAAATTCGACCTTCTAGACAAAATTCAATCCAGATTCAGGCCCGGCCACAGTACTGAGGTAGCTCTTCTCTGAATGTGGGTGATATTCTGCAGACAGCAAACAGCAGTAAACCAACTTTACTGTCCCGCTTCATCGATCTTCAGCCTTCAGTACCAGTGCTCATAATAACCTTATTGAATTGATGTGAGTAATTACAGCTTGACTTCTATGGTTTTATTTATGTATTTATTTATTTTTTACATTTAAAAAGCATGCAAAAAATGCTCTGACATCGAGGTGATGTTACAAACACATAAACGTCAAGATATACAGATGCTCAATTAGTTGAACAGTCACGTTTTTAGGGCTTTTCTGAATGCCCAGTAGGATAGTTTAGCTCTTAAGCAAGGTGGTAGCGTGTTCAATTGTCTGGCTGCCAGTGTTGGGAAGCTCGAGCCGCCCCCTTGCATTCAGTGGAACCTTGGTAGTGTGAGTCGGTGAGTGTAGGCCCCTCTTACTGGCCTAGAGGTCTGGGCTTTTGTGAATTTCTCTGAAAGGTATGGAGGCGCAGAGTTGGAGAGGCATTTGTGAGTGATGGATAATGTTTTGAAGGTGATTCTTTCATGCACTGGCAACCAGTGGGCATCACATTTGGCTTTTGAGATATGATACTTTTTTGGGATGTTGAGTGCAGCGCGGATGGCATTGTTTTGGATCACCTGCAATTTGCATATGGTGTGTGCCGAGGCTCCTGCAAATAGCGCCTTGCAGTTATGGAGCTTGGACCCGTTGAGAGCTCTGGCAATGGTGAGGGCATTTTTTCCAGGGATAGGAAGGGCCTGGCGGTGTTGATTAGCTTAGTGGTGTAAGCTTTGGAGGAGGCTATAGCATTCACCTGGTGAGTCATGGAGAGTGTTGCATCGAGGTAGATGTAGAGGGTCTTTACTGCGGCGGATACTGCGATCTGGAGGTCGTCAATGATGAAGGTGGAATAAGAGTGGTTCAGTTTCCTGATTACAGCTGGTGGCCCTACCATCAGAAGCTCTGTCTTCTCATCATTTAGACAGAGACCATTGGTAGCCTTCCAGCCTTGGATGGTAGGTTAGATTGTATTTAGTGTGATAGAGTTTTTGCCGGAGAGGGGTAGGAGAATGTGGGTGTCATCGGCATAATTGGTGTATGAGATGTAGATGGAGTTCAGGAGGTCAAAGAGGGGTTTAGTGAATATATTGTAGCGAGTAGGGGAGACACAGGAGCTTTGGGCACTCTACATAAGATGGGGGTTGGTGGGGCACAAGTTGTTTCATAGAAGATTCTGCATGTCCTGTCTGTTAGAAAGGAGGCTACCCACATAGTGGTCTCTTGAGAGAAGTGGGCAGCAGACATTCAATGATGGCATAGTATTTAATGGTCGACCAGATCAAATGTGGCTGAGAGGTCCAGAAGCAGGAGAAGGGCTGCCTTTCCCTGATCTCTGAAGGTGTCGAGTTGATTTTTAAGGTCTAGAAAGGCTATGTTATGTATAGATGTTGGGCTCTGAACGTCACATACACAGACAAGCTGTGGAGTCATATAGGTAGGCTTTATTGTACATATTTACTTCTATACAGGATCCAATTTCTCTTAATATGTTCAGTACCATTACTGGTAATCACAGTGGACATCACAGGTACATTGACAAGAAAGTACAGGGACAGAAACCCACCGGCCATCCTTACACACCCAGCTCATGCCCACAACTGACATTCATGGAACACTCACTCACAGACCCACTCAACATCCTCCTGAGCTGCCTATCATGCATACATCAACATTCCAATAGCATGCACATCTGGCCAGTGACAATACAAGACTTACATCACAACAGGCTGATTCTGCTCCATGGCCTGGTCAGAATTCTAATTGGGGCATACCTAGGATGTGGTTGCCCTCGAGGAAGTGCTGCATTTGGATGTAGGCTGCCCTGTCAAGAATTTTTAGGAGGAATGGTTCTGTTGTGATGGGGCAGTAGTTGTTAGGGGCTAAGGGGTCCAGTGTGGGTTTTTTAATGAGAGGGAGGACCCAGGCTTCTTGGGAAAGGAGGCATTGATAAAGCAGGTGAGGAAAGAGATGAGCGGTTCAGTGCAATCCTTGATAATGCTGGCTGGGCAGATATCACCTTTCCATGTAGATGGTTTTAAGCTCTTGAGGATGTCTGCGACCTCTGTTTCAGAGACAGTCTGGAAGAAAAACTCTGTAAGGGATGTGCAAGTGGGGAGGAGGGTGGGCATAGGTGGGTTTTTAAGTAGAACTTGTTTGTCAGCCATTTTCTTTTGTAAGGAAATAATTTTGTTCTGCATGCTTCGTCTTTGGTGAGAGTAGGTGGCAGGATGGATGCTGCTTCTAGCTCCCTGAGTATGGTGAAGAGCTCTTTATTGTTGGACTTTGCATTAGCAATTCTAAGGTTGTAAGTGGTTGATTTAGTGAGAATGATCAATTGTTTGTATTGCTGGGAGATAGTTTTAAATATTTTTCTTTTGAGGTCAGTAGGGATTTTTTCCAATTGGCCTTGGCCATGCATTTTTACTTCTGAGTTCTTGCAGGTCATTAATGTATCGCAAATTAATATGGCCGGAGGGATTGGGCTAACGCAGTGTGAGTGGGGCCACTGTGTCAACCGCAGGTGTCATGGCCTTTATGTACAGGTCAGCCAGTTGTAATGAAAGGGGGGAGTGTAAGGGAGTAAGGGTCTATGTATAAGGGTTGATCGGAGGCTGAATGTAGTGTTCTTAAGTACTTTATTAATTAAGAACAAGATTATTAATAAGTCAAGTGCAAGAGAATAAGAAACATCCACCAGCCCCGGTGGCAAGCTGGCCCCAACTGTCACCCTTCAAATCCCCAGCATCACATTGCCCCTCAACATTCCAAAGGTGACATCACAGGCAGGCTGGAACGTGCACTCACTCAGCTTGATAATATCACTACACCCCCCTTCATTCCCATGTGAACATACTTGATATGCTCATTCCGCCGGACAACGCACCTCTGGCCAAGGTGTGCGGTACCCAATGAATGACGGATCACTGTGTATGGCCTGTAGGCCACAAGACTCCATTTTGTTTGGTTACTAACTCCATTTTATATTAGGCCACATTTAAAACGTTAGAAGCCAGCCTGCATCTCTCCCCTGCAGTGTTCGCACACAGTCAGCAAGCCAGCCCCCCTCCTCATCGACTCTGCCTTCTCCACGGCTGTCCTGTTCTCGCGGAAGCCTGGGCGCGAGAAGTATCAAACTAAACACCATATCTCTTGCCTTCCCTTTTACATCACTGCCCTGTGAATGACCGGGCCGGAGGCTGGTCCTGAAAAAAAAAAATCTCCACAACCCTGCCTTGCACCCACAGACCCTGTTCAAAGAAATATAGACTGCAAGCCCCCTCACCCCAAAGACTTTTGATGTAACAGTTGCATGCCCGTCGCCTGTGTGCCACCCCAGTTCACCCCCTAGTACTAATCCCATGTGGGGCAATATATTCTTTTCATACTAACAAACAATAAACCATTCTCTCATGAGATCTAAGGGAATATTTGATGAATGTGTCAATGAAATATTGTGAATAGATTAGGCACCTGGACCCATGTATTCTCACTTTTATTCTCCATGTCAAACGTCTTGTAATATAATTCTTACATGTCAAAACGTATAAATAATGTTCAAGGTATGTGTGGTCATAATGGCAAATGTCAGATAGTCTACATCATCGCAACTTGGACATCTCCTGACCCTGCACTCCTCCCAGAGCAGCCCAGCTGACACGCATGCTCCACGAAGTAACTAGTTCAACACCAGCCAAACCGGGAGCACCAACCCTAAAGCTTGGATACTGTCCTGTCCCCTTTGTCCAATGACCACAATTCTATGTATCCCCTATAGCATAAGTCATAGAAGACGTGTTTTTGTAATGTAATGTATTTTTTGATGTTGGGCGGAGCACTCTCGGAGTAAGCAGAGTCCTCTGCGTGCCCCATATTACTTTATATAAAGACTTGTCTTTTACCTCACCTGAACTTGGTGCTGGTCTCATCCCCTACTGGAGTGTGTCCTCTAGTGTTTTTTATTTGGTTATTTCATTATAATTGTGGGGAATGCCAGCGTTCACAGTGCACAGGGATCACTGGAGAGGTGGTGCAGGTGTTCCTGCAGTGGGGCAGTGAGCTGTGTGAGTGGATAGAGAAGTGGTGCAATGTTCTCTTTTGTGAGTTTGCAGGATCTACGTGCCCAGGAAGCAGGAAGGGTTGGGTCGGCGTGTAAAGTGGCTGAAAGTAGGGGGATGGTGAAGGTCACAGTATGGTGGTCAGACCATGGGCATGGGGAGATGGCGCTGATGTCCACTTGGCAATTAAGGTCCGCTATCCAGTCCATCGTGCAACCTTTTATATGGGTAGGGGCACTGATGCAATGGGTGAAGCCTAGTGCAGTAAGAGAATTTGCCATGAAGGCTGCATTCTGGTTCGAAGGGTCATTAAGGCCCAAGTTGAAGTCCCCTAGGATAATGGATCTAGAGGTGGGTTTTATGTTGTTCCCAAGGGAATGTATAAGGCATTTTTCAAAAGTTCCAAAGGGGCCCGGCGGGCGAAATACAATGTGTAGGGACAGAGATTCAGTAGGTGAGTAAGGCAGTTTGATGGAGAGTAGGTTACAATTGTCAATAATGGTGCTGTCAAGTTGCCTAAATGCTAAGGACGCTTTGTAAATTAGTGCTGCTCCTCCTCCCCTGGCCTCTTGCCTTTCATTCCTGAGTATAGTATATCCTGGATGGATAGCTAGGGTAAGGGCTGGGCCTGAGGCAGCATGTAACCAGGTTTCTGTGCTAACTAGGAAGTCAAGATTGAGATTTGTGATGAGGACAGATATATCTAGGGCTGGGGTGCATCTAGCATTAATTAGGGCCCAGCGTAAGGGAGATCTACATGCTTTAGGTGGAGTGATGACTCCTTGGCTGTCCTTGGTGGCATCTGTAGTTGTGAATGAGGAAGTGGGCAGGGTGTGCATCGGTGTTGTAGCAGTATTGAGGAGAGAGTGTTGTCTGTAGTCCTGATATGTAAGAGGCAGAGAGGTAGGGCATTTGAACGGCTTGGGGTAACCTATGGGCTGCTTAAGTCTGAAGGGGGCAGATCTTTGTCCTAACCTAGAGTTTCTCAACTCTGAGGTGGGTATAGTGGAGGAATAGGTGAATTGGCAGAGCAGTGTTCTGTTTCTCCTGATGATGGATGTGGGCGTGTGCAGGTGAGGTCTGAGGCTGCATCCTGTGTTGTTTTTGGTAAGTTTAATGGGGGGGGAGTGCGGGTTAGTTGGCCGTGTAAGGTGTCTTGTGCTGGGTGTGTTGGTTGTGAAAGGGAGCTTCGGGGCACGTGGCGTGGCAGCAGTTTGTTTGAAGACAGTGGGGTAACTTGGCTATGGTTGCAGAGAGGTGTGCCTTGAGTGGAGGGTGCCATAGTGGGATAAGCTGGCATCATGTGTGAGTGGGGGAAGGGCTTGTTCAATAAGGTAAGTAGATGGTGCAGTTGCATATTGAGACGAGGAGGAGCTGGGCTTATACAAGGAATGAAGGTGAAGGAGCATGGAGCTCTTATCATGGAGGGTAGTTGCTTGATTTAGTGGGTCTCAGGTGGGTGAAGACAGGCTGGGTGTCCGTGGTAGAGGTTGTCAGGTAATTGTTAGGGAGAATTCTCCAGAATGGCTAATTTCCCTTACCTACTGAGTCCCTCAGCTGCTTTGCTGGATTTCTAGGATTTTTTTTTTCACCTGGTAAGAGTGTGAGCCTTTTTTCCCACTCTTACATGTGTTTTGCTGTGTGTTCATAGACTATGGAGCCTCACCTACTCCATAGGCATCATCTTTTTACTGTGTGTCACACAGGGTTGTCTTTTTCAGACTTCCCACTTTAAGCTCCATTTTCTGGGACTGACTACTGTCTCTCAGAACATGTAAAGTTGCCATTGACTTTATTAGTCTTTTTAAATTCACAGACCAGTACAAACTGTCTTCCATAGAGTACTGGAAAGGGTTAATAATTATCCCTTTTTGTCTTTCTCTCATGGAACATTATTTTGTGCCCCTTTCTTGAAGATTTGGCTGGTGGCAGTGGTATCTACCTTATTTTTCCTACTGTGGTCTATGAAAATCTCAGTGGTGCAGTTTTAGGCTATGTTAGTAGCCTCGAATTTTAATCTGCTGGACCCCATTTACTTTTATTTAGTTCTGGCTGGGTTTATTTGCCATTTCTTTTTGTAAAGGTCTTTCTCGTGTTTTACTTTGCGTGCCAAACCAGGTTTGGTTCCTGTGTTCGCTGTCCTTTGGCGGGCCTCTGCACAGAAGCCCTCCTTAGGTGCCTGAGTGTCTAGGTTGACAGGGTGTGAGGGAGGGGTTTTAGGACCCCTGCGAGGGTCTCCTTGGAGACCCAAGTCGCACTCTTGTTTGATTGGCTAGGTGATTGTCCTGCCAGGACAGCCACCCGGCTGTGTGATTGACAGCCAGGCTGTGTGAATGGGGGAAAAACTGCATAAAAAGCAGGTCTCTGGGACTTGGAAGGCAGAGTCGCCACTGGATCAAGAGAATTGAAGAGAAGCTGAAGGAAGAGGACTGCTGCAACTACTGAACCTCCCGGTGAAGCGCTGCTGCGGGTCCGAATCTCCTACACTTTGACGACAGAGAAGATCTGCAAGGAACCTTCTTCCCTTGAGCTGGTGGGCCAACTAGTTCGCCAAACACCAAACAAGGCCTCCCTCCCCTGGTCGAATTTGCTGTGCATCACTGTAGTGAACCAGATAGCCAGGAGGACCGGACCCTGTTTGGGTATCAAGAAGCGCACCTTTTATTTGTTGCTTTGCTCTGCTGCTGGTATCTTCCCTGGACAGTGCAGGACCCTCCAGTCTTCCTCCTGCGTGTCAGTCCAACAGTCGCTTCAGGAACCGTGAGCCTGCAGGATCTGCCAGGAACTTCTGCCTCAGCTACAGCATTCTTCTTCTTCTAAGGTACTGTTCAAACCTGGTTGTTCGTTCCCTCAGACCGCGGTGAAAGTGTTTTAAATCTTTCACCAATCCGAGGGCTTGTCCTTCTCTACTCTTTTAAATAACTTTTCCTTCGACCAACTTCATTTCAAACTCTTGGCAATGACTTAACCGCAAACTACTCCGAACTGTGTGCTCCTATGCAAAGACACTGAACCATTAACATTGGCCCAGGCCTATTGATTTGAATCCTCATTGTAGTAAGCTTTTTCTAGATTGCCCTGACTACTTACTTGTTGGTGCGGTTTGTTTGTATAACCTTGCCTTTCCCTCCCTTTTTAAATTGCTGGAGTGCCATTTTGCTCACACTTCATTTTGAGCTTAACTTGTCCAGAATTGATTGCGTGTTGTGTAGTATATTAAGATTGTGATTTTTCTGCTGCTTTACCTAGTGAACTGTTTGACAAATGAATGTGTATATAAATGTATATTATTTTACTCAGAAACCTTGAGCCAGTGTTTGTTTCAACCATAGTAATTGCTGTCCTTTGTGTAACTTCTGATACTGCTCACATTACTCTTGAGATAAGTCTTGCTGCTCAGTCATCGCTACCACTTTATTGTGTATTACAGGCTTGTACCAAAGGTGAATTTGTACTGTCACTTGTAGTTTTAATTGTGTGTGGTGTTCCCAAAGGGTACTGCATATGATTCTGCCTAACAGTAATCACGCCTGGGGATCAGGATTTCAGCTGCAGGGTCGCTGGTGTCTTATTGGGAGCCAGGGGGATGTCAACCCCGTGAGGGTGCACCACTGGTATTGTCAGTAACATAGAGGAGCGAGCGGGCAAGGGAGGAAGCAAGAGGGGAGACACAATGTCTATGTTAGCAGGCACTGTGGGTGGATCAGAGCTAACGGAATAGCTGAGTCTGGGCAGCGCGATCATGCGGCAGGGCTGCGGTTGTTGGGAGGAAGGTCCTAGAGTAGAGGCGGCAGGCATATAGGGCTGGCTAGGGCTCAGATCGGTATTTGCGCACATGGAGCGGGGTGACTCAGAGCAATGCAGTTGTGGCGCTAGCATAACGGGTGACAATGTGGGAGCGGCAAATTAGAGAGATGGGTTATGGAATTGCAAATGTGGCATATCCTGGCTACCATAGCAAGTCATAACACTTGGAGACATACAGTTCATGTTAGGGACGAATAAGTTAACACAAGAAGCGGCAGTGGCCCGCAGTTTTCTCTGGTTTCGGTCCTTCCTCACAAATAAATTGCAGCATCGCGCTCTGAAACACTTGTGTATGAGTGCAATACAAATAAAATATCATATCATATCGAACTTGGGCTGGTCTGTAAACCGACTCGAAATTCACTTGTGTGGTTCCACAAGTCAATCCTCTTTTACCACTCCTTTAAAAAAAATCTTTTTATGTTTTTTTTTCAACCAGTGAAATACAACGCTCATGTCACACTCTTTAAGTTAAAAGAAATATCAATTCAATCAAACACCCAGTTTTCCCACCCACCGCCTTTCAATCCCCCTTCCCTTCCCCCTAAACCCATGTAGGCTTCATGCTACACCTCAGAGTAATCCATATCAAACTGATGAGCATTCCTCCATGCCTCTTCCCTGGTATCCTATCTCAATTGTTCTAGTTTGAAGTTCATCCCCTATTATCTCTTCATGGGGGGTCTGTCCTCCGAGGAGTAGAGTAAACCACCCAGGAGTGACCCCCACTCTGTTCTTTTTGCTGGTGATACTTCCACATACATCCTATCATACGTTCTATCCTGATCAGAGTTGCTAGTTCGCCAACTTGATCATATCCCCTATCCTCTATTATCCTAAATCCATTTGGGCTGCAACATGTCATAGCTATTCTCCTCTTTGCTAGGACTAAGGCCAGGTCTCCCATTTTGTTAAGTTATTTTATTGATTTCCTCCTGGGAAACTGTTCTAGTAAACATAATAGTGAGAGTCTACTATCCATGTTGCTCCGCTTCTACGTAATCCGGCCAGCATCCCCTTCCAAAAGTCCCCAAGCCCCTGCCATTACCAAATCATATGCATGAATTCATCCATCCATCCATCCATCTTGTGGCCAATGCTGGATTTGACGTTTATGGACTTCATGGATTCACGGTGTGTCACCCTTTCTCAACTCTCATGCTGGGCTTCCTTTGCATCTTGTACTCATGGTGGCCCTGAATTATGCTGTTCCCATCTTCACCTTGTATCCTGGCTTGCAACATTATGTGTCACTACTGACTTCTGCAATTGTATTTGCTCTCCCCTCTTGCTTCGCCACTCTGTTTGACTGCTTACTCTCTGTTCTCTCCTCCTCTCCCTTTTTCCCTTTTCCTATCTCTTCCCCTAGTCCCTTTACTTTCTTCTATGCCCTTACTCTATCAGAATTGTCCCTGGACCTAGTATGATAGCAACTTCGTCTGTCTCCTCCTGCCTCCCAATTGTCCGCCCCCCTCCAGTACTGTCTAAAATGTCATGACTAGTACGATTACTATCATAATTGGGCATTGTCAATCCCACAGTGAGGACATTGGGCACTTCTTAGTGGATTCATTTTATGGATGCATCTCAGCACCAGATATGCCCTTTGTAGGATATTGAATTTTATTAGCCTTAGTTGGGCATTTTGTGACCCGACTTTGGGCCTGGTTCACAGAGCGTTTTCCTAAGGGATTGCGCCATTACAAACTGCTTCTGTGAATCGGACCTTTAATATATTTACAGACCTTTTGCCATTGCTCCTCTTAAGACAAGCTTCCCAGAGCTCTCTCACTTCTCCTATATTTTCACCTCCTTCCCCTTTCTTTGTCTGTTTTCCTTTAAAATCTAATAAGTTGTGGATATCGTCCGGCCATCATCTCCTAGGCCATACATACATGCCTCACAGTAGTGGGCAGGATTGTGGCTCATCCGGTAGTTCCGGCCATATCTTAGGTGCGCTGCTTGTTATTCCTGCTTAAAATATAAATTCCAAAAGATATCCTGCCCTCAAGCATGTCTCCCCATGTGTCTCGCCATGTGACCAGACCTAGCATTCCCCATTCGTTGAGACGATTTCTTCCCATTTTGCTCAACTGATAAGAGTTCATACTCAGCGGAATATGTGAAAAATAAAGGTTCACACTCCCTGTCCATTTACACACCCTTTGCCATATAAGTCTACCCAATTGTATCAAAGATGGTATCTCATTGCTCGCTTGATCCTATTGCTGAATTTGTGTTTGCTTTTTTCTGCGTCAACACTACCACTGTCCACCATGGCTCACCTCAATGACCTGCTTGACTCAATTTGTGCTTCTCGCCCCTACAACCACCATAACGCTGACTGCTTTCACTACAAGAAACAAAGCATTATGGTACGGTATCTTAGAAATGACTGCCTGGGTACTTAGTGCTGGGCTAAATGATGAAACCAACGAGACCGCCTCTGGCAGGACACAACCTGTAGTAGGCATAGTCCCTGAGTCAACTCTTTCGGCAATCCCCTGCCTGCCGCAAAGCAAAACAGATATAAACAACCTCTGTCAGGATAACTTCGAACACGCTGTTCCTGAGCCTCTGTGTAATGCTGATGTCTGCTATCCCACTATATGTTTGCCTTTGCAGCCATCCTCAGCAATGCCTGATAAATTGCAGATATCATCTAATCACGTTGAGAATCAGCTTTCCCTGTGTCCCCCATTTGCCCTACCACGCGCCATCTAAAAATAGCTGTTCTAAACACCCGTTCCCTTGTCAAACACGGGGTGGAGGTAGAGGACTACATCAACAGTTCTGATTTTGATGTAATGGGTATCACGGAGACCTGGTTGAATGATATGGCTAATATGGCAGCATCCACCTCCGCCCCACAGACGTTCAACATCCAACAGACTGATCGCTTGGATCAAACGGATGGGGGGTGGAGTAACATCCAACAGACTGATCGCTTGGATCAAACGGATGGGGGGTGGAGTTGCACTTCTCACCTGGAAACCTCTTGACTGCCATATAGTTGCACAACCTGGTATAGAAGGTTACGAGAGTCTGCTTGCTAAAATATAAACTAGCTCCAACACTTCTGTTGCTATCTTGATCATGTATACACTCCCAAAGGACAAGTCTCTAGGTGAGGAGCAGTTTCTGGCTCTCATCAATAGTGGTACGAAACCTAAATCCACCATTGTCACCCTCTGCGATTTCAACTACTGGGCAGAGGACGAACAACACAAACCCGCAAAATCTTTTCTTACAGCACTGGATACCATTGATTATATCCAGTGGATTAATGAACCTGCACATAAGGAAGGCCATATTATTGACTGGTTCATGTAACCTATGTAAAACCATGTAAAACTATTCATGCCTCCATGGCATGAATAGTAAGACAGACACAAGTGACAGCAGTTCAAGGGTGTTTATTGAACTTTAACAAGGGTGTGATGAATGCCTAGCTAGTCCTAAATCTACAAATGGGAGCAAGCTACAACAATTAAATAATAATAATGCAATAATGCAGCCCTAGTGGAGTCTCGACAAAATAAAAAGGGCCTATACTAAAAAAAAAAAACGATTGCCAATCCTTATAGCTAAATACAAATAGTGTAGGGTAGCAATCGTGAAAAAGAAAGACAAGTTCACAAAATGTTATGTCAGGATGTGCAGGCCGTTGGCCTCCCTTCTGCCCGTTTTCAGCTGGGACAAGGCGGTTCACTCGAGCATAGCACACTCTTGATGTTCTTCGGCACAAGGACATTGTTCTATTACCAGCATCAGGGCCTTCTGTGCCCAAGTCTCTTAAGTTATCAAAGTCTCTTGATGCAGAGGGACTGATGTACAAAAACAAACACAATGTTCCTTTCCTTTTAAAAGCACTCAAGTTAGGTGATCCCCTCTTCACCCTGAATACCCCTCAGCCAGGCTCAGATGCCCTGCTCCAAAATTCAGAGAATATGCTTTCTCGGGTGACTCACGGTTCATCCCAGATCCCCCTCAGCTGGGCTCTTATCCTTCCTCTTATACCACCAGTCTCCCTCTGCCGGGCTCTGACTAATTGTAGTTGGTATTAGCTATCGAAGACTTTTGACTGTGCACAGGATTTAGCTTGACCCGCTGCAGGACAACTTCGATTCACATTTCACGTTTGTCACCTCTCAGTTGGATACCTAACAGAGACCTTCGAATGACCACCTACGTGGTGCCGGACCACTCTGTAAATGGTATCTATCCTGGCTTCAAAGGGTCAGTCATTCCTTGGATGTCCAATTATATCTGCTTTGCTCATCACATACACTTCACACACGGTTTCTTCATTTTGCTTTATACAATGTTGCTGCTTGCAACCTGGGTTCTAACACAAACCAGTCTGCTATCAGTCTCCCCGACTCACCGGGTGTGCTGACTTTACTAGCTCTGTTCTGTTTTAGGAGCCAAGCACAGTACCACTGCAGCAATCGCTCCTCCCCGCCTTCGCTATTGACGTGGGAGAACCCCGGGTACCTCTGACACACAATGCACCTTTCTTCAGCTTTAATTGTGGGTCTTATGTTTCTTATTCTCGAGGGCTTGTGAAAGCAGCGGTTTTCCTCCGAGAAGGTCAAGGGCACTTCCCTCCTTGCAACCCTCTATGGTCTCACCGTCTTTCTCATTGTATTAAACTGCCACCTCGGGACTGCTGCTTCCTAGTGTGTTTTACCTTGCTCAATGTTTGCTTTCATGCTCCGCCTTTTATCCGTGTGGGGAAGTGTGATGGAAGTCAGGTGTGTACAATTATCAGTAATTCCTGACTCTTTTTGACCCTTGTGTTGGAACATGTCAGGTATACGGCTCGGGGGTTAGTCTGTTTGCTCTCACAGTGAGCTGTCCATGAGAAAGTGACGGTGTCGGAATGGGGTTGGGGGGTTTATTTCCTAAGTATCCTACCTGGTAGGATGAGAAAAAAGGGTTACCGGGAAGGGCATATGCGTCTCACCATCTGGTGTCTCACTCCCTGAGGGCCCCCCATTCAGGTGATCCTCACGTTCTGGGCCACCCCAAGGAACTGGAACCAAAAGCGATGGCCATGTCCTGGCCACCTGGATGAGAGATCCCCGGGAACTTGCGGCGAGACACCTTCTGTTTTCTCACAGTCATCACGCATCTGCTGGAGGTTCTCAATCTGGTCTGTTCATTGTGTCCATGGTCTGATCATCTGTTGGTCTGTTTCACAATTTGCCTCCCTGAGGCACCTATCCATCTAGATAAATTGACTGAGATCGCCAATAAATCCTTGAATTTTAGGGATGTCTCAGCATCTAAATTTATAGAACTGATTAAACCAAAACGACCTCTTCCTGACTCATTCGGGAATGTTACTACCTTGGTTGCTCATTTATCTGCAGTCATTAAAACCGAGACATTGAAGAAAAATGCCTGGTTCAACGAAATAATGCTTGCATCCAGACTAGAAAAAAGATCACATGAAAGAGAATGATGCACAAATTAAACCCCTGAAGCCCTTTCCAAATATAGAAGTTGCAGGTAACAACTATAAAGAAGTGATTGCTGAAGAAAAATCCAAATATTTCAATACAAAAATCTGTTACACCAGATAAAGATCCTGTGAACTATTCAAAGTGCTGAAAGAAGTGGAAGGGAAAAGTACCATTACCCATGCCCTCAAGCAAGACTCTTCTTGGTGTCAATTGATTCAACAAAATTATTGGTCACAAAAACACTATCCAACTGTCTCCCCCTACAAAACAGTGCTGCATCAGATACCCCTTTTATTGGCTCACCGAGATTTGAGTTCAATCTTGAACAGTGCTCAGAGTCAGAGATTCTCAGGATAGTGAATAATCTTAAACCCACTCCATGCAGGGGTGATATTTGTCCAGCCAGTATCCTCAAGGAATCCATGTCTTTCCTAAATCCATGGATCACCAGGATGGTCAATCTCTCTTTCACGGAAGGGGTGGTCCCTTCCTCCCTCAAAGAGTTGTGGATAACTTCCCTTTCCGAAAAATAGCTCCTTGACTAAATAAATAACAGGAGACACACCACTAATGTGTTGGCAGCACACAAAGTAGACAACAAACCTTCTGTTTCAACTAGGACTTTCCATCAACAAGAAAAGGTCAAGCTTATTCCCAAACCAGGTCAAACAATAATTTGAACAGAAGACTCCTTACCTCCAACGAGATTGCGGAAAACATGTTGTATCAAATCCCTTGTTAAACAGCCAGTCTCCAGATAACAGTCAGGAAGGGGATGTGTCTTCTTGGTATGATGGCATCATGCATTTTCATTGTTCCACATGCAAGGCTACACATGTGTCCAATACAAAACTGGCTATTGAAACAATGGTCTCAAGCACAAGGAGAGCGGGGAAATCTAGTGGTAGTTTCACAAACTGTGGTGTCAGCACTTCAGTGGTGGACAAAAGACAATTTACAGAAGGGAAAACCTTTAGGCACTCCACAAACACAAGCCACAATAACAACAGACAGATCGCTCTCAGCTTGGTTAGCTCACTTCCTCCACCAGACAACACACGGCATGTGGACACAGCTGCTGACAAAGAAACATAATAATGTCCTGGAGTTGCTTGCAGTGTACAAAGCTCTACACGCTTTCCAGCATCACTTAGCAAGGTCAGTCAAACACCTTTTATTCGGTATGCAACAAAAAAACTTAAAGAAAAAGAAAACAATGTATTACAAATTCCAGCAAGAATACCACATTCGGATGAGAAGAAAAAGTTGAGCATTGTGCCTAAATATAAAAAGTGCACCCAACAGTTCCTAAACAAAAAAAAGAAAAATGACATGATAAATATAACATTCATCAGCAATGGATAAAAAGTCAATATAAAACGGCATCAGAGATGTGCTAAATCCCTACAATTGTGAGAAGAGAGATATCACGCAGTTTCGCACTATGAAAGAAACAGAGGTTACCAATATTTCATAGGAAAGTGACAAGCTGGAGAACCACAGAACATGTTATTCTATAACACCATTTTCTGGACCTTTAGGGGCAGACCGACTCTATAGCTCTATTTCTTACCATCCATGCTCTGTGTAAATAGCGTGAGGTTGCAAAATGACATTCGGTGCCAATGAATAAATAAGAAAATTAATTACCTCTCGTGCGGCACGCACCCCGGCAGTCCAGATAATTGGTCTCAAATAAGATCTTCTCAATTTGGTAGTCGCAGCACATATCAGGAGGAAAAGAATCACTGTTTGGCTTTCAGCCGTACACAAGGGATAGTTACCCATCCCTCTGGAGCTCCATGATCTGATAAAGGAACCCACAGGCAAAGTCCCCACCCTAAGGTGAGCAAACAATGACATTTCAAAAGGTGTTTCTATATTATCGGGTTATTTTGCAAAGGCAAATCTCATTTCATGACAGAGGCCTAGTTTCATCATGGATGCCTTCCCTGCCAGCAATTCATTTGAAGGTATGCCGACCTTTTTTTATCTCAAGAAGAGCCTGGCAATCCAAGTGAGATGGATCCTCCCAATATCCACCTGCACCAAGAGCAAATAATGTGTTCTTCCAATGAGACTCAATGTCCTCGGTCTCACTGAGACATGGTTCACGGCCCGCTCTATCATGAGATTTGACACTCTCCTCCCTGATGGCTACTAGATCCTCTCCATGCCCAAATCCAACCACAACGGAGGGGCTGTAGCCCTGACCTTCCCCAGGGGATTCCTGCCTCTGTCATTACTATGCAGGCCCACTCATCTTTCGAATGCCTCGTCTGCAGGCTCTCTCTCTCTCTCTCTCTCTCCCCTCTTGGTCTCGACCACTCAACTGCTCCATCTTGGAGACTTTATCATCCACCTGTATGTTTCCTGTCCTTGCTCTGGACTCTTTCACGACCTCTGTGATTCTCTCTCACTCTCTATTCTCCCCTCTGGCCAAACTCACTCTGCAGGGCACACTCTCAGCTATATCTGATACTCTCGATGTTCTTGCCCCTGTAATGAGGATCCGCTTGAAGCCCAAAGACAAGTGCAACTCTTGGTACGACTCAGACCTCGTCACCCTTAAATGCAAGTACAGGATGGCTAAGAGGAAATGGCGTGCTTCCAGTACATCCTCTGAAAAACTGGCCTGCCGCCTACTCCAAAGGCAAAACCAGCTCTCGGTCCTCACCAAGAAGAGAGCCCACATCCAAATCATCTAACAGCTCAGCAGAACTCTTTAAAATCTGCAAGGCGCTGGCCAATCCTGCTGCAGTCTCTACATCTCCTGTCCCCTCCCAGGCCTTCTGCACAGCCATAGCTTCTCATTTCTTCTCTCAAACTCAGAACACTCTTCCTCTCCCCTCCTCTACTCCCTGCTCTTCCTCTGGCCCTTCTTCGGCCACCTCTCCTCCATCCTTCTCTGGCTTTCCCCTGTTCTGCCCAGACAAGTCCGATCTATGAAAGTCTCGTCAAAACAGGTTCACCCCTGTTCCTCCAAAACCATCAAAGACCACATTGACACCCTAGCTCCTGCTCTGGCTGACTTCTGCAACCACTCCTTCACCACTGAAGTTTTCCCTTCCCCCCTGAAGCACTCCCTTGTGAACCTTCTTCTTAAGAAACCCTCTGCCGACCTTTCCTGCCCGGCTAACTATCGCCCAATCTCCATCACTCCTTTCATGGGCAAACCCCTGGAAAAGCTGGCCATCTCCCAGCTTAATCTTCACACTGTATCTGTTGGTTGTCTCCATGACCATCAGTCTGGCTTTAGAGCAGGCAGAGCATGGAAACTGCTCTCCTGAACATCCATGAAGACCTGCTCGCCAACCTTGATTCCAACACCTCTTGTGTCCTCATCCTACCAGATCTCTCTTCTGCCTTTGACATGGTTAACCATGCCATCCTGCTCAACAGTCTCTTTGATAACCTGGGTATCCCCGATCAGGCTCTGTCTTGGCTGATTTCTTTCCTCTCTGATCGACCCTCGCAGGTCCAACTTAGGCCCTTTCTCACCTCTATTTCTACCTGTGGTCTTCCCCAGGGGTCTAACCTTTCTCCCTGGCTGTGCAACCAATACCTGGCACTTCTTGCCCACTGCATCAGCGCTCTCTGCCCCAACTTTCAATGCTATGCGGATGACCCTCAACTCATTTTCAGGCTCCCTTCCACCACCTCTTCTCCTTCTCTCATCTCTGACTGTCTATCTGCTATCCAGGAGTGGTGTGCCACCAATGATTTCTGTCTTAATGCCAGGAAGACTGAGATTCCCCTCATCAGCACACCTGCTCCCTCCTTTCCTGTCACTCTGTGGTCGGCATCTCTTGGCCCTCCTCCTGCTCCCACCTGTGAGGCTAAAAACCTCAGGGTCATCTTCGACTCCACACTCTCTTCTCTCCTCACAATTCTGAGGTCTCTAAGACACACTACCAGCTGCACCTCCTCAGAGGTATTCTTCCTTTCATCTCCTTACCCCAGAAGTTCACTGTCTCCAGAGCTCTGTTTCTCTCTATGCTGGACTACTGCAACAGCCTCTTTCTAAATCTGCCTGCCACTACTCTCCGCCCTCTGCAAATCATCCAAAACAGCACTGAGAGACTTGTCCTTGGCCTCAAGCCCAGGGATCGTTTTTCTCCAGGACTAAAATCTGTGCACTGACTTCCAGTGGCAACAAGGATTAAGTTCAAAACCCTCTGCATTGTCTATAAGGCCTACTGCGGCCTGGGGCCTCAATATCTTCATCTCTCTCTTCCTAAATATCTTCCTTCTCGAGCTCTTCGCTCATCAGCCTCCAACTCCCTCAGGGTCAGTCACTTCTACAAGCAACAAGTTGGTAGTAGATCTCTTTCTTCTGCTGGGGTATCCCCCTGTAACAGCCTCCCTGCCTCTCCGAAACTTGAGGAGAACCATCTCCGGTTCCAGAAGCACCTCAAGACCTTCCTCTTTGCTTCTGCTTTCTCTCCTCCTTTCCCCTGCTGATCTCCTGGCTGAAACTGAAACTGAGCTGGTTACCTAGCTACCCTCTGATCTCAGGCCTAGGTCCTCTACCCACCAGTTGCACACCTGCACTGCCCCCCCTGGCAACCATTGCACTCAGGGACTGTTTCTGTATCTCTACAGCCCGCTACCAGCAATTGACACCTGATGTCTGCACTTACCCTTGCACTTGCCACCAGCTGGCTGCACTTTTTATTTATTGTTTTTATTTATTTTACTGTTTATCCTATGTACTGCAGTGCCCCCTCTTCCCCCGCAGTTTTGCCCTTCCCCCTCCCTTGAACTTTTGCGATCTCAATGTCACCTGGCCTAGTAAGCTCGCTGTCTTCCTTCTGTTCCCCCTTCCTTGCCTCGTCGCGCCGTTAAACACTTGTGTATAGGCACGTTATAAATGCCATATCATATCCAAGACTTCTACTGCTAGCCAGGGTCAGGAGGTGTGACAGAGCCCCACATATGTTTCCAGGCCCTCTGTGCACCATAATCTGTTCCAAACATAAACTGGTTTCATAGCCACTAACTTACAAAGAGGGAGCATACCAAGTTCAAGATGGACCAAAATACTAGGGGAACAGTGTGGGAGTATTTTTAGGAACTTGTTTTCCAAAATATTAAAGGCACCGGTACTGTCACAACCCCAGATTTCCACACCATAAATGGATGCTGGGAGGGCCTGTTTTCTGTGTAGGTCTAATGCTGGGGAGACAGCACTGCTGCTATGCCTGGAAAAAAAGGACTTAGTAGCTCCACTATATTTCCCCAATGTAAGGCTCGCCTTTCTGATTTGGGCAGACCATCCCCCATCTAACGCCCCAAATAATTAAAAAAAGTCACTTGCTCTAGAGTCATGTCATTGGCTATGATTTGTTGGGGGAGTGAACAGCATAAAGTGGCCTAATGACCATCACCTTTGTCTTCTCTGTATTTAGTTTTAACCTCATATCTTTACATTTATTCAGGAAGACACTCAGGGAGGCCGTCAGGCCTTGTGGTGAACTATCCAGGATCACTGCATCATCTGCGTAGAATATGGCTGGGTATTTACTACCTCCCATCCTTGGACTGTCCACACACCCCTTGACTAATCCATCAATGACCTCCTGAACATATGCTGAATAACAGGGGGCCAACACACAACCCTGCCTCATGCCAATATTGACTTTAAATGGTAGTGTTGTTTCTCCTCCTTACCCAAACCGAATCACTGCCTGATTCTTGGAATAGAGCAGTTGTATAATCCAGACCAGCTCCGGGGGAGCATTCCATGACAATAAAAGATGCTTAAAATGTCTCTCGATACTCCATCAAAAGCCGTCCTAAGGTTCAGAAAGACTGCATACAACTTCACTTTCTTTAATGCTATGTATTTCTGAACCAATAGGAAAAGCATAAAACATTGGTCAACTATCCCCCTATTCTTCCCGAAGCCAGCATGGAGATCACTAATAATAGTGTTAGAGTCAACCCAGTTTTGGAGGCGGTTTAGAACAACTTTCCCAAAGACCTTGCCAGTGCTGTCCAGTAATGATATAGGGTGGTAGTTAGCTGGTAGGTCCCTTCCACTTTTTTGGTTATCAGGGTGATTACGGCTCTTTGCCAAGCTTTTGGCATTATCTCTGACTGTGCTATAGCTATAGCATTAAAAATTGTGCATAGCACAGGGACCCACACACCTTCTTCATCCTTATATAAATCGTCAGGGACCAGATCTGTCCCAGCTGTCTTCCCACTTTTTTGCGACCATGTTGCTACCTCCACCTCGTTCATAGTAAAGATTAAATTCCTACTGCCCTGCGCTCGCAAAACCTTGGTAACAATTGTTATATCCTGTTCAATCCCATTATATAATTCAGAAAAATTGGCCCACCAAGATTCACTATATAATGTCTGATCAACATTCAATTCAGGATCTGCCATCAATTGACAGAATAATACAGTATCCCTATCCTCCAAAGCTTTAGAGAGAGTTAGCCACTGGTTTAGAGCATATTCTCTATTTTAAATTACTGTAAGCTTTGTATATTCTGCCCTCACTTTTCTCAGGATTACTTTATCCATCCTAGAGTGATATCTCGCACGCGCCTCTATTTTCCGTTTGGCTTCTCTACCGGCACAATCATACCAGCAGCCTTTTTGCAAAGACCTTTTCTTTATTTTACCCATATCAGTTGAAATTAATGGGACCAAGTTCGGGTTCAAACTTTCAAATTCAGGCACGATATCTGAGGCGGGCATCCCCTCTCCACAGATAACACATAGATTCTATTGGATGGCACCATAGATAGCAAATTTTGCTGTATTTTCCATTATTTTGGCCCACTTAAAAGTCTAATGTGCATGACCCGAAATCAAGATTATCTGTAGGTTCGGCTTAGTCAGATCCCCAATTTCAGATACCAAGAACCCTAAAACTGTCAGGGTCAGTGGATTATGATCCCTTTCTGACCTCACCACAACCTCAAAATGACCCAATATATGATCAATATTAGATGACCTGCAAGAACCATTAAAGGTGAACCTCGGCCCCCGCCTATCTTTTAAGCGACCATTGCTGGCTCTTAGATTTAAATTATAAAATGTGCGGTCCATGTCAATTGCCTGGCGATGGACTCCTTTGGGCGACCGGGCGGTCAGGGAGGGTATATCCCAGACCAGATATTGCTCTTCACATAAACCTTCCAGTTCTGATATTGGCTCGAACTGGAGGTTGACATCACCCGCAACTAGAGTATAGTTTGTTTGGTGAGTTTTTTTGTATCCTGAGTATGTATCAATTTGTGTAATTTATCCACAGTCCACAGCCCACCACTTCCAACAGACCTATTGTAGAGATTGTAGAGGGAGAAAGCCTCTCCTTTGCTTGAAAGGATAGACAAATACTGGAGGTCAGGTATATTTGTCTGATGTTCTGCCACTTCACACCCTAAATTAAGAGCAATCCATACGTAGAGGTCCCCACTTGGCCTACCTCTAGGGGCCTTAACCGCCAGGATATCGAATAGTTGATAGCCCTGCAAGTGGGTCTTTGCTATGGCCCACATCTCCTGAAGTATTATTACCTGGTAGCCTCTGATAAAAGAATTCCATTCTGGGTCATCCCGCAATGTTCCATTATAAAAGCTTATATTATTTGGCTAGTGGGGAATTTCATTTTCAAGGTCCAGTCAATCAACCCCTTCAAGGTCGCTGGGCACCTGACCATACCCCCTCCTGTGCCAGATGTTTCAAAAGCCCTACTCTCTGTCCCCCAGACACCTTAATTTCCCGCTTTTAGTGATGTTGGGCCTAAGGGGCGATATAATCTCAACCGATTCTTTGCTGATTACAGAACTTTCTTTTAAGATTCTTGGGAGGATAAGTCCTAGAATCAATGCCCAAAAGCCCGTCCACCAAATCCCAGGATCTCAGAAACACCCGAATATGGTCCAATTAAGAATTTGGAGTCGGGCCTTGATACATGTAGTAATGTCTTCCCTAATTATCGAGCAGCATCTCTTGTATATCTAGGCCACTGTGAACATGTACTTATTAGGGCATCATTATCATATGAATTGTTAAGCAAACGTGGGACATTGGTCATGGTTACTGAAGGGCACTCACTGAACAGACTTCTCAATGCTGTACCTCTTGGATATTGAGGGGTTGGTCAGTTTGGCAACCAAAGACTCTTGTGGTATCCTTTATTTTTTCAATAGGTTTTCTGTTTGTCCTCTTTACACCAGAGTGTAAACATCTCTTTTTCCTATTCCCCTGTTTAATAGCCCCACTACCCATATCCTTTTGAGAAGAACCTATATTAGAGAGTCATATCTATTTGAGATTGGCACCATGGGAAAGGTCTGCCTTGTTACAAGTGCCCCTGCCTTCCTTTTAGCCATAATGCTAAATTTGGTGGCACCACTCTTGACGTTCAGGGTTCTCTACTCTGGAACGCCCTCCCGGCTGGGCTACGACAGATCCCAAACTACCTCCTTTTAAAAAAAGCCATAAAAACTCACCTTTTAACATGGAGTCATCTTTTATGACCCCCTCTCAGCTCCTTCTGGCTTCTTTGTTGTCTTGTCTTGTCCTTGTCATTTGTGTGCCCTGAGGCCCACGGGCATGTGGCGCGTTATAAGAATTAAAATAAATAAACTAAATAAATAAAATAGTCATTTTTTAAATTATTGGGTGTCCCTCTGCCTAATTACCAACAATGTACAGCGGTATATTATAATGAAGATAGACACTATACAGTGACCACTGCTTAATTGTTAAGTCCTTAACACACAGATTAATGCTTCCAAAATTGGGAATAATCACCCAACACTTACAAGGTGTTTCTCTATTGACAGTGCAAGAAATAAAGTAAGTTCTAAAATAAAATTATTGGTGCTTAGTGCTATGTGCTATGTCTGCTGTGTGCAGAATCTGCCTAATGTACTCGCAATATGTGGTTGAGTAGTCCGTTAGTAAGTGCTTCTAGTGCAATCAGTAGAAAAAAACCTGCCAGTCCTATCTGGTCCTTCTCAGACCCACCAGGTCCACAGATGGGGTTCACAAAAATAATATAATGATCACTTTAAAAAACTTAAAACCATCCAATGCAATAATGTCTTAGTAATAAATAAAGGTACCTTCCTTAATAGAACTAAATATAAAACGACCATATGAATGAGTAGCTTCAAGTTTTTTCCAAGTCGTCAAACAGTCAGCACTGACCAGCAACTCCGGGGTAAGAAGGGTAACCAGTTGTGCAATGTACAGTGAAGATCCTATGTAAAGTTGCTCAGTGTGAGGCACGTCGCAACAGCTTAATGTGCCGCCAAAGTCTGTCCTCCCACCACCTGTGGTGCAACACTACAGTCTGTTAGTTCATCCATGCAATTTCTGTTGGACTTCCACCCTTACTCCAGCACAGTGTGCCTCTGGCTTTAGCTCGCAGATGTAAGGAAACTGCAAAGTCCTTTACAATGGTGAACCTCAGGATCCTCGAAAACCTCAAAGAGACCCACGCAGGTATAAAAATGTGTGTCTGCTGCTAATCGGTAGATGGGCAAGCTGCGCAGGCCAATAAGAAAAGGAAATCACAGTTAGGGAAGAAGCAGGATGTAATTTGTCGCAGCTCCGAACTGACAGATACGGAAGAAACAAAGAAACAGGAGCTGGGGGCTTACTTGCTAAACTGCCATAGACCTTCGATGGCATGGATCCCAACGCAGTCTCCGGACTCCAAACAGCCTACGGCTCACAGCAGCTGCACAGGATTCGCCGGCAAGGGTTTTGGGAAAATTATGTATATGTTGGGGACGTGTCAGAATGAAACACAAAGCCCTGTAGCTGCCTTCAGGAGTCCTGCCAGCGGGTCACAACAGCTGCACACCCTATGCTGCACAGGTTTGCCAGCAAGGGTGTTGGGTGAATTATTTATATGTTGGGGTGTGGCAAAATGAAAGACAAAGCCCCGTAGCTGCCTCCAGGAGTCCTGCATTTGGCTCACAACAACCCCACAGCCTTTGCTGTGCAGGCTTTGCAGGCAAGACTGTACTTGTTCGCACAGACTGCACAACCACCATAATTTACATCAACAAGCAGGGGCACATTCCCTAAATCTGTCGATATCACAGAAGATTTGGAGATGGAGCCTCCAGAGGAACATCCTCCTCGTGTCACAACACGTTCCAGAGGAACACAACTGCCTAGCACACACACTAAGCAGAAACACAGATCAATCCTCAGAACACGAGTGAGAGATACATACAGACATTGTGAACAAAACATTCACACAATGGGGTCAGCAAGACAAAGATCTCTGCCACAAGAGAAAACACAAAATGCCACGCCTGCGCCTCCAGGTACCCCCACAGGAAATCCAAGGGGAACGCACAGTGGATCAGCGGGGCAGATATTTTTACGTATGCTTTTACTCTGACTCCACTCCTCAACAGAGTAATCCACAGGATGCACCTGGAACACTTAACAATGATCCTGATTGCTCCAGTATGGGCACGTCAGACATGGTACTCCCACCTACTCATGTCCGTTTGCTCACCAATGAGACTGACCAGCCCTTTTGACATGTTGTCTCAGAACCAAGGGTGAGCCCTTCATCCACACCCGCAGACAACCAATTTAGCAGTTTGGCATCTAAAGTGAGAGTTCTGACATCTTAACTTACCTGACAGGTGCATGGACATATTAAAAGAAGTATGTAAGCCTAACACTAGAAACTGCTACTTTAACAATTGGAAAATATTTGTTATATTATATAGAAACTCTAATGTTAATCCCATTGACTGTTCACCTTCTAACATAGTGCACTATCGACTGCACCTGTTGGACTCGGGCCAAGTGTTCAATTCCCTAAAAAAGTCAATTTAGCTGCTGTCCCTGCATATATGACATCACAGATCAAGGTTTCATGGCGGACGATTCCGGTCGTGAAAGCCTTTATGGAAGGGGTTAAAAGAATGCTTACCTCCATTGCAAATCCACCTCCAGGGTGTGATTCAAACATTGTCTTAAGTAAATTGATGGGTCCCCCTTTGAAAAAATGCACAAATCAAGCCTCAAAGGTCTCACAAAGCCTCTTTTCTTATAGCTATCACCTCTGTTAGAAGGGTAAGTGAGCTGCAAGCTTTATCAGTGTCAGAGCATTTTGTCATGATACACAAGAAAAAGTAGTCCAGTGCCACATTAGCCCTCATGGCAAATGTGCCCTTAGAAGCAATCTGTAGGGCAGCAACATGAAGCTCTGTTCACACATTCACTCAACATTACTGTGCGGACACACAGACTATGAACGACTCACAAGGCATGTGATTCTAAACAGATCCAGAAGCCTCAGAAGACAAACAGTACAGACCTTTAATCATCTTTCTGACCTGACGCTTTCATCATTTTTTTGAAAGCCATTCATCAACTGACACTGTACCAGCCCCAGCAGCCTCTCTATGGCAATGAATTGTTGCCGGACTACCTTCAACCCAGCGCCCTCTGCCCTCAAAATTCCCCAGCTGAAAGCTTCCCAGAGACTTGTCAGGGTCCCTGTGTCTAGTCAATCCCCACCCCTTCCTCATTATCCTGTATCTCTATGGGTGGAAAAAGTGAAAGTCTGTTAGTTTGTTGATAGTGGGATAGTGACTCATGAAACCGCAATGTCTGTTCAAGTCCCCTGCTGGTGTATTGAAATTGTGCATGCATTTGAATTCCTAGGTCTTTCTGAGGTTATCAGTCCTGAAATTACCCCAGAGTACAGCAATTTTGAGATCATCAACAGTACGATTAGCTTTTGAAAATGCTCACCAACTGCACTTTTATTTGTGCATTGCTTGAAACTCTGATTATGGAGGTTCATGCATTTATGTAGAGGTTGGCTGGTCGTCCCAAAAGATTATGGAGGTTCATGCATTTATGTAGAGGTTGGCTGGTCGTCCCAAAATAGTAGCCATTCCTGGGAAGTTTCATGCACTTAATCAAGTAAACAATATAACTAGATGCACATGTTAAAATCCCCATGATTTTGTAGTCCTGCACCATGTGGGGTATTTTAATGGCGTCTGAAATGTTGATATGTGGGCAAGTTAGGCATTTTTTTGGTTTCTGCCAAGCACGGTTCCATAATCTTTGCTAGTTGTGTGTAGTTTGCTTCTGACCATTATTCCCTTCAGATTGGCTGATTGTCTGAAAGCAAGGAGGGGCATCTCAGGGAACACTTCTCTCACACGTTCATGGGTTGGATAGTTGGAGATCCTTAGCAATTTTGCACAGGGCTTCCAACTCTGGAACGTGAGTGACTACGAGTGGAACCCAGGTTTGCGTGTCTTTGCTCTGTATTCAAAGAGGGTGCTCCGAGAGATATGCGTTGCCCTGTGAATCTGTTTGCCCACTATTCTGTGGTTGTATCCATGGTTTATGGCATTTGATCTCAAAGTTTGCATGTTTTTAGCCCGGTTCCTTGTGTCTGAGCATATTCGATTGCATCGTAATGCTTGGCTGAATATTATGCCATGGTGTGTGTGCACTGGGTGGGAGCTGTCACTTTTTAAGTAACTGGCAGAGTCAGTTGGTTTGCAATATATTGTGGTCTTTAGTTGGCCATCTTGTATTGTTATGGTGCTGTCAGGGACAGTTACTTTTTTCACGAGAGTAGGAGGGTTTGGGGATGATGGTTGAGTGAAATTCATTAAATCTTCTGTGGTTTCCCGCAGTCCGAATCAGTAGAACCAGTATATCTCAGAGGTCTGCATACTGTGGAGCCATTCAAGTACCCATGGCCATCCCCATCATTTGGAGAGAAGTATCCTTCCCAAATGTAAAATACTTGTGGGTCGTGTGTGTGTGAGTACGTACGTGTGGATTGAGACTGGTGAGGACTTTGAGAACATGATGTTCACGGACAAGAGATTTTTTGCACCAGAGCAATTCAACATAATGTTTCGGAAGAGAATGCACACACCAGTGACCCACTGCTGAAGCACTGGCTGAAAGTCCACGTTTGGTGAGACTCATATGTCCCGGGGCCCACAACCACCTTTGAAAGTATTCATCAAAAGGAGTAGATCAGCAAAGAATACTTAATGTGTGTCATGTAATACTGGATGCATGAATTGGAATATATTTTGGGCTTACACCTTTGATTAAATAAAGCAAGTGTGTGATCCTGTATCAGCATACTGTTTGTAATTCTCTCTTTTCAAGGCCTTTTGTGGAAAGGGAATGGTACAGGCTGTGGGGAAGTCTGCTGCCTTGCTCTGTGGACATCTAGTGGGGTCACCAAGGAGGCCAGGAATCTCCCTGAACTATTTGATGATTGACCCAGGGGTGGCATGCAGTGGACATTCTGTCCACCCTCACTTAGCATCCATCACTGGGCAGGGGAGAGTCACATTTTGGCCAAATACACTATTAGCCCTTTGTGACATGGCCAAGGGCCCGAAACTTAGTGAAGAGAACTACACACGGTGCTAGGACTCAATGAAATATAATGCCCCAAATTCTCTGAAATGTTGATAACTCAGATAAACCTTTAACACTTGGTAGGGGTCCCTCTGCAGTCCCAGCTCTGTTGGGCTCAGTGGATGCTGGCGTGCATTCAGACTGACAGAAAAAAGGTATTCAAGTTGGTGGACCATACTCTTAAATCCACAGTACAACCTTAGCCTGGATATTGTGGTAACCCTTATATTGCAGCTAAGGGAGGAAACTAATACCACAATATTTAATCACACGCCAATCTTAATAATATCACAAAGGTACAGCCACTTACACTCAGACACGCGTCAGTAGTGGAGTATACAAGGGGCCTTAACAGGAAGGGAAAGTACATGTGTTTGGGGAACAGGATGCAGCAAGAGTTTGGAGCAGGTTGGCGATTCAGGAAGGAAGCTGAGCAGGGAGATTAGATAGAGACAAAGAAGACTGAATTAGTCTGTAGACAAGCGGGAGCGAAGAGTTATCAGAAAATGGTAGGTTCAAGTCATCAGGAGGTTGTGGGTGGAAGTCATCATGGGGGAGCAGGTGAAAGATATTCAGAGTTGGTTGGTGGTAGTCATTCAGAGTTGCTAGGTGAGGTCCGCATTATGGTAGCTACCAACAGCAGGAAGAAACAAGAGGACCTGTTTAGCCCATGTTGTGAGGAAGGGGTGATAGACCAATCAAGAAGGGTTTCAATCCATGCTAGGAGGAGAAACAATGACATGACTTTGAGTCAAGAAGGAGCAGGACAACAGGGGCCAAGAGGTTGCTGAGATGGTGAGATGGATGAAATCAGGACCCCAAGAGTGCAAGGTGATACAGGGGAGGACCTGTGATGGCCAAATCCCAGTTTCAAGTAATGGCAATCAGAAGGAAACCCACAGAGAGTACCTAGATTGAGAGTGTCAGATTCTAGCAGAATAGGGGAGATAAGCTATCCTGACCATTCCAAGGAGGACATTTGAGTTTTGGGACTGTTCGTCAGTTTGTTGAAGAATCTTATTTAATAACCTTTATGACAGCAACAGGAGAACACAGCCTAGGCAAATGTTCTGTAGGGACATTTTGGTTAAGATTCTTCATCAAGCACTGATTTACCTATTATCTTTCATTAAACTGAAAGATGTCTGGGAATAAAAACAACACCATAGAGCAGGCTTAGTCTTTGTACCGTGCCTGTGATATGCAGGGCCAGGGGGGTCATGGGAATATGACAGGGCTTTTCACCATGCAAGGTTTTCCTTGACTATCGTGGTAGGAGTGAGAAGGGGAAGGGATAGCTGTACAGAGTGCATGATTTGAGTTCACCCTAACATATAATATACAGTAACAAGGACATCAGACATGATTCTGGTGCCTTACATGGTCCGTTCTTAGACAATGAAAACATTATTTTCTGGGTCACCGACATTCATTCATACTACTCAAATGGCTGATGGCCTGAGAATAGGGCAGACACTCCCCCAGATGGAATATAAAAAATGCACTCTCTGGACAATTCTAAACAATGTCACTGACACTTATTAAGACCTATCTTTGCTTTCGATTGAACTTGCACTGTATTCATTAAGGCCATAATGAGCCTCCAGAAATGTCACTCGCTCTGATACTGAGGTTATACTCTCACCTTCAACATGTATTGTCTTGTACTTCCTTATTACAAGTTTCCAAAATTCGCTATTATTTTTATGTATGAAAGGCAGTGATATCAACATCCTCAGATTTTCCAAGCGGGCTCCTCTTGATATGCGTTGCTTTAGAAAATGTGTCGATCTCATTCACTGTGACAAAACATTGCATCATTTCCATTTAGCAATTTTCATTAATTGAAGCTGCTTTATACACATCAAGTGCAAATTACCTCTTCAGTGAATGAAGGATATTCACTTATAAGGTTATGCAATGTATTCTCTACTAAGAAGTGCTGACCCATTATTATCTAATCTGGATCATTGCAATGCAGGAAATAATAGCAGTCAAAAGTTATTCATAGGCTATTTGTGACATTCTCAGACCCAACAACCACTCCTGTCATATCTCCCCAGCACTACCCCAGCCCTATTTTGCTTGAAACATCCGACCCCACACCTAGACCCCCTGCAGGGGACTACTCAATCAACTACCAGAATGAGAACGTAGGACGGGGCATCCCTCTCCCTATGTTCCCTCGTTTCGACCCCACTACGCATTCTACGCCATCCCTTAAGCCCAGCTGGGATGAGTGTTTCTCTAGCACAGCACTTTCTTCCTCTATTAAACATGGAAAGAGGACTCCTCTATCCTCGTGCTTTCCATCTCGTTCCCTTTTTTTTCTTTTCTCGCTGCAATTGACCTTTTAACATTGGCTTATGCCCCACTGGGATCAAGAGCACATTCACTGGTTTCCATGTGATATTTTCGCCGCAAAAATATTGCGATGCAAAAATATCTCCATATTTATGCGGCACAAATAACACATGGACCCTGTGGGGAACACCCCCGCAACACCCTCATCATTTTTTTATGTGCGGGGAACACCCCCGCAACCGCCGCACCTAATATTTTCACCAGCAAAAATATCGCCTACGGCCAGTCCCGACGACCATATGTTCGGCGATATTTTTCCTGACGAAAATATTACCTGATACCGTTCACTGTACTCTTGATATCCCTTTACACGTCAGACTGGTTGAAGGGTTTTGTGTGAGTGATCGGGGCACCAGATATGTTCCCGCACAAGACAAATGTGTTAGTCTGCAAACCTGGGACACCTGGTTCCATGTAATGTCCCCTGTGAAAAAGTTCCCATGTAGGTGACTTTTTTCTCTACACCCCTAAAAGCCTTCCCCCACATATTCTGGGACATGTAAAATGTTCTATTCTAACTCCAGTCCTAGAATATTTGGGGAAACTGCTTGATTTTCCTGGGAGTGCACGTTTGGGGAAATGACCTTTTCCCAGGGGACATTATCACTGGATGCCATTTAAATTGGTTGGATAAATTTACATTTGCCCCTGCTTTATTTGGGGCAGTGACCCTGTGCTCCAGGTAATCCAGATCTGTCAGAACCCAGAGTTGTGGGTCGAACAATCCTAAATAGAAGGCATACTATAACAATGAGATATATTTGTCTATGCCAGTGTTACATTGATTTGCATATCACACGAAATACACCAGAGGGTTTTAACCCCTTTTGCCTCCATACAAACTAGAAACTTCTTTTAGCCATGACAAAGCTTCGTAATGCAGGACAAACTAATCGAATATTGTAATGTATTATTTTAAAGTAATGCACATTTAGCCAGGTAATCATATGCAACATTGACATTGAAGACTAAATAGGCAAATGCTTCCCCAAATTACCCCATACACTAGATTTCCTTGATACACTAGCATTACCTGTGCTGGTTGCTGTGATATTTACATTCAAATCTGTCATAATAATTGTTTGGTAACTAGCAAATATTGCATTAAAAAAAAATATGAAATAGTTTTTTTTGGAATGCATTTCATGCCAGTGTCCAGCCTATATGCGTAAGACTGGGTTTTGAACCAAGACAAGTGTGGTGCACCTGAGCTATCCCCCCAGATCCAAATACATCATTAGTTCTCCAAAGTATCTCACATAAAAGGCCTTGGAATGTTTTTTATTCAAATCCAGTTATGCATTTACTTTTTTCAAGAACGACATTATGTAATTCAACATAAAGGTCTGAAAATCAGCCTGGTTTATTAAATAATATATAACGGGCCTACATTATAATTAAATTTGTATACACAGAGCAAGACCCAGGAGGTCCTACCACTCTTCATTAGGGTAGCTTTTTTTATCACAGGTAATGAACACATTAAATACTAACAGTGCCATTGCTAATTTTTCCTAGAAACACAATACATGAAAAGAATTCATAGATTCCAGACAGTTTATGTCCCCTCACAAACCCTCCCATCCTACAATTTTCCATGCGAGGCAGAGGATCATGACACCATCCAAAATGTCTGTGTGTGAGTGTCATGTCGACAAGTGTCTAATTAGCATCCAAAGCCACAATCCCCCCGCCCAGCTCTGCCAATCCTGGCTCATCTGACTCAGTGCCATCTTCCTCTACACTAGTGTCACTCAATCCATTATCCAGATTGTCCTTATTGGGGAATTCTTTTGTAGGTAGAGATGCAAACACATCGATCCCTTTGCTCCTAAATAGGTCAGCGTGTGCATACACAAAACGCCTTGTGAATCGTGATACAAACAGGACTTTGGCCAGTTCAGTTTCTCTATAAGGATAATCAACAAATTGCACCCGTTCGATATCTTCGGAAGGCATCCCTGTCAGGCCGTGGATACACCGCAGATAGCTCAAGATTGTTTGTCTGTTTAAAAATACGTAAGGGAATGAATTTCCAGCCATGTTGCAAAAGTACAGAACATGATCATCCAAAATGTATTCATCTTTCAATTGGTCAGCCCAATATTTGTCAGACTTAATCTGTGTATTGTCTTGCTTTAACCCTTCATGTCTTTCCTTTATGACACGGGACTTGCCAATCTCTCTTGCCTTTTCCACATTTTCTTTTTCTCTGCTCTGCGCCGGCTTGGTTTCTGACCTGATCTCATTTTCTTCCTCACTTTGAGCGCAATCTCTACTGTTCCCTTGTTTGCTATATTCAGTGCCATCTTTTTCCAATTTTTCAATAGGTTTATTGCTGTCGCCACTTTCTTTTGATGTGCATTTCAGCCGTGTTTCTATTTTGGTGTTTTTCTTAAAAAGTGTGCAGAGTGGGTGCAGAAACCTCTTTAACATCTCCTTGAAGTCATGGTATTTTGTTTCGCTTTTTTCTCCTGATTTTGTGGTGGGAAGGTCAGTGTCCAAGCACGCCGTTGCACGTGAAGGCGGAAGGGGTTTAGAGGAAACCTCTTCCACGCAAAACGCTGTCACAGAAGTAGGAACATTGTTGGCCTCCAAGACTTTCTGAGAACGCTCAAAAGATTGTATAAAGCGTGGATCCTCGGAGAGATCATCCGTCTCTTCTGGTCTGATACCCATTTGATTCTGTTCCATCTCATGGCAGCTTGTTTGTGTGGCTCTATTTCTGGTGGTAGGATTCTCAGTTTGAGTGACCACGCTACATCCATGCAAACATGGACCTTTCACACATCCAGAATTCTGTACGCTATCAGACAAATGGGAACGAAGCCGCATCACTTCATTCGGCTGTTGTAACAGGTCCAGTGAGTTATTGATTGACTCAATTAATGCAGTCAGTGCTGTCACAAGATTATCAAAGGGAAGGCTCATGATTTGGTTTGCGAAGCCCCTCTCAGCCGATATCTGAATTGGAATATTGTTCTGTCCCAGATTCAGATTACCTCAACTCCTTCTCTGTACCCAAGTAGTCTGGATGCAGATCGCATAGCTGTACATCGGCCGCTTCAGAATCCAGCTCCGGCTCCGGAAGTCTTCCTTTTAGAGGGCTCCCAGACTCACACTGCACCACCTCTGCTGCCTGTCTCTCAGCATCTGTACTAATGTACTAGCTATGTAATGGTGATATATAGGCAGTATGGTGTGACATCATAATGAGTCCTCTGCAGTGACCAGGCAACAGCAGCAGACCCTGTCAGTAAGTTTCTGATTGGCTGATGGACCATTATTACATATCATGACTCAGAGCTGTGAACAGCACAGATTAAGCCATACTCTGTGGCCTTATTTAAAGTACTTGTCCAGTAAGATATAAAGCAGGAGACTTCAACCATTGTTTCTCCAAATGTTAGGAACTATAATTTATATAATGCCTAGGCAGCCTAGTCAATGGTGTGGGATCATGGGAGTCGGAGACTAAAGGATCTCGAGAGCCATAGGTTGCATAGAGGGACAATCAGAAACTGACCCCACTGGGTCACACATCATAGGCCTGGTTGAGATTGAGGTTGATTTGCACCATGTGCACGTGTTCAGTTACTTAATTTCCCAGCTGTTAAGATAATTTATGAATGTGTAAACAGAGATAAGTAATTTTGCCCTACATCTACCATTTTAGACTATCAAGTAGTAATATGAAGATTAAACATCTTTTACCAGTTTGAACAATAGATAGGGTGGGTACATTTCAATAAAATGTCTCCCATTGGCAGTAGAGACAGAGAACAGATGTGCAGAACTACTGACGAGTACTACAATCAACAAAGTCTTGATCATAGATCTGCTTCCCACCGACCTTTGCACTTTCCCACTTCTGTGGAAGGATCATCTATTGTTTTGTTTTGACATTCTCATCAAATACTACTGACCTACCATCCCCTGCTTCTCTGGGTGCCCCGTGTTGTGTTCACTTACAGGATCACAAGGAACAGCATTATCTCCTTGCACCTGCACCCCCATCACGACCAACTGGTCTCATGAGACTCACCGGGCAATGCATACAATGCAAACATGGCAGCCATGTATGATAGACTCCCAAATCATAACTGAAAAAGGAAACACTCCAACTCTCCCTCGTTCACAGACAAAGAAACAAACCACAAAATCAAAACAAAAGCTCCAGAAACAAAATTGCATAAAAATAATTTTGGCGTAGACAGCTTCATACAGAACTAGTGTGACTGAAGGGGTACCTTTGACTGTGTTCCCTCCGTACCCACGTTCTCCTCACCTGGGCTTTCCGAGTCGATGGTATCTTGCAGGCCTCGACGTGCCAGGTAGTCTCTCTCTTTCCTCTGGTGCGAGGGCTTGTCACGAAGAGAAGCCACTGTGGCCGCTGGGTGTGAACAGCGGCACAGCGACCCCCTCTCCGGAATCAAACCAGAAAAAGCAGGGAAAAACCCACTAGGGGAAAAAACCCTGATAGGAGGTGCCAAGACTGTTCTCAGAAGGCCAGCAGTCCACCGATGAAGAGGAGGAAGCGAAGGAATCACCAAACGCTGAAAACGTCCACTGTAGCGGTCGACCTGGAGAGAGGCGAGGGAAACAGCAGCTGGGAAGTCCGGACTGAAGGTAGAAGTCTTCCGAGAGGCACTGCGGAGGAACACGGGAGCACGGGAGAGAAAACCCCGCGATGACCAGACTCAAGAGCTAGGTGAGAGGACGAGAGGGAGTGAGAGAACGAGAGAGAGAGAGAGAGAGAGAGAGAGAGAGAGAGAGAGAGAGAGAGAGAGAGAGAGAGAGAGAGAGAGAGAGGCACGGCAGACGCCGCCTAAAGGGGGGCGGCGGATGGCAAAGGGAAACAAAGTATGGAGGTTACTGGTGACTGGACACCTATGAGAAGTAACCGCGTGGGGGTGAATATTAACCCCTAGTAGAATCCAAAGCGAGGTGCAGAGGAAGAGCGAAGGACCCAGAAACGAAGTAAACAACGGAGAGGGGTTGCAACGCAATGACCTGCCGGGAGGCAGGGATTTTATACTCCCGGCAGCGTTGCGTCTCGCGTTAGGAGCTGCGGCCATAAACACAAAAAAGGGACTAAAGCAACCTTCCCCCATGACCTCTCAAACTCCAACGCGGAAGTAAACGCCAGTCACGGCGATGGCCGCGACTGCGAGTGACAGTATGCCCCCCCCTAGAGTGCAACCGCCCAGGTCTACCTGGGTGCAAGCGATGGAACTTGGCCAACAGTTGAGGGGCATGTACATGGGAAGCTGGCTCCCAGGAATCCTCCGACCTTGGGAAACCCTTCCATGACAGGAGGTATTCCAACCGACCATGAAGGAATCTGGAATCATGAATGGCGGAAACCTCGTATTCCTCCTGGTCGGTTGTAGTGACAGGTAGTTTCCGGCGGAGAGACCGGTGATTGGGATCTGAATAGTAAGGCTTAAGAAGAGAGGCGTGAAAAACAGGGTGTATGCGTCTGAGAGACGGAGAGAGTTGTAGGCGATAGGCAACTGGATTGACCTTGGAGAGGATGGGAAAAGGTCCCAAGAAACGAGGAGATAGTTTAGAAGGCCTTGTCCATCTGGGAAGGAATCTGGTGGACAACCACACTTTGTCCCCCGGTTTCCATGAAGGTGTATCCCTGCGGTGTTTATCGGCCTCGGTCTTATTCCGCCGTCTGCAATCCGCCAAACTCGTTAATGCACTGTCCCTGGCCTCCTTGAGATTACTTAACACCTCTTCTGCAGTGGGAGAGTTGGAGTAACTGGGTACCTCGGGCATTAGATAACGCGGGTGAACGCCATAGGTACAATAAAAAGGTGATAGGCCAGTGGCACTGTGCTTGGAGTTGTTGTACACGAATTCCGCCGTAGGGAGTAGAGAAACCCAATTATCTTGGCACTGGGAAATAAAACATCGCAAGTACTGCTCCAAAGTTGCGTTGAGTCGCTCCGTTTGGCCGTTTGTCTGGGGGTGAAACCCTGAGGATAGGGCCCTTTCCATCCCCAATCGAGTACATAAAGCCGTCCAGAATTTGGATATGTACTGGCTTCCTCGATCGGATATCATCTTGTCGGGGAGGCCATGATGCTTAAAGATATCTCGGGCAAAGGTTTCTGCCATTTTGGTGGCCGAAGGGAGTCCTGGAAGAGGAGAGAAATGGGCTAGCTTGCTTAGAGAGTCCACTGTCACCATGATACATGTGCATGACTCGGAGTCGGGAAGCTCCACTATGAAGTCCGTGGAGATGAGACCCCACGGGCGAGTCGGCATCTCTGCTTGGGTAAGAAGCCCTAGGGGCTTCCCGGAAGCATATTTGACACTGGCACAAGTAGGGCAGGTCTTTACGTAGTTAAACACGTCTCTCCTGATGTTGGGCCACTGGAACGATCTCGAGATGAGTTCCAACGTACCATTCCCGCTTCGGTGTCCACCTAGACGTGAGTCGTGACACCATTTAAGGATTTTCCGGCGCAGGGACCCCTCAGGAATATACCACTTCTTCTTGTAGAAGACCCAGCCGTCTTTGATTTGGAAAGGAGAATCAACTGAAAAAGAGAACTGGGGAGCCTCTTGCGCAACGGCAGCCTTGACCTCCTGAAGGAAAGAACTCACTGTGGCTAAGATCCGATTTCTGTGGAATAACGGCTCAGACTTGACCGCTACCGTTTCCAAGTGGGAATCTTTGCGAGACAAAGCGTCAGCCAGACGGTTGAGAGACCCAGGGATGTACGTGATCTGGAAGTCGTACTGCGAAAACAGGTAGGCCCATCTAGCTTGTCTGGAGTTAGAACATTCCATGTCCTGTAAAGCCTTGAGGTTTTTGTGGTCAGTGCGAATGAGAAACCGATGACGGGCACCCATGAGAAGGTGCCTCCATTCCTCACAAGCCAATTTCATCGCCAACAATTCTTTCTCCAAAACCGAGTAGTTGAGCTGGCTGGGAGAAAGAGTCTTAGAGAGATAGGCGACCGGATGCTCCACCTTGTTGAAAGACTGAAGCAACACTGCTCCTACAGCGATAGCGGAGGCGTCCGTCTCCAGAATAAATGGAAGAGTTTGGTTTGGATGCTGCAGAATCGGGGCAGAGCAGAAGAGGGTTTTTAGATGACAGAAACTTCTTTCTGCTTCAGTAGACCAGGAAAAAGGATAGGCCGTCTTCTTGAGTAGGCGGGTGATGGGAAACACCACCTCTGAAAAGTTTGGAATGAATCTTCGGTAGTAATTTGAAAGACCCAAGAACCTCTGAACCTCCCGGACAGAGGTCGGGGCCGGCCAGCCAAGAATCACTTGCATCTTGTCAGGATCCATGGCGATCCCGTCTTCTGATAGCACGTATCCCAGATAATGTACCGAAGGTACCGCGAAGCTGCACTTCTCCTCTTTGACCAGAAGATGGTTTTCCTTAAGACGCTCCAAAACTCGTCGTACTTGTGCTATGTGTTCTCTCATATTAGGGGAAAAAACCAAGATATCATCTAAATAGATGATGACCGAGATGGAAAGCATGTCGGAGAACATCCGGTCCATGAACCTCTGAAATACCGCAGGGGCGTTCACCAAGCCAAACGGCATTACCTTGTATTCATATAGGCCCAGAGGAGTACGAAACGCAGTTTTCCATTCGTCACCCTTGGCTATCCGCAACAAATGGTAAGCGTTTCGTAGGTCCAGTTTGGTAAAGATTCGAGCACCTTGCACTGCCTCAATAATATCCGTGATTAGGGGCATCGGATACCTGTCACGGACTGTCACTGTATTTAGACCCCTGTAGTCGATGCAAGGTCTAAGATCGGTGGAATCTCTTTTCTTTATAAAAAACAAAGGGGCTCCTGCTGGAGACTTGGAAGGTTGTATGAGACCATTCTCCATGTTGGTATCCAAGTATTTCTGAAGCACTTGTCTCTCGGTCTGAGTGAGGGCGAACATCCTTCCGAATGGCACCAAGGCATGGGGCTCCAGGTCGATAGTGCAGTCCTCTGGCCGATGGGGTGGAAGTCTGGCATGGAGGCACTCCTGAAAAACGTCTGAAAAATCTGAGCAGAAATAGGGTAAAGCATGGATACCTACATGATTATTGGGAAACACCTTGACTGGCTGAAGATCAGCCCGACCTTCCAGAGAACTACAGTTAGTAGCGCAATATGGGGAACTGAAGCTTATTTGGTTCTCGGTCCAATTAATCAGAGGATTGTGTCGTCGGAGCCAGGTAATGCCCAAGATGATGGGAAAATGAGCCGCTCTGATAATATCAAAACTCAGGACTTCCTTGTGTTGGTTGATCGTCAAAGTGAGTTCCTCAGTGGTATGGGTGATAAGACCTGAGGACAAAGGCGAGCCGTCTACTCCTTCCACCTTCTGACCTTCTGCCCGGGGAATTCGACGGAGGCCCACCTTGTCAGCCCACACGGTGTCAACAAAGTTCCCTGCCGCGCCACAGTCCAACAGAGCCAGTGTCTCCTCCTGATGGTTTCCGAGGTTGAGTTGTACTGGAATGACCATTAGCCTGGAATCTTCCTTAGACTCGGAAGAGGTCACTGACAGAGAAACATAGGGACGATGGAGATTTCTTAAAGACCCTCGGTCGTTTGTCCCTACTAACGCCGAGGGTAGTCGTTTCCCGACCTCTTGTTTGACAGTTCTGTGCAGTCTCTGAGAAAATGCTGCTCTGATCCGCAGTAGGCACACAGTCCTTTCTCTCTTCTGCGACGTCTTTCAGCAGCGGACAAGGGCGCCCTGGTAGCACCGATCTGCATAGGTTCTTCCGTAATGATGTTAGTAGAGCGACCAGGGAGAACGGGTACAGAGGGGTCTGAGTTATGGCCAGGAGTCCTTTGCTTACGACGTTCAACTCGTCTCTCCTGAAGGCGATACTCGATGTGAAGAGCAGCAGAAAGTAGATCTGTGAAAGTAGGAGAACGAGGAGACCTGGCTAGCTCGTCTTTAATTTCTTCCTTCAGTCCTCTTCTGAAAATGGCATACTGGGCTGTCTCTGGCCATCCGGCCCCGGCTGCTAATGTCTTGAAAGAGGAGATGTATGATAACACGTCTAGCGAGCCTTGCCTGACATCCAACAGGTCTTCGCAGGCTGTAAAGGAGAGCTCTGGTCGTTCGAAGGTGTGCTTGAGAAGATTCTGAAACCCCGGATAGTCCTGCAGAATGGCGTTTCCGCTAGTCACCAGAGGGGTGGCCCAGGAAAGAGCGTTTCCCGTCATGTTGGTTATTAGGAAACCCACCCGGGCCTGATCTGTAGCAAAGGTACGGGGTCTGAACGTAAAGTGAACCAGGCATGCTTCGAGAAACTCCTTTACCTTCTTTGGGGAGCCATCAAATTTCCCCGAGGACAGTGCCATGGGCGGCAATTCCGAGGGAGTAGGTTCCCTAGCCGCAACCATCTGTTTAAGCAAAGCGTTCTCAGTCTTGACCCCTTGTAGCTCCTGGGACATCGCTTGGAATGCCTTCCAGAGCTCTTGGACTTGTTCGTCAGCTGACATCGTGATACTCTTTGGCGTTGCAATCTGTGACTGAAGGGGTACCTTTGACTGTGTTCCCTCCGTACCCACGTTCTCCTCACCTGGGCTTTCCGAGTCGATGGTATCTTGCAGGCCTCGACGTGCCAGGTAGTCTCTCTCTTTCCTCTGGTGCGAGGGCTTGTCACGAAGAGAAGCCACTGTGGCCGCTGGGTGTGAACAGCGGCACAGCGACCCCCTCTCCGGAATCAAACCAGAAAAAGCAGGGAAAAACCCACTAGGGGAAAAAACCCTGATAGGAGGTGCCAAGACTGTTCTCAGAAGGCCAGCAGTCCACCGATGAAGAGGAGGAAGCGAAGGAATCACCAAACGCTGAAAACGTCCACTGTAGCGGTCGACCTGGAGAGAGGCGAGGGAAACAGCAGCTGGGAAGTCCGGACTGAAGGTAGAAGTCTTCCGAGAGGCACTGCGGAGGAACACGGGAGCACGGGAGAGAAAACCCCGCGATGACCAGACTCAAGAGCTAGGTGAGAGGACGAGAGGGAGTGAGAGAACGAGAGAGAGAGAGAGAGAGAGAGAGAGAGAGAGAGAGAGAGAGAGAGAGAGAGAGAGAGAGAGAGAGAGAGCACGGCAGACGCCGCCTAAAGGGGGGCGGCGGATGGCAAAGGGAAACAAAGTATGGAGGTTACTGGTGACTGGACACCTATGAGAAGTAACCGCGTGGGGGTGAATATTAACCCCTAGTAGAATCCAAAGCGAGGTGCAGAGGAAGAGCGAAGGACCCAGAAACGAAGTAAACAACGGAGAGGGGTTGCAACGCAATGACCTGCCGGGAGGCAGGGATTTTATACTCCCGGCAGCGTTGCGTCTCGCGTTAGGAGCTGCGGCCATAAACACAAAAAAGGGACTAAAGCAACCTTCCCCCATGACCTCTCAAACTCCAACGCGGAAGTAAACGCCAGTCACGGCGATGGCCGCGACTGCGAGTGACAACTAGCCTCAGACCATGTCACAAATATATGTTTCTCTAAAAATATTACTCTTTAGTAACTAAATCAATGCCAAGCACAATCATAAAAACCAAGAAACGTACCTCGCCCCATTTATCCAGCAATGCTTCCATATTTTCGCAGGACCTCTTCATTAAAAGTTCTACAAATGTTTGTATAACATCCTCAACATGAGGGCTGTTCTCACTCTAACAGAGAGATAGGCTTGCTTTCCTAAAATCGTTGATACATCACTAGCTAGTGCTCCCAGATTCACATTACAGTTTCTAAACATGGACAGGGCATCCTGTGTTATTGCCAAATGAAAACCCTCAACCTCCCTGCTAGGCCCTAGTCCATCTGCAGTAGTCAGAGACCCTAGAGGACTGTTTGGTCCTTTACTTCTAAATATCTTCAACTTTTGCTTTCAGGAGGGTCCTTGTTTTATTGCTAACAGCACACCATGTTCTGCCCCCTCATCAAGAAACCATCCTTAACCCTATAGATGCATATCAACTGTAGACCTATAGACACCTTACCGCAAGATTCCAAAACCTTGGAACCCTTCAATGCCCAGCAGTTGCACAACCGTGTTGAGATATTCAACATTCTAGACAAAATGCAATCAAGATTCAGGCCAGGCCATAGTACTGAGGTAGCTCTTCTCTGAATGTGGGTGATATTCTGCAGGCAGCACACAGAGGTAAAGCAACTTTACTGTTCCCGTTTCATCATTCTTCAGCCTTCAGTACCAGAGCTCATAATAACCTTATTGAATTGATGTGAGCAATTACAGCTCGACTTCTATCGTTTTATTTATGTCTTTATTCATTCTTTACATTTAAAAAGCGCACAAAAAATGCTCTGGCATCGAGGCAATGTTACAAACCAATTACATGAAAATAAAAGTCAAGATATCCAGATGTTCAATTAGTTGAACAGCCAAGTTTTTAGGGTTTTTCAGAATGGCCAGTAGGACAGTTCAGCTCTTAAGCAAGGAGGTAGCGTGTTCCATTGTCTGGCTGCCACCTTTGGGAAGCTTGAGCCGCCCTCTTGCATTCGGTGGAACCTTGGTAGGGTGAGACGGTGAGTGTAGGCCCGTTTTACAGGCCTAGAGGTGTGGGCTTTACTGACTCTCTCTGTGCGATATGGAGGCGCAGAGTTGGAGAGGCATTTGCGAGTGATGGATAATGTTTTGAAGGTGATTCTTTCATGGACTGGCAATAAGTGGGCATCACGTCTGGCTTTTGAGATATGATCCTGTTTTGGGATGTTGAGTGCAGCACGGATGGCATTGTTTTGGATCACCTGCATTTTGCATATGTTGTGTGCCGAGGTTCCTGCAAATATTGCATTGCAATAAGGGAGCTTGAACCTGACAAGAGCTCTGGCAATGGTGTGTGTTGTTTTCCGGGGATAGGAAGGGCCTGGCGGCATTCATTAGCTTAGTGGTGTAAGCTGTGGAGGAGGCTATAGCATTCACCTGGCGAGTTATGCAGAGTGCTGCATCGAAGTAGACGCCCAGGGTCTTTATCGTGGTGGATACTGGGATCTGGAGACCGTCAATGATGAAGGTGGAATAAGAGTGCTTCAGTTTCTTGATTTACAGCTGGTGGCCTTACCATCAGAAACTTTGTGTTCTCATCATTTAGACAGAGAACATTGGTAGCCATCCAGGCTTGGACGGTAGGTTGGAAAGTATTCAATGCGATAGGGTCTACAAAGTGTTTGCTGGAGAGGGGTAGGAGAATTTGGGCGTCATCGACATAATTGGTGTATGAGATGCTGATGGAGTCCAGGAGGTCAGAGAGGGGAATAGTGACTGTATTGTAGAGAGTTCGGGAGACACAGGAGCCTTGGGGCACTCCACATAAAATGGGGGTAGGTGGGGCACAAGTTGTTTCGTAGAAGACTCTGCATGTCCTGTCTGTGAGAAAGGAGGCTACCCACATAGTGGCCTCTTGCGAGAAGTGGGCGGCAGACATTAAATGATGGCATAGTATTTGATCGTCGACTGTAGCATTCCAGCCTTGCTTATGTCATCAGATTTCAAGTTGCAACCCTGTGGCTCGTGTGCTCATGAGTGCCTGTTACGTGAACAGAAATGTGAGGTGAGATTGAAGGAAAACTGTTGACTGATCCGAGTCCGGTGGGGCTCCCATAATCTCATTTTCACCTTCCATTATTATATATATGTTATCAATATAAATCCTAATCAACCTCAATATCGAGCGTCAGCCTCTATCTACATATTTCATCGACCAGATCACATGCAGCTGAGAGGTCCAGAAGCAGGAGAAGGGCTGCCTCTCCCTGAACTCTGAAGGTTTTGAGTCGATTTTTAAGGTCTAGAAGGGGTGATTGTGTTCCATGGCCTGGTCAGAATCCTGATTGGGGCATACCTAGGATGTGATTGTCCTCGAGGAGGCGCTGAATTTGGATGTAGTCAGCCCTGTCAAGGATTTTTAGGAGGAAGGGTACTGTTGTGATGGGGCAGTAGTTGTTAGGTGCTGAGGGGTCCAGTGTGCGGTTTTTAATGAGAGGGAGGACCCAGGCTTCCTTCATGGGACTGTGCTGGTGGAAAAGGAGGCATTGATGAAGCATGTGAGGAAAGGGATGAGTGGTTCAGCGCAATCCTTGATAATGCTGCCTGGGCAGATATCACCTTTGCACCTATATGGTTTTAAGCTCTTGACGATGTCTGCGACCTCTGTTTCAGAGACAATCTGAAAGCAAAACTCTGGAAGGTATGTGTAAGTGGGGAGGAGGGTGGGTCTATCTGGGTGTTTAATTAGCACTTGTTTGTCAGCGATTTTCTTTTGTAAGGAAATAATTTTGTTCAGCATGGCCTTTTGGATATTCAAACACCATTCTTTGTCTTTGGTGAGAGTAGGTGGTGGGGTGGCTGCTGCTTCTAGCCCCTTGAGTGTGGTGAAGAGCTCTTATCCTTGAAACCATCCAACTGCCAGGGAGATCTGTGCCCAGCACAGCTTATCAAAGACTCTGCCTGCGAACTCTCCCCTTTCATTACGAAACTGATCAACACCTCCTTCGCCACCGGCTCCATTCCCACCAATTTAAAACAATCTTGGGTACGGCCATTACTAAAAAAACCTACACTTGACCCAGCTACACCCACTAACTACCAACCCATAACAACCGTCCCCTTCTTACTGAAAATTCTGGACAAGGTCGCATATGTACAAATACAGAAGCACCTGGAAGATCACCACCTATTTGGATCCAGACAATCAGGGTTCCGCCCTCAACACGGGACTGAAACCGCACTCACTGACTTAAAAGCTCAGATCGACACGCTCAGAGACAATGGACAAGCCTCCCTACTCCTCCTCCTCAACTTATCTGCAGCTTTCGACCTGGTCGATCATTCTGTCCTATGCTCACACCTCCACTCTTCAGCGCACTTCTCTACTGAGGCCATCACCTGAATCACATCATTCCTTAATGGCAGAACCATGCATGAGGGTCTTCTCTCCCACTCCTGCAGCAGACCCTGTACCCATCACCTGTGGTGTACCACAGGGCTCCTGCGTCTCCCCTACTCTGTATAATATATTTACCAAGCACCTTTTCGATGATTTGGATCATCTCGGTATCACCTACACTAACTATGCAGATGATACCCAGATCCTCCTTCCGCTTTCTGGAGATTATGGAAAGGATTTGGCCTTGATAAATAGGGTATACATCATCATCCAGGCATGGATGGCCACTCATGGGGCCTCATTACAACCCAGGTGTTAAGGGTTTAACGGTGCCGTCGGCGCCGTTAACCCTTAACGCCTGATTACCATTTTAACGCCTGCTTTTAGCAGGCGTTAAAATGCAAGGCGCTAACCCGCCTTGGTGCTAATTATGGCATCGTAATTTACGGTGCCGTAATTAGCGCCTTCCCCACTCCCATTATGCCCTATGGGGCAAAAATGGGAATGGGGAAGGGTAAATGGGGAATGGGGATTTACCGCCCCACTCACCTTGGAATGGGGCGGTAAATCTGCCATCCACCATGGTGTAAACAGAGTTTACACCATGGTGGCCATCCACCATGGTGTAAACGGAGTTTACACCATGGTGGTAAAGTAGGGAACTTACCGCCTGGGTTGTAATGAGGCCCATGGACTATGCCTGAATGATGATAAAAAAGAGATCATCATCCTAGGTATCACCTCCAGCCTAAAGAAACTGAGCCCGGGCCTACAATTCCTTCATGATTGATGGGAATAACATCACAGTCGGACAAGAGGTCAAATCATTGGGATTCTACTTGGATTCTATTTTTTCCTTCAAAAGACAAGTGAGCTCCCTAGCATCTTCTACGGCATACCCATGCAAATTAATCCGCGCAGCCAAACCATTTATTTCGGACACTAGCTGCCTTACACTTGCCAGAGCCCTCATACTGTCCCGCCTCGACTATTTCAACGCCCTCTACTTGGGATCGTCCAAGGCCACCACCAGCAAGATACAAACCCTCCAGAACAACGCTCTCAGAGCATATCTGGGCATCTCTAGAAGTGAACACATAACAGGATTCAGCCAACAGAACAACTGGTTCTCCACTAATGATAAAATACTCTTAAAAACGGCATCACTGACCCACAAAGCTCTCAATAATGCTGCCCCAATCTACCTGCTCAATAGATTTCACAGACACTCCTCTTTAAGACCCGTAAGAACTGCATATAAAGACTGCCTATCTGTCCCAACTACAAACGCGCCACCAAAGGAGGAAACAGCTTCCCGGTAAAACCAGCCAAGCTGTGGAACTCCTTGCCTCCAAATCTCAGAATGGACCTGCCCTACTAGAACTTCCGCTCCAAGGTAGTTTCATGGCTGCAAACAGAGGCCCACTAGGACAACTAAATGCTGTGCTACCCGCACACACTGTAACCACGTGTGCCTACCTGTTTACATGTATATAATGCCTGTCTACCTCATCTCTTTGTATATAACACTAGTTTACTTTATTGTCCTTATGTATATGTTATGATGACTGCAACTAAGTTTCGAAAATTCCTGTAAATGCTGCGCCCTGATACCTTTGGGTACGCTTGCGCATTATAAATAATAAAAACAAACAAACAAACATACTAAAATACATTTTGATTGTAAATACTCATTCAATAATGTCTGGCGCATGCCTATTAGAACATCATGCTTGAAAAGTGACAGTATTTTTAGCTGCGAAGTTGAAACAAACATTGCACTTAACTATTTTTAGGTGCAGTAACACTATTTTTTAAATATCACATCTGTCCCATTGTCAAAGTTGATCCACTCTATCAGTGATATTAATGATTCTGTCATAACTGATATCATACATGAAGTCATCTGTCGTATCATCATTGTGTTCCTAGAGTGTAAAATGGGA